>NC_133324.1:342497392-342838392 GCF_042186555.1 Aquarana catesbeiana | reverse complement strand
ACAGCCAACTTTTCTGTGCCCACCATTGCCGCCTGCGAGTGCCACCTGCTAGTGCATATCAGGGACACCACTAGAGCCACCTATGAATGCACACTAGTTGTGCCAATAAGTGCCTGTCAGTGCCCCATGATCAATGCAACCTACCGGTTATGACTATCAGTGTCAACTATCAGTGATCATGAGTGCCACCTATCAGTGCCCCCTATCAATGCCCATAAGTGCTTCCTAACTGTACAACCTCTCAGTGCACACTAGTGCCACCTATCAGTACCCACCAGTGCCGCCTCATCAGGGCCCACCAGTGCCACCGATCAGTGTCCATCAGTGCGTCATTATCAGTGCTCATCAGTGCATCCTATCAGTGCCCATCTGTGCAGCCTCATAAGCATACTTTAAAGCTGTTGTATACCCGCACATGTAAAAAGAAAAATTATGAAAAATAAAAAACCCTGTAAGGCAAAGGCATTATGAGCTAGTATACACTGCATACTAGCTTATTATGAAAAACTTACCTTAGAACAAGGTCCCGGTATCGCAGCCCTGTCCATGCCAAGGGAGCTGACATTTTGCCCTTGGCATTTCTTATGGGTTCGTGGCTCTGGGGCTGTGAGTACCCGGAGCCACGATGATGTCACTCACGCTCATGCGCGCGGGAGTCTTCTTCCCTATAAGGTTTGGCAGCGTATGCCGGACCTTCATCAGGCATTCACAGCGCATGCGCCGCTGACGTCAGCGACTGCATGCAAAGGGAATATCTCCTAAACCGTACAGGTTTAGGACCAGATAAACAATATGCTGTGTCCATCCACATGTCACGATTTCCCTTGCATAGGGAGGAAGATTCCATGGAATGAAAGTGTCTCTCTCCCTCCCTTTTAACACACCCGAGCCCATCTCTAACAACCAATTGTGCTGACCCTCCTGTGCATGAGCCCATCAGCACCATAAAGTAATCAGCACTGGGTCCTAATGTGCTGCCACTGCTGCCATGTAGACAGAGACCAACGCTGTCAATAGCTGGAACAGGACAACAACCCTGGTTGTTTGGCCACTGGTCCACAGGTGGGAGGATTACCCCATCCACCTGGAATGTGTAGATGGGGGAATTGGATCTTTTTTTTTTTTTTTTTTCATTCAACCTAATATTTGAATGAAAAAAGTGATCAATGTATGGGCTGCCTAAGTGCTAAGACCAGCCATAGACAGTTTAAATCTTGGCCAATTCAGCAGGAACTGGCTGAGATTTTAACCATTAATGGAAGGCTGAAAGTACCAAGATGATCGCTTAACTTGGGTACAACCAGCCTGCCGGATACTCTTATGATTATCGCTAGCAGCTGCTATAGCTGCTGGTGATAATCACTGTCTGGAGAATACAATTGCTGGGCAGGAGGGATTCCCCTATCAGCACTGCCTGTGTTGATGGGGGAATCATGCACATTTCCTTCCTGCAATCTGTGGTTGCAGAAAATAAATTTGCACCGTCTAATACCTCCCTAAATGGAACTTAAAGTTTGTGGAGATCTTGGAAGAACAGAAGGGGCGAGGGAGACAGATGGGGGAGTGAAGGGAGAGAGATAGAGATAGGGACAGTTCAGTGATTACAGTGGCAGAAAGCAGGCATTATTGTTACACAGAGGAGTCTGCAGCTTCTGATTTTCATATTTCCCGCCCACCTGGGGATAGTGTGGGAAGAATAGGTAGACATAGGTGGAACAGAGGTGGGTAGAGGAGGAGCTGTATTCCTCTCTGCTCTCCCTTCCGTGAGGGGAGTGGTGGTGGGGAGCGTGTTCACTGGGCTGTGTAAGAGTGTCATAGACACTCGGCTCAGCTGCAGTAGTCACCAGGTTCAGAATTTACAGGCTGATTCTCCTCATACAGATGGGAGAAATCAGTCTGTTTTCACAGTCACTGAGATAATGGGAGGCTTGCATCCCCCCCCACAGTGCTGATGGAGTCCTTCCTGCAACTCGCTCTCCTCCCTGCCAATGAGGATGCAGGGGAGAGGGAGCAGTTCGGGTGGCCGTGGCTATGCAAACGTCGCTCGCATTATGCATTGCACAGTGTCAGTGAGCAGAGGGAAGGGGAGAAATCCCCCCAGGAGCTGTCAGGACTTCTCTGCCTCTCAGGAGAGCCTGTGTCAACCCGGCAGTGGCCCCTGCAAGATGCGAGGCTCCCACTAAATATGCAAACAAAAATGTGTTTGGGGGGATAATGGCCCCCTCTGCCCCCCCCCCTAGTGCCGCCACTGTATGACTGTAGTGAATGTTAATGTATGTTACATTTGGAATATACTAAGGCAATGCAGCTCTGATACTCTGACAAGTTGCAGTGTACCACAATATACAGTAAGCTCAGTAAGCTACTACCATGCATTGTGGTGGATTGTGTGAAAAAAAAATGCTGCATGTACTTTTTTGTCCATTATTGTGCATTTATTTTAAATGTGTTACCTTAAACTATAGGCAAAACTTTTATTCATTATGGATAGAGTAAGAGAGGTTATAACCTCTTTCAATTTTTTCTTTTTTTTTGCGATCTGTGTCCCATTAGGGAGATTTCGCTGCACTTTCTGTCCCATAGCTAAAACAGAAAGTGGGAGGAAATCTCTGAAAATTAGACAGTCTCTTGGGGTTTCCCCAGATCGGCAGAACTAGTGTCCCCATTAAAAGATTTCCCCTCTATCACTATTCTGGGAACAATTCATGTTTTTTTGTTTTTACTTTCACTTTCATTAATCAACGGTAAACAGGACAAATAGACTAATAGAAAGGGTGAATCTCCCTAACAGGGGCAGAGGTAGCAATACAAATGGAATAGGTGTTCTAATCCATCTCTGCTCAAAACTATAAAAAAGGCCATTTCCTTTTTTTGAGGAACAACGGGGGCCAGCTGCTGTCTGGCTCAGTTTGAATCAGTGGAGAGAGGACCTTCCCCCGCCAGCCCTGAAATGGTCTTGGACTTTTATTGGACCAGGCCTCCCGATGGGTGGGCTTGGGGGGGGCTTTCAGGAGACCAGGAGCTTATTTAAGTAAGGGGGGAGTGGACACTCCTATTTCTGGCAATCATATGGTGATGGATCAGGAGCCCTTGATATGAGGATTAAAGTGGAACTCCAGTCAAAATAAAAAATTTTCCCACGATTACTTTGTTAAATATTTTAAATTTTGATAGTATTAATTTCCAGACTTGCTGATTGTCTAGCTAATGCCGCGTACACACGAGCGGAATTTCAGACAGAAAGAGTGCGATGGGAGCTTTTCATCGTATAATCCGCTCGTGTGTAGGCCCCATTGGATTTTTCCCATCGAAAATTCCAACGGACTTAGATATAGAACTTGTTTTAAATTTTCCCGCTGGAACTACTTATTATCGGTAAAACCGCTCGTCTGTATGCTGTTCCGACGGACCAAAAACGACGCATGCTCTGAAGCAAGTACGAGATGGAAGCTATTGGCTACTGGCTCTTGAACTTCCTTTTTCTAGTCCCATCATACGTGGTGTAAGTCACATCATTCTGGACGGTCGGAATTTAGTGTGATCGTGTGTATGCAAGACAGCTTGAGCGGAGAAACTGGTCGTGTGTTTGAGGCATTAGACTAATCTGAGCCAGACAAACAGCAGTCTTCTGTTCTTTACCGAATCCGATGAATTTGACAGCTTTCCTGAAACCATTGTCGGTCTCTGTGTGAGAAATCCAGCAGAGGTTTGAGTAAACCCACCCCTGTTCTTCTCAGCCCCTCCCAGCCCTGCCCACAGCCCTCCAGCCCCCATCCCTCCCAGCCATTGGCAAAATGTGCAGTTTAGCAGGGAAGCTGGTGATGAGAGGTGAGCCATTGAAAATCCAGCACAGTGACTCGCCTCTCACCAATAGCTTCCCTGCTAAACTCTGGCTCTCTGCTTACCTGGCAAACTCTGCAGCCTTCCATCATCCCAGTGGATCGTCCTCTGAGTATGATGACACGTCTTATCTTCCCATGTTCGACTCGAACATCGCATGTTCGTCCGTTCGTCGAATTACGAACGATATGGGCCATTCGCGCCAAATTCGAGTGGCGCGTCACGGCCCATAATTCACTGCGGCATCGCATTGCTGGCTGATAATTGGCCAAACATACACTATGACCCGCATGCTTGGCCAATCACAGCGCTGTCTGTACAGAGAGCCAGGGTGGCTTTGGCCAATTATGGCTCAGGGGGGTTTAGTACACGCCCCACACTATATAAGGCCGCCTGCACAGCGGCCCTGTGTAGTGTTTTCCGGCATTGAGAGAGAGATAGATAGACAGAGAGACAGTGTCATTTGATTTAAGTTAGATAGAGCAGGCAGGCGAGTCAGTTAGCTGCACTTACAGTGTATTGTGTATATATATATATATATATATATATATATATATATATATATACATCCTAGGTGTTTTTATATATATATATATATATATATATATATATATATATATATATATATATATATATATATATACACACACACACTGTATTCAGTTTAGCTAGATCCGTTCCTGTTATTCTCTTCCTACTGACAGGCAGGCAGGTGTTTTTACAGTATTTACAGATACCTGAAGAAAATTGCTGGTGTTCTTCTGATCCTATTAGTCCTATTAGCTACAGTATTTACAGTTAGTGTAGTGCATCCTCTGCACAGTGTGCACCTAAAGCTACCGGAAGAAAATTGGTGGTGTTCTTCTGATCCTATTAGTACCGCAGGCAGCGGTAGTATTTACAAGTTAGTGTAGTGCATCCTCTGCACAGTGTGCACCTAAAGCTACCGGAAGAAAATTGGTGGTGTTCTTCTGATCCTATTAGTACCGCAGGCAGCTGTAGTATTTACAAGTTAGTGTAGTGCATCCTCTGCACAGTGTGCACCTAAAGCTACCTGAAGAAAATTGGTGGTGTTCTTCTGATCCTATTAGTGCAGTACCGCAGGCAGCTGCAGTATTTACAAGTTAGTGTAGTGTGTCCTCAGCACAGTGTGCACCTAAAGCTACCTAAAGAAAATTAGTGGTGTTCTTCTGATCCTATTAGTACAGTACCGCAGGCAACTGCAGTATTTACAAATTAGTGTAGTGTGTCCTCTGCACAGTGTGCACCTAAAGCTACCTGAAGAAAATTGGTGGTGTTCTTCTGATCCTATTAGTACCACAGGCAGGTGTAATATTTACAGTTAGTGTAGTGCGTCCTCTGCGCAGTGTGCACCTAAAGCTACCTGAAAAAAATTGGTGGTGTCCTTCTGATCCTATTAGTACCGCAGGCAGCTGTAGTATTTACAAGTTAGTGTAGTGTGTCATCTGCGCAGTGTGCACCTAAAGCTACCTGAAGAAAATTGGTGGTGGTCTTCTGATCCTATTAGTACCGCAGGCAGCTGTAGTATTTACAAGTTAGTGTAGTGCGTCCTCTGCACAGTGTGCACCTAAAGCTACCTGAAGACAATTGCTGTTGTTCTGCTCCTATTAATACCACAGACAGGCAGCTACAGTATTTACAGTTAGTGTACTGTGTCCTCTGCACAGTGTGCACCTAAAGCTACCTGAATAAAACTGGTGGTGTTCTTCTGATCCTATTAGTACCGCAGGCAGCTGCAGTATTTACAAATTAGTATAGTGCGTCTTCTGCACAGTTTTCACCTAAAGCTACCTGAAGAAAATTGGTGGTGTTCTTCTGATCCTATTAGTACCGTAGGCAGCTGTAGTATTTACAAGTTAGTGTAGTGCATCCTCTGCACAGTGTGCACCTAAAGCTACCCGAAGACAATTGCTGGTGTTCTCATACTAATAATAATACAGGCAGGCAGTTGATTCTGCTAGTTGCAGTATCAGTTTATATATATACATCCCAGCTTTGTGCAGCTACATCTCACTGCAGGCCATTAGTATGTCTGGGAGGCCAACAAGGAGAGGCAGACAGTCTCAAGCCAATAAAAGAGGGCAAGCAGGCTCTGTGGGTAGAGGCAACAGTGCTGGTTGTGGAGATGGTGCATCCTCATCAGCACGTGGCCGTTGGACGCGCTTGTCCTTTTTTTCGGTAACAGAGGGGAAATGGAGCGCTGACAGGTGCTGCTAGTGGGTAGATAAGGAGCAGTAGCGTGGGGGATAGTATATGTCCAGTGGGTATTAAACAGTTAAAAAAGTTAAAGATGGTTAAGGCTTCTATGATGAGCGGCAGCCGGCTTGTCAGAGTAGAAGGGACTCTGTGGTATGAAAAAGCAAAAAGAAAAGCAGCACTGCTCTAAGGGTAGTAAGTAGTTAAAAACACTACTTTATTACAAATTGTACACATACATTTGTGTGATAAGAAATAGGCATAGGTAGGTTCTCCTGGGCAACGCAGAGTCACATCACGAAACAGCTGGGCTGTGGCTGGGCCGGCCTCGGCCACTTGCGATGGAGTCCATAGCTTCCGATGGCTTGGGGTTCCCTCAGACAGCACGTCAGCAGGTTCCTAGGAAGATGACGTCAGGTGGAGGAGAGCGGGGGGCATGGCTGTAGCGCGCTCGCGTTCGGAGCATGCGTGATCCTTCCTCAGGCATGGCTATCAGCCATGATGGTGTGGGTTAAATAGGGAGAGAGAAGGGGAGGGACAGGGGCGGTACACAGCAGTGGCCTGGCAGCGTTGGTATGTGTCTAACACACGACAGCTGGGATAGTGGTGTGGCTCGTTAGAGCAGGGGAAATGTGAAGAGGGGAGGGGAGGGAGAACCTACCTATGCCTATTTCTTATCATACAAATGTGAGTGTACAATTTGTAATAAAATAGTGTTTTTAACTACTTACTACCCTTAGAGCAGCGCTGCTTTTCTTTTTGCTTTGTCCTTTTTTTCGGCAGCTGGCCGTGTTGAGCCGCAACATGTGGAAGACTTGGTAGAGTGGAAGACCAAGCCGTCCTCATCCTCTCTCACCCAGGCTCAGGGTACTTTGGCAAAGCAGCTGCCAACATGGCCTCTTCCCTCGGCTCAATGGCATCAGTCACTCCTTCCCTAGCCCCACCATGTCCTCCTGAGGAGTCCCCCGAACTGTTTGACCACAGTGTTGGGTACATGCTCCAGGAGGATGCCCGGCGTTTTGAAGGCTCCGATGATGGTACCCAGCTAGAGGAAGGCAGTAACGTGACCCCAGAGAGAGGGGGTGCCCAAGAAGGACAGCAATCTGGCAGTCATGTTCCCCCAGCTGCAGCATACTGCCAGCTTTGCTACAGTGATGAGGAGGGAGGGGATGATGAGGTCACTGACTTCACACGAGTGCCTGATAGGAGAGAGGAGGAGGAGGAGGAGGCACATCACCAACGAGGCAGGATGCCCTCCAGGGGCCAGCTTCACACCGCAGAGCTCCGCATGTGCAGGGCGCTGCTGGCTCTGCACGTTATTCCAAAAGTTCTTTGGTGTGGGCTTTTTTGAGACGAGTGCATCAGATCCCACCGCTGCTATTTGCAACATATGTCTCAAGCGTATCTCGGGTGGCCTAAACATCACCCGCTTGGGCACCACATGCTTGACCAGACATATATGTTGACCTGCCATGCAGTTCGTTGGCAAGCGTACCTAAAAGACCCACACCAAAGAACAAAGTGGACCTCTCCTTGCTCCTCATCAGCTGGGATCTCCAACCCCACTATACCTTCAGTCCTCTCTGAGACCTGCACTGAGAGTAATGAAGATGTAGAATTAGGTGTGTCACAGCCAAGTACTTGGGGGCAATTTGCTATCGGTACACCGACGTCAGATTGTACCAGGCAAATTTCCCTGCCCCAGCTGCTGCACCGCCAAAAGAAGTTCACTCCCAGCCATCCACATGCCCAGTGGTTGAATGCTAGCTTGGCTAAATTGCTAGCACTTCAGCTGCTGCCTTTTCATTTGGTAGACTCTGCCCCCTTCCGTGAGTTTGTGGAATGTGCGGTTCCTCAGTGGCAGGTTCCCAAATGCCACTTTTTCTCATGGAAGGCGATTCCGGCTCTCTACCGGCATGTGGAAGGCAATGTCTTGGCCTCGCTGGACAGGGCGGTCAGCGGTAAGGTGCATATTACCGCTGACTCATGGTCCAGCAGGCATGGACAGGGACGTTACCTATCTTTTACTGGGTGACTCTTCTGGCAGCTGGAAAGGATGCAGGACAGGGTGCAGGAGGTTGTTCCGCCACCATGCCTCCAAAATACTACTAGTGGTGATTCTGCCACACCTCTCTCCTCCATACCCTCCTCTTCTTCTTCCTCCATGGCCTCTTCCTGCGCTGATTTGTCTTCAGAACCAGCAGTGCTCCGTAGGCGTTCAAGGGGCTACGCAAGCACGCAGGCAAAAAAGATGCCATGCAGTGTTTGAGCTGGTGTGCTTGGGGGACAGGAGCCACACTGGGGCAGAGATTCTGTCAGCTCTGCAGGAGCAGGTTCAGAGGTGGTTGATGCCACGCCAGCTTAAGGCAGGTATGGTGGTTTGCGACAATGGCACCAACCTCCTCTCCGCCCTCTGACAGGGACAACTTACCCATGTGCCCTGTTTGGCTCTCGTCCTTAACTTGGTGGTGCAGCGGTTCTTGGGCAGGTAGCCGGGTTTACAGGATGTCCTAAAGCAGGCCAGGAAAGTCTGTGTGCATTTCTGCAGATCATATAATGCCAGTGCTCGGCTGGCTGACCTCCAAAAGGAATTTAACCTGCCCAAGAACCGCCTAATCTGTGAAATGCCCACCAGGTGGAACTCAACGTTGGCCATGCTGCAGCAGCTGCACATGCAGCAGAGGGCCATCAATGAGTACCTGTGCGACTATGGCACCAGGACAAGGTCAGGGGAGCTTTTTTTCCCCCCATGCCAGTGGGATGCATGCACTGTCTTGTCACCATTTAAGGAGGCCACGAGGATGGTGAGCAGTGACAGTGCATGCATCAGTGACACCGTCCCCCTTGTCCACCTGTTGGAGCACACGCTGCGTGCAATAATAGACAGGGCACTTGAGGCAGAACAGAGGCAGGAAGAGGAGGATTTCCTTAGCTCTCAAGGCCCCCTTTATCCAGACAGTGTTCCTGCGTGCCCGCTGATCACACAGGAGGAGGAGGAGGAGGAAGAGGAGGAAGAGGAGGATTGTGTCAGTATGGAGGTGGAGCCTGGCACTCAGCATCAGCAGCAGTCTTTAAGGGATCATTTACAGTCCCAAGAAACCCATGGACTTGTACGTGGCTGGGAGGAGGTGGCTGCGGATCATGTCGTCCTTAGTGACCCAGAGGACTCCAGACCGAATGCCTCAGCAAACCTGCGCTGCATGGCCTCCCTGATTCTGCAAAGCATGTGGAAGGATCCTCGTATTCATGGTATCAAGGAGAGTGTTCAATACTGGCTGGCAACCCCCCTTGATCAACGTTACAAGGGTAAGGTTGTGGACCTTATCTTGCCATCGCAGAGGGAGCAGAGGATGAAACATCTTCGGGAGGCCTTACAGAAAGGTCTGTGCAACGCGTTCCCAGAGACTGGGAGGTTACAAACTCCTGTTCCTGGACAACGTGTTGCTGAGGCTTCAGTCAGTCAAAGAAGGAGCGGTGGAGAAGGTGGCCATCTGACCGATGCGTTCAGATCGTTTTTTAGTCCGCAGCCCCAAGCTATGATCGGTTCCAGCAACCATCACCAGCGTCTGTTTTACATGGTGCAGGAATACCTAGGGGCAAGATCTGACTTGGACACCTTTCCCACCGAAAATCCTCTGGGTTACTGGGTCTTGAGGATGGATCACTGGCCAGAGCTTGCACAGTATGCAATTGAGCTGCTGGCCTGTCCTGCATCCAGCGTTCTTTTGGAACGCACATTCAGTGCTGCTGGAGACTTTGTAACCGATCACAGGGTGCGCCTGTCCACGGACTCGGTCGACCGACTGACCTTCATAAAAATGAATCAGTCTTGGATCACCACCAGCTACCAAGCAACTGATGCTGATGTAACCGAATAATGTTTTTTTAAATGTCAGATCCCTTCAAGACTGCCTATGCTGAGTGACTATCCTGTTATGCTGAGTAACTATCCTCTTCCTCCTCAATGATAATGCTGATAGCTTGTAAGAATATTTTTGGTTCTTTCGGGGCGCCGCCACCAGTGGCTAAGGCCCAATTTTTCAGCCCCTGTTTAACAGGGGCGTGTAATTACAATTTTTGATGCAATATTTTGCAGCAGGGCTCGTTCCTGTGCTCCAACTAGAGTGTCTGTGAGGGGTTGCAGTGTTGTGGCAGCAGCACCAGTGCCTAAGGCCCAATTTTTCAGCCCCTGTTTACCAGGAGCGTGTAATTACAATTTTTGATGCAATATTTTGCAGGAGGGCTCATTCCTGCGCTCCAACTAGAGTATCTGTGAGGGGTTGCAGTGTTGTGGCAGCAGCACCAGTGCCTAAGGCCCAATTTTTCAGCCCCTGTTTAAGAGGAGCGTGTAATTACAATTTTTGATGCAATATTTTGCAGGAGGGCTCATTCCTGCGCTCCAACTAGAGTATCTGTGAGGGGTTGCAGTGTTGTGGCACCAGTGCCTAAGGCCCAATTTTTCTGCCCCTGTTCAACAGGGCCATGTAATTACAATTCTTGATCTAATATTTCACAGCAGGGCCCGTTTCTGCTCCCGCCAAGAGTAACTGTGAGGACTTACAGTGTTGTGGCACCAGCACCACCACCACCAAAGGCCCAATTTTTCTGCCCCTGTTCAACAGGTGCATGTAATTACAATTCTTGATCTAATGTTTCACAGCAGGACCCGTTCCAGCTCCCACCAAGAGTAACTGTGAGCACTTGCAGTGTTGTGGCAACACCACCACCACCAAAGGCCCAATTTTTCTGCCCCTGTTCAACGTGTGCATGTAATTACAATTCTTGATCTAATATTTCACAGCAGGGCCCATTTCTGCGCCCACCAAGAGTAACTGTGAGGACTTACAGTGTTGTGGCACCAGCAGCACCACCACCACCAAAGGTCCAATTTTTCTGACCCCGTTCAACAGGGGCATGTAATTACAATTCTTGATCTAATATTTCACAGCAGAGCCCGTTCCTGCAGCCACCAAGAGTAACTGTGAGGGCTTACAGTGTTGTGGCAACACCAACACCTAAGGCCGCAATTTCTGCAGAGTTTATAGGGCAGGCCCCTACTTTCAAACATCCAACTTACAAACGACTCCTACTTGCAAACGAAAGGAGACAACAGGAAGTGAGATGAAATCTACCCCTAGGAAGGGAAATTTTCTCCTGTAAGAGTTAATATGGGAAAAACGTGTCTCCTCTCCACTGATGCTTTATCACCAATCCTTGTTTCACTAAAAAACCCAAATTGTCAAAAAACATTTGTCATTGGGACAGAAAGTGAGGTGAAATCTTCTGAAGAGGTGCACAGACAGCAAAACAAATGTCAAAGGGGTGATGACCCTTCCCTATGTTTTCCAAAAAGCTTAAAAATAGATTTCTTGGCTGGAGCTACACTTTCAAGATGTACCAGTTCAAAATTACAAACAGATTCTACTTAACAACAAACCTACAGTCCCTGTCTTGTTTGCACCGTCTGTATACTGCTGTTCAGAGTATATAGGGCCTGGGGGCCCCACGCCTTTCCTTTTTTCAATTTGGGTGCGGGGTTCCCCTTAATATCCATACAAGACCCAAAGGGCCTGGTAATGGACTGGGGGGGTGCCCATGCCGTTTGTCTCACTGATTTTCATCCATATTGCCGGGACCCGACATTACATTAAAGCTGCAAGCAGTTTTAAATGACTTTTTTTCCTTTAAAAATGTCATTTTGTGCAGGGACTGTTCTAAGCATGGGAAACACGCACCACTTTACAGGTATACTATAGACACCCCCCAGGTACAATATTTAAAGGAATATTTCACTTTAAGCATCATTAAAATCACTGCTCCCGAAAAAATGGCCATTTTTAAAACTTTTTTTTGCATTGATACATGTCCCCTGGGGCAGGACCCGGGTCCCCAAACCCTTTTTAGGACAATACCGTGCAAATTAGCCTTTAAATTTAGCACTTTTGATTTCGAACGGTCGAGTCCCATGGACCTCAATGGGGTTCTAAAGTTTGCGCAAATTTTCGGAGCGTTCGCAGGTTCTGGTGCGAATCGAACCGGGGGGGGGGGGTTCGGCGCATCCCTAGTCAGGATACAAAAATCACTTGTATACCTATTACTGAATCCAGACACTCGGAAACTGGAATCTTCTGACTCTGGTTTGCAATAATTCATTTTATCCATCTAACAATGCTTCTAAAGCCCAACTCCAGGCATAAAAAAAATTAACAAAAAAGCAACCTTGCAGAGTGGGCGGGTCCCATGCTCAGTAAGTCTAGGGGGTTGCAGAAGAGACTGTATTACTTATCTGACTCCCCACTCTATCTGGCTTTGGTGCTCTCCTCCTCTCCCTGGAGCTCTGGGGTGAGGGCAGAACCTCAGGGTCATTACATAAAGTGTGCGGCTATTACCCCTGTAGGGGGTGGAGGCAGGAGCTTGACCGCTACTGGGAGCAGCTTACAGGGGAGAATGAGGAGGACCAGTCACACAGATCAGGGGGAGCCTGTTGGATCAGGGAATCAGATAAGTACTACAACCTCTTCTACAACCCCCTAGACTTAACAAGTATGTAATCCTTGTAGTGTGGGGGCCCAATTGCAAGGGTACTTTTTGTTTTGCCAAAAGTTGGGTTCTAAAAACTATTTTCAGGAAAGCTTAGCCAAAGAGTGACTGTGATTGCGTGCCTGGCTGCGGGGCAATCATTGGGAAAAAGAATCAGTGACATTTCCAGCAGTTCCATCTGGAGGGTAGTACTACATCTCTAAGTTTATTGATACTATTTTAGACTAATGTATTTAGTTTTAAGCCATATTCATTGGGCATTTACTTTTTATTTATAATTCATTTACATATCATGTGTGGTTGTATGTATACTGTATTCTACCACTCTGTTAGGTAATGGCAGAAAGAGAGGTTCTATGTCATGTTCTTCATCTTTAGTCTCTCTGTTGCCTATGATCCTCTGAGCTTTTGACAGCTCATTGTTTACATGCAGCATGTGCTCTGTAACTGCGCTGTCACTCACTAACTGCCCGGTTTTATTTTCTTGCCTGATTGTGAGACATGTCATGCTTCGGTTCCCAGATACAGGGCAGTTCATTTGAGCGTTTGGGTTAATTTGGGTTCTTCTGGTGATATGCTCTAATCAAGCTACATCACTGTAAATGTAAGTGCATTTTTACCATTCTTATTCATTAAAAGGTTCTATCTGCATGATCGGGTGCACTCTTTGTTTGTTTTTAATTTGCATAAAGAGACAACCCACTGCTTGTATCAGGGCCAGGGGGTATTAAGGGGAGTACCGAGGCAAGGTGATGTGATGTTTTCAGGAAGCTATGCACAGCACTCTTCTGGCCCCTCCCACCAGCTATTGCATAGAGAAGCACAGACCCAGTGGTGATGTCACTGGATCTAAAGTAAGGTATGTAATGAAAACAAAGCAAAATATGAAAGAGTTTAAAATTCAATTGTAACTACTGGTCTAGAAGTAACAAGATCAGAATACTGAGTTTTACAAACACTATATGAGTTCTAAAATGTTAGTATTATGCTAAAGTGGAGTTTTCCAATGTTAACTTTGAATATAGCAGGGGATAACTGTTCCACCTTTTTTTCACAATTTTTAGTCACTTTTCAGGTAGATAGATTTTTCGAAGAAGAAGCCAATAAATAAAACTAATCAATGCCTAAAATTGATGTCTATATTCATTGGTGATATTAACTACCTAACAGTTACTACCCTGTTACCCAATATAGAGTTATTTAATTTAATATTTGATGTGATTTCAGAGAAAATTTGAATACTGTCCGTGATATTTTTTTTATTTGCACTAACATCACCTCAAATATGTGATTTCAGAAAATAGAGAACAGTTTATCAATTTCATTTTTAACCCCTTTGTGACGAAGGGTAAAACAAATGTTAATGTCTGAACACAATTTTGCAACTTTGACATGAGTTAGTAAAACTGGTGTGTAAAGTTGGGCAAATAGTTCGAACCGAGCAAAAGTTCTGCCTGAACATCGCCTGTTCACCCGTTCGGCGAACACTGGAATTTGCGGGGCGTTCAGTGGGCGCCCCACAATGCACTGCACGCAGCATAGTGCATAGCTGGTTGTTACGGAGCGGGCCTGGAAGCCGGCCGCTGCGTCCTTAACAACGGATGAGTCATCAGCTGTCAACGGGCTTCCCCACTGACAGAAAAAAAAAAAACATTGCCGGCAATAGAAAAAAAGTGAAAAAAAAAAAAAGGCGTGGGGGTTCCCCCAATCGATACCAGCGCTTCTGGTCTGGAATGGATTTTAATGGGAACCACATGCCAAAATGTTAAATAAAAAGGTGTGGGGCCGCCCAAAATCTATACCAGACTCTTATCCAAGCATGCAGCCCGGCAGGTCAGGAAAAGGGGGGGGACGAGCAAGCACCTCCCTTCCTGAATCATACTAGGCCAAATGCCTTCAAAATGGGGGGTGCTCTTCCTGACAACCCTGGGCGGTGGTTGTGGGGTCTGCAGGCAGGGGGATTATCTGACTCTGGAAGCCCCCTTTAACAACAAAACCAGCGGGGACAGGGGGGAACCCTGTCTAGTGCCTTTTGAAATTGGAATAGGTTCCGAGTAGAGGCCTTGAAATCGTATCCTGGCTTCGGGGAATGAGTAAAGGGTCTTGAGAGTATTAGTGAATGTTGGACCCATCCCCCATCCCTGAATAAGACCCTTATGCAACTATGTAATCGATATAAAGCAATTTAGATCGCATTCCACGTTTAACCCCTTAGGGATCATAACCTCAGTCTCATGAATCCACATGGATTCACGCTGGCTCAGTTGCCTGATGTAGTTGCCCCCCCTCCAATGTGGATTCACCTTTTCTATGCCCCAAAATTTTAAACATCTGGGATTACGATCATGAAACATCCTAAAGTGTTTAGACACATTGTGTGTAAAAAGTCCTCTCTTAATATTATTCACATGTTCGGCAATGCGGACTCCCATAGGTCTTGAGAAGATAAATAGTTGCATAAGAGTCTTATTCAGATGATGTATTTTAGTTATCATTTTGTTAATTTTTGTATCGTATGATCTTTTTGTATGTATGTTTGTATTACACACAGAGATGGCAACGAGAGACTACTTCCGTTATTGTTATTTTTATTTTTTTTAGCATGTAAATCTAGTCAATATATTTACCCTATTTGGGATATATATAATATAACTTTTAATACCTCTATAGTAATGTTGAACATTGTTCTCCTGTGGAGGTGTCCCTGTGTCTAGATACTGTATATAGGTCAGGTTGTTGCCAGGGTCCGGTTGCTAAGGAAGCTTTTTACTTCCGTGCGTGCCGTAGCCCAATCAGACACCGTCCATTCTTTATAAAGGCTGCCGGGTGACTGTCAGGCTCCACCCCTCGCTGACGAAGTCCAATAGGCCGTAAGGCCGCGTACGGGGGGAGGAGCTACGATACAGACGTCACCCGCTGCCAGTCTGTGTGTGTCGGTACTGCATTGCATTGCAGTCCGACTTTTTACCTTTTTAACATTAGCGCTTGTGAGCGCCTGTTTTTTACTATTACTGACTGGATCTTTTTCAATAAACGGATTACTCTTAGATAGTATTCCTTATATTTTTTACATTTGACATCTTGGAGCGGTCTTTGTATATACCTGGATTTGGAAGCTCATATCCCTGGGGTCTCTCTGTCGGAAGGCTGGCTCACCCCATCGTTGTTTATCAAAGAGATAGGGCGGTAATTAATGACTACACTAGAGTCTTTCCCAGGTTTCGGGATTACAGTGATATATGCCGAGTTTAGAAAGCATTCTAAGGGTGTTCTTTGTCTAAGGGAGTTAAAGAATCGAGCTAGGTAAGGGGAAAGGATAGTTGCGAAAGCTTTATAGTAGGGAACCGAAAATCCATCCGGCCCTGGGGCGGAGCCCCGTTTCAGATGCTTAAGGACTTGTATGACCTCCTCAGCTGATATTGGAGCTTCCAAAATGTCTGTGTTGATCTCCTAATTTGAGGATAGGCAGAGAGTCTAAGAAGGAGTCCACCTGGGCCTAATCAACCTTGCTCCCCTCGTTGTATAGTTTTGTGTAAAAATCATGAAAAGCTCCCATGATCTTTTGTGGATTGTGCATTAACACGCATCCTGGGAGGTGTATAGCAGGGGGAGCGTGTAGACGTATTTTGGGGGATAGTCCAGTCGCTAACATTGAGCCCATTCTATCCCTGTGTTGGTAAAACCTGGCATCATTCCATCTCAGACTCTTCTCAGCTTTAGACGTGAGTGCAAAGTTTAAGGCGGTTCCAGCTGCATCTAGGGAAGACATGGGCGTAGTTTTAGGGTCAAGTTTATGTTGATTGCTGAGCTGTAGGAAATCCTTTTCCAGTCTCTCTATATGTGCTCTGCGTGCTCGGTTAAGTCGGGATGAAAGCTGAATCAATTTCCCTCTAATGGTAGCTTTGTGCGCAGCCCAGAGGGTAGTGGGAGAGTCCTCATCTATGTCATTGTTGTTAAAGTAGTCAGTTATAGCCTTTTCTATTTCTGTGGTTCTGATCGGATCGCTGAGAATGGATTCGTTCAGTTTCCAGTGTCTGGAATTTGTCTGGCCCTGTGGTCTATTTAAAAGTAGGAAGACCATCGAGTGGTCAGACCAAACTGTGTCTCTAATGAAGGATTTTAATAAGAGAATTGTGGTTGGGGAAAACTAGGATATGGTCTATTCTGGCGAATGATTGGTGAGGGTGGGAATAGTGTGTAAAGTCCCGTTTTGAGGGATTGAGTTTCCTCCATATGTCAATTAGCTTGTGTTGGAATATCAGCCTAGCAATGCGCAGGCTTTGTTTAGTGGGTCTGATGGTTTGCGCACCCAGTGGACGTCTTTTGTCTAGTCCTGGGTCAAAGGCTATATTTGAATCGCCTCCAAAAATCACTGTGCCTGCGATTAAAGGGCCCAGAGACTGCATCATGGAGTGAAAGAACTTGGCCTGGTTCCTATTGGGAGCATAATATGAGATAAAAGAATAAAGTTGGTCATCGATAACACCGTTAACAAGGAGGAATCTACCCTCATGATCTTTGTGTTCCCTCTGCAGGGAGAATTTACAGTTATGTAAGAAACATATGGCTACCCCCTTTGATTTGTCCTCAGCGTTGGCCAAGAAAAAGTTAGGAAATTTGGGGTGGATGAACTTGGGGCTATACAGTCTGGGAAAGTGTGTTTCTTGAAGAAGCACTACATCAATTTTCTGGCTGTGATAATATTGAAATATTTTCCTGCGTTTGACAGGGGAATTTAGACCCTGTGTATTGTGTGTAACGACTCTTAGCAAAGGTGGTCCCCTGTCAGTGGTAGCCATGGAGAGAGAGGAGGATGTTCTCAGGGCGTGTTGAGTTACTTACCAGAGAGCATTTAGGGCGGTCAGAGGTGATGAATTCCCTAAGAGAGAAGGTCCCCGTGAGCATTCCAGTGGGATGCGGGGTTCCGTCAGGATCACTAGGAAAAGGATAATGTTAGAGGAGTAGGTGAAAGAAGAGATCAGAAAAGAGGAGGAAATAAGAAAGAAAAACATCCGAAGGGCAGGAAGGTAAGAACCTTCCACACCCTCAAGTAAACATAGTCGTTCTACCTCTTCAAGAGAGGGAGAAGACCTGGCCAGGTGAGATGGAAAAAACATAACCCCTGGTCAGGTGGAGGCACACGTGGGCTGTTATGAACAAATTAAAGTAACAGCACATCTAACACATATGCATATCTATAACTCTAATGGAGGAACTCGGGCAGTAAACCATCAAAGGGGGAAAGGGAGAGGGCGGAGGTAAAGAAGCTGGGTAGGGAATGGGAGGGGATATCACAGGAAACACTGTATGGGGAGGAAGTCTTGGGGACAGAAATGTCCTGTAGAGACTCCAAGAACTGGTGATGTGTCCCATAGGTGAAGGCCTGAATGTTAGGAGAAGTAAGAATTGTCATGGCGTGGAAAGTTCAGGTCCTTGAGATCCGTGTTCCAACCAAAGATATGGTGTCATGAGCACTACGATGTCGCAGTCCTGGAGTCCAGGGACCTCTCTGACTTCAGCGAAGATGGATGAGCAAAATATAGAGGTATGGTCGTCATCCCTGGAAAGGTAGGAAAGTCTAAAGGTTGGTGCAAGAATAAAGATTCTAATGAGCCATATCAGAGGCCATGGATGGGGTCGTGACCCCAGTTTGGGTGAAGAGAGAGAGCAGAAGGCCTGCTGCAGGTAATCACTTTATCAGGCGGGGTTGGAATCCTTAGATCTGTTATATTTTTGCTTGTGCCATAAGGGGACAATCGGACTTGTGGGGAGTTGGCGTTTCGATGTGCCAGCAGTTGATCCCGACAGAGGGGATGTAGGGGCCTGTGAGATGATGCCCAGGCGAAGAAGTGTTTTTTCTCCATCCAGGAAGTTGGAGAACGTGTAGGTCTTGTTCTTGTAGTGGAACTTGAGGCCAAAGGGAAACAGCCACCAGTATTTTATTACCTTCTGGGTTAAGGCCGACAGTAGGGGTTTTAAAGTCCTCCGTTTTTGAATGGTGGTTGGCGATATATCCGCAAAAATTTGGATGGGGTGAGACTGGTACTGCAGTTGGGGTTTTGAGCGGGCTCGTTGCATGACCTCCTCTTTAACCGCATAGAAGTGGGGCTTCACCACCATGTCTCTTGGCAGCCCGTCAGATCAAAGCGGTCCTAGGGCTCTGTGAGCACGGTCTAATTCCAGTCTGTGTTGCGGAATGTCCGGGATAAGCTCTTGAATGAGGGAGCGGACTGCAGCAGGGGCATCAGTGATAGTTTCGGGGATTCCCCTGATCCGAAAGTTGTGCCGTCGGGATCTATTTTCAAGATCATCTATTTTAGCAAGTGCGGTCTCAAGTTGGTCTTGGATGTCTTGTATCCGATTTGTATTTTGGTTAGCCCTGGCAACAGTAGCATCCATTTTATTTTCTATCACCTCTATGCGGGAACCCAGATTCTGGAGGTCTGCTTTAATTTCCCCAGTTATATTAATTGCTATGGAGGATAAGCCCCAGTCTAGCATCTCAGAGAACTGGAGAAACATGGCTGCTGTGTCAAAAGGCAGATCAGGGTGCTGTGCTGGGAATGCCTCCCTGTTACATGGTGGATTGGGCCCTGCATCCATGGGAGACAATAGGAGGTCATCCATGGTGTGTCCAATGAGGGATTCCGTGGATGCTGGGGAGGCAGGGATCTGCATGCGGGTACTCACATGTGCCCCACAAAGTGAGCTGAGAGGTGAAGGGTCCATGTGAGCGTCCGCTGAGTTGGATCTCTGCGCTGTCAGCCTGTGAGGAGAAGACGCGGCCGCCATCTTGGATATGTAGGCCGGATCCGCGGCCTGTATTAGCGGGGCTTCCCGTTTACCACGGACGTTCCCGACGGTCTCAATGTGTCCCGCCTGTGTTCCCCTGAGCCCGGGGGGGGGTTTGATGTGGGGTTATCGACGTGCCGTCAGCTGGATGGGGCGCACAACGACCGGAGCAGTGCGGAGCTCCAGGTCTAAGCAGCCATTTTAGAAGCACCACGCATGCGCACTCCCTCTGTACAGGATTTTATGTGAGAAGTTGCTTTACAAGAACTGTTCCTGTATGTTTGCATTTTTTCATTAACCGCCTCCCGACCGCCAGCCGTCAATTGACGGCCAGGCGGCGCGGCTCTCGTTGCGGGAGGGCGTCATATGACGTCCTCCCATTTAAACAGGGAATGCGCGCGATCGTGCGTGCGCATCCCTGTTCCTTTGGTGGCGGCGTATCACGGAGACACCGCTCGCCACCGTGGGGGGTGAACAGCCATTGGACATGGCTGTTTACCACGTGATCGGCCGTGATGAAGTCACGGCCGATCACAGATAGGTCCACCCCATTGTGCACGGCGCACGCGCGCGATCGCGAGCGCGCTGCGCGTGCACGTCGGTGACGGAGTGTTCCCGGGAACACTACTCGTCACCGACGCCGGTAAACAGCCATTGGCTGGCTGTTTACCCACGTGATCGGTTGTGATCCATTCACAGCCGATCATAAATGTAAACACAGAGCGGTAACTAGCTGTTACCAGCTCTTCTCTCCTCACACACCGTTTCCAGTGTGAGGAGAGAAGAGCCAGAAGCAGTGAGTTACCGATCTGTGTTCTGTAGTGTCTGCACCAACACCACACCTGTCCCATCGCCCCCCCCCAATTGTCATCTGTCACCCAACAGTCACCAGTGTCACCCAATAAAGTGCACCTGTCACATAAGGGACTGCCATCAGTGACCGTCAGCGGTGCTCCTGTCACCCGTCACAAATCAGTGACCATCAGCGGTGCACCTGTCACCCGTCACCCATCACCCGTCACCCATCAGTGACCGCCAGCCATCACCCGTCACCCATCAGTGACCGCCAGCCGTCACCTGTCACCCATCAGTGACCGCCAGCCGTCACCCGTCACCCATAAGTGACCGCCAGCCGTCACCCATCAGTGACCACCAGCCATCACCCGTCACCCATCAGTGACCGCCAGCGGTGCTCCTGTCACCCGTCACAAATCAGTGATCATCAGCGGTGCACCTGTCACCCGTCAGCCATCACCCATCAGTGACCACCAGCCGTCACCCATCACCCATCAGTGACTGCCAGCCATCACCCGTCACCCATCAGTGACCGCCAGCCGTCACCCATCAGTGACCGCCAGCCATCACCCGTCACCCATCAGTGACCGCCAGCGGTGCTCCTGTCACCCGTCACAAATCAGTGACCATCAGCGGTGCACCTGTCACCCGTCAGCCGTCACCCGTCACCCATCAGTGACCGCCAGCCATCACCCGTCACCCATCAGTGACCGCCAGCCATCACCCGTTACCCATCACCTGTCACCCATCAGTGACCGTCAGCCATCATCGATCACCTGTCACCTTTTAGTGACCGTCACCCATCACCAGAAAGTGTCCGTGGCCTGTCACCCATCAGTGACCATCGCCTGTCACACCGTCATCACCGATCAGTGACCGTCACCTGCCACCTGTCACACCGCGTCATGTCCAAAAGAGTATACAGCAGTGAGGAGGCGTTCCAGATCCTCTCCATGACCGATGAGAGCAACGGGGAGTTCTCATCAGATTCCAATTTGGATTCTGATTCAAGTTCGGCATTTGAACCAAATAGTGAATCGACAAATGATTCGGAGGAAGAATGGGTCCCTCCCAAAAGGGCACGGCACTCTGGAAACCAGGATTATATTCCCAGGCCCAGTACCAGCGCTGCCACCACCAATAGGCCCCAGGAACAAATTCCCAGGCCCAGTACCAGCGCTGCCGCCAGCGTTAGGCCCCGGGAACAAATGCCCAGTACCAGCGCTGCCACCACCAATAGGCCCCAGGAACAAATTCCCAGGCCCAGTACCAGCGCTGCCACCAGCGTTAGGCCCTGGGAACAATTGCCCAGTACCAGCGCTGCCGCCGGCGATAGGCCCCAGGAACAAATGCCCAGACCCAGTACCAGTCCTGCCACATCACGCCTGAGTACCAGCACAGGAAATTCCAATCCAACTACTGGAGTGTCACACCCCCCAAGAGCCAGGGCCTCTACATACATGCCAGATGGTCTTGCCAACCCAATATGGCTGCCTTCCAACTCGGCATCGCCAATTATTCCCCCGTTCACAGCACTGCCAGGTGTGCAGACCAACACCCAAAATTTCTCAGAGATTGATTTCTTTCATATGTTTTTGCCCGACACTATGCTGCAATTTATTGTGGACCAGACAAATTTGTATGCCCAGCAATATATTGCCAACAACCCCCAATCATCCTATGCCCGTCCTTTTGAGTGGAGAGATCTGAATTTGGAGGAGTTCAAAATGTTTATGGGCCTCACCCTAAACATGGGGATTACAAAAAAAAATGAAGGACATGCCTATTGGTCCACCCACCCCATCCACAATATGCCCATTTATTCTGCCCTAATGACCAGGTCCCGATACAAGATGATAATGCGCTTTCTTCACTTCAGCGACAACACCCAGTGCCCTCCCCACAATCATCCAAATTACGACAAGTTATACAAGATTCGCCCACTGATAAATTTCTTTTCTCAACAATTTGCAGAACTCTATGTCCCCGATCAGAAAATTTGCGTTGATGAGTCCCTGGTACCCTTTTCAGGCCGGCTAGGAATAAAGCAGTATATTCCTAGCAAAAGGGCCAGATACGGAGTAAAGTTATACAAGCTATGTGAGAGAGCCACGGGATATTTGTATGCATTCCGCATATATGAAGGAAAAGATTCCCAGCTCCAGCCCCCTGAGTGCCCGGCCTACATGGGCACAACTGGAAAGATTGTATGGGACCTGGCATACCCACTTCTAAACAAAGGATATCACATTTACGTTGACAACTTTTACACCAGCCTGCCCCTTTTCAAACACTTATACATCGCAAAAACCCTGGCCTGTGGAACCTCCAGAAAAAATAGAAAGGGCTTCCCACAATCTTTAGTGAACAAAAAGCTGCGAAGGGGGGAAAGAGCATCATTGAGATGCAACGAAGTGCTGGCCTTGAGGTGGAAGGATAAGAGGGACGTGCACATGATGTCCACCATCCATGAAGACACTGCAATTGTGGTACAAAGAAGACAAGGTCCCATTGAAAAGCCAACATGTGTCCAAGATTATAATCTCTACATGGGGGGGTAGATTTTAACGATCAAATGATTCAGCCCTATTTGTCAATCAGGAGGTCCCGATTCTGGTATAAGAAGGTAGCAATTTATCTCATCCATTTGGCCATTTGCAATTCCTACGTAGTCTACACCAAATCCATTGAAAGCCCCGCCCCCTTCCTAAAATTCATAGAAGAAGTTGTCACGTCCCTCATCTATCACCAAAGACCCCCCCAAGAAGACCTTCGCTCTGAGGCTGTTTGCCGACTCCATGAGCGCCACTTCCTCTTCAGCATTCCACCATCTGAAGCAGGCCGAAGGACAAAAAAATGTCGCGTGTGCACCAAAAGAGGATTTAGAAGAGATACCAGCTACCATTGTCCCCAGTGTCCCTCCCAACCTACCCTTTGCATTGGTGAATGCTTCCAAATTTATCACACATCCATAAAATATTAGCCCATATTTTTAACCATTTCCCCATTTTCGTCATCTGTGCTGACCATTTTCCATTCTTTCCCAAATAACCATGCCACTGCCTTCCATGTGAACTGACCCTGGCCTGTTTTTTGACTATGCCTCTGCCTACCGTTTGGACTGCTTTCATGTGAACTGACCCTGGCCTGTTTTGTGACTATGCCTCTGCCTACCGTTTGGACTGCCTCCACGTGAACTGACCCTGGCCTGTTTTATCAACTACTCTACTGCCTACCGCTTGGACTGCTTACATGTGAACCGACCCTGGCCTGTTTTATGGACTATGCTTTTGCCTACCGCTTGGACTGATCTGTTGCCCTGCTACTGTAGTACACAGGGGTCTCACATATGTGAGGGGCTCCAGAATTGTTTTTCCGGTTGGAGAAAACAATTATTTTTGTTTTCTCCGGGTTTCGGAATTAGGGTCTGGAGTCCGGAGGCTTCATAGAGATTTGGGTGGGTCGAAGCCTCTACCCCTGTGCCCCTGTGCACAGGTCTTACCTGATTGTGGCCCTCAGCCTGCTGCTGACTTACTGCCACCATGCCCATGCCTGTCGCGGTACAATAATGAGTGTCTGCAGTTAACAGTGTACCAGGACCAATATTATGGCTGTGCTGGCTGTCTCTGCCTGGACAATTTCTATGGACTGTGCTGTGCCGACTATAGACAATATTCCTGCCTGCTGCCTGGATAGTTAATATTGCTGTCGCTAAGCACCTCCCTGCCTGCTGCCTGGACCAGTGCTCTCCTCTGTGGATACTACTAAAAGCACAGGTAATGCTTTTTTTTTACCCTTTCTGCAATAGAATTTATTTTGGATTGTAATTCTTGGTATGCGCATGCTATGTGCTAGAAATATGAAGGGTTTTCAAAATTGATAGGTTGCCAGGAAATTATATATGTCATTTATGCTCCTAGAATGCCTGATGGTGCTACTTTGATGTTGGGCCTCTGTATGTGGCCAGGCTGTGTAAAAGTCTCACACATGTGGTATCGCCATACTCAGGAGGAGTAGCAGAATGTATTTTGGGGTGTCATATTTGCTACGTACATGCTATGTGTTGGAAATATCTGATAAATAGACAACTTTGTGTAAAAAAAAATGCGTTTTCATTTTTTTCCACATTTTCCAAAAACTTTTGGAAAAAAATGAACCGTTCAAAAGACTCATTATGCCTCATAGATTATACGTTGGGGTGTTTGCTTTCCAAAATGGGGTCATTTTGGGTGCAATTCCATTGTCCTGATGCTCCAGGGCCTTCAAAAATGCAATAGGTGGTTGAGAAATGAGATGTGTCATTTATGCTCGTAGATCGCCTGATGGTGCTACTTCAATGTTGGGCCTTTGTATGTGGCCATGCTGTGTAAAAGTCTCACACATGTGGTATCGCTAAACTCAGGAGGAGTAGCAGAATGTATTTTGGGGTGTCATCTTTGCTACGTACATGCTATGTGTTGGAAATATCTGATAAATGGACAACTTTGTGTAAAAAAAAATGTGTTTTCATTTTTTTCCACATTTTCCAAAAACTTCTGGAAAAAAAAGAACCATTCAAAAGACTCATAATGCCTCATAGATTATACGTTGGGGTGTTTGCTTTCCAAAATGGGGTCATTTTGGGGGCAATTCCATTGTCCTGGTGCTCCAGGGCCTTCAAAAATGCAATAGGTGGTTGAGAAATGAGATGTGTCATTTATGCTCGTAGATCGCCTGATGGTGCTACTTCAATGTTGGGCCTTTGTATGTGGCCACGCTGTGTAACAGTCTCACACATGTGGTATCGCTATACTCAGGAGGAGTAGCAGAATGTATTTTGGGGTGTCATCTTTGCTACGTACATGCTATGTGTTGGAAATATCTGATAAATGGACAACTTTGTGTAAAAAAAAAAAATGCGTTTTCATTTTTTTCCACATTTTCCAAAAACTTCTGGAAAAAAATGAACCGTTCAAAAGACTCATTATGCCTCATAGATTATACGTTGGGGTATTTGCTTTCCAAAATGGGGTCATTTTGGGGGCAATTCCATTGTCCTGGTGCTCCAGGGCCTTCAAAAGTGTAATAGGTGGTTGAGAACTGAGATGTGTCATTTATGCTCGTAGAACGCATGGAGATGCTACTTCAATGTTGGGCCTTTGTATGTGGCCAGACTGTGTAAAAGTCTCACACATGTGGTATCGCCATACTCAGGAGGAGTAGCATAATGTATTTTGGGGTGTCATCTTTG
This sequence comes from Aquarana catesbeiana, assembly GCF_042186555.1. NCBI lineage: Eukaryota > Metazoa > Chordata > Amphibia > Anura > Ranidae > Aquarana > Aquarana catesbeiana. The sequence goes on along the minus strand of NC_133324.1, from coordinate 342,812,978 downwards.
CTACGTACATGCTATGTGTTGGAAATATCTGATAAATGGACAACTTTGTGTAAAAAAAAATGTGTTTTCATTTTTTTTCCACATTTTCCAAAAACTTCTGGAAAAAAATGAACCGTTCAAAAGACTCATTATGCCTCATAGATTATACGTTGGGGTGTTTGCTTTCCAAAATGGGGTCAGTTTGGGGGCAATTCTATTGTCCTGGTGCTCCAGGGCCTTCAAAAGTGTAAATGGTGGTTGAGAAATGAGATGTGTCATTTAGGCTCGTAGAACGCATGAAGATGCTACTTCAATGTTTGGCCTTTGTATGTGGCCAGGCTGTGTAAAAGTCTCACACATGTGGTATCGCCATACTCAGGAAGAGTAGCAGAATGTATTTTGGGGTGTAATTTGTTGTATGCATATGCTCTGAGAGAGAAATAACCTGTTAATATGACAATTTTGTAAAAAAAAAAAAAAAAAAAATCTTCATTTTGCAAAGAATTGTGGGAAGAAATTACAACTTAAAAAAAATCACCATGCTACTTACTTAATACCTTGGAATGTCTACTTTCTAAAAAGGGGTCATTTAGGGGGTATTTGTACTTTTCTGACTTGTGTACCAAGAAATGAGATAGACCATCAGTACATCTGTGTGATCAGATGTGATCAATTTTCAGTGATTGGCACCATAGTTTGTAGACTCTATAACTTTCACAAATATCAAATAATTTACACTAATTTGGGTTATTTTTACCAAAGCTATGTAGCAGTATAAATTTTGGCCAAAATTTATGAAGAAAAATTACTAATTTGCAAAATTTTATGACAGAAACAAAGAAAAAGGCATTTTTTTCACAAAATTTACGGACTTTTTTATTTATAGCACAAAAAATAAAAAACCCACTAGTGATTAAATACCACCAAAAGAAAGCTCTATTTGTGTGAAAAAAAGGACGCAAATTTCATATGGGTACAGTGTTGCACGACTGAGTAATTGTCATTCAAAGTGTGAGAGCGCTGAAAGCTGAAAATTGGTCTGGGCAGGAAGGGGGTGTAAGTGCACTGTATTGAGGCGGTTAAAGACTGTTTGTGTTCCTTTAAATGCCTGGTCTGAAGTCTTTTTAAGTGGTCCATAGCATGGAGTATGTTAAGAACAGGGCTTGTCACAAAGGGATTGTAGGTTAGAGAAGATACAGTACATTTTTAGTTCAGTATGTAGTTTGCTGTCTAGTTAGGCTATATTGCCATTACTAGGGACAACCATACATTTATCATTGCTTAAGGCAAACAATCAGCCAGGGAATGGGCAAATTGGTGTAGGGTGATGGTTACTCTGTTAGTGAAGGAGTGTTATGCTTGGCCTCAATCAGCTGGTTCTCACATACTGGGACCAGATCTACAGAACAGCATACAGTACCCAGTACCCAGGGACATAGTCTGAGATCATGGGAGAGTTATGTATAGGGGGCCCCTGGGAGAGAACAAGCATGTCGTTGTGAATGAAGTGCATTCCCTATATTCAGCAGGAATAGTGAACCTGTCACTGGGAGTGAGGTGTGAGGAATTGCTAGTTTGGTGGATGCTGCTACAGGCTCTTTGGTACCGTTTCCTAAATGCTGCACACCTGGGAGTCAGTGTTCTCTAACTGTAGTGGTGTCTAGAGTGCTTAGTGTTAACAGTGCAAAAAGTTAGCCAGGGTTAACTGTGTTAATTGTTGCTTGCTTGTAAGTCTAGAGTTGTGCCCTAAAATGGATGTAAACCCCACACATATACCCAGTGAAGTGAATAGCCTCAGATGATACACAGGGATGAAACGGATCTCCCTACACACGTTTTACAAGTATATATGCAGTCTTCAGCTTTATATATTCTTTAGAAAGTGCACATGGTGTTAGAGATCTTCTCTTTCTGGTCAGCACTGGGAGTGGATTCTTGGCATACAGCCAAGACAGCTGATTGGAGGAAAGGCACACACGCCCCCTCCACATAGGCAAAGGAAGGAGGGAATGTGCAGAGCTGGGCTGTGACAAGACAAGATCTCTGCTAAACTATTTATAGCAACCTCCAATTACACAAATTTCAGGCTGGGTTTTATCTTGGTTGATGAGAACTTGTCAGAAGTTATCAAGCTGATAACAGAAGAACGGAGAAGCAGGAACACATGGGACTTAGTGCTTTGGAGGGAGATAAGAAAGCACTAGAGATAGATGTGCCCAGGTCAGATTTCATGAATCAGGTTTACATCCACTTTAATGCTGATTCTGCATGACCACCAACTCCTGCCTAGTTTTTAGGGAATTAGTGAGTGTAGTTTTTAGTTTCCCCACTAAAGACGCCTAAGCCTTACCCACATGAATACCCCAGAAGGAAATCTGTTGTTGTTCTAATCTTATAAGGTTTAGGGGAACACCTTAAAGTGGACCTAAAGGGAGAAGGAATGCTTACCTTTCCTCCAATGGCCGCGATCGTCACCAGCATCTTCCTCTCTTTGCAGGTTTTTGGCCATCACTATTGGTCGTGAGGGATGACATCACTCCTGTGAATATGCAGAAGCTAGTCATCCTGGCATGCAAATATCGGACTGGTTGTTGTAAGCTGAGCTGCGCATGCATAGCTCAGTTTACATGCCGAGGATTGCTGTGAGCAAGCAGGTAGGTGTGTTTTATTGCAGAAGAGATATTGCATGTCTCTTCTGCATTAAAAAGCCTGCCTGCTCACAGTGGATACTACTGGAACTTTAACCACTTGCCGACTGCCTCACGTCGATATACGTCGGCAAAGTGGCAAGAGTGCGCAAAATTCCGTATGGGTACGGCAGCCCTTTAAGAGCTGCCAGAGCGCGCGCAACCCGATGAGCATGGCCGGCGGGCAGGCGATCGCGTGCACGAGCGTCAGCACAGAGTGTGTAAACACACAGATCCCTGTGCTGTCAGGGGAGAGGAGACATGTTGTTTGGTCTTAGTAAATAGGAACAACGATATGTCTCCTCTTACTCAGTTCTATCTGCATACAGTTAGAACAAACTGAGGAAACACACATTTAACCCCTTAATCGCCCCCTAGTGTTAACCCCTTCTCTACCAGTGACATTTACACAGTAATTAGTGCATTTTTATAGCACTGATCGATGTATAAATGTCAATGGTCCCAAAAATGTGTCAAAAGTGTCCGATCTGTCTGCTACAATGTCGCAATCCCGATAAAAATCGCAGATTGCCGCCATTACTAGTAAAAAATTAAAAATGCCATAAAAACGCCATAAATCTTTCCCATAGTTTGTAGATGCTATAACTTCTGTGCAAACCAATAAATATATGATTGTTGTGATTTTTTTTTACCAAGAATATGTAGAAGAATATATATATTGGCCTAAACTGATGAAGAAATTTGTTTTTTTTTTTAAATTTGGGGGAAATTTATTATAGCAAAAAGTAAAAATATATATATTTTTTTCAAAATCGTCTCTGTTTTTTTGTTTATAGCGCAAAAAAAAACAAAAAACGCAGAGGTGACCACCAAAAGAAAGCTCTAAGTGTTGAGAAAAAAAAGGACGCAAATGTTATTTGGGTACAGCAGCGCATGACCGCGCAATTACCAGTTAAAGCGATGCAGTGCCAAATTGTAAAAACTGCTCTGGTCAGGAAGGGGGTAAAATCTTCAGGGGCTGAAGTGGTTAATTTCACTTCAGCATGATTTATGTAAGAAGTAATGCTGGATTTTGTGTGCCTTGATGTGATATAGAGAAATATCAGTGAGGATATTCTGCAGCCAGCTGGTAAGAGGAAAGCATTACATCTGGAGGTTTTTGTATGACAGATGTCATCCTTGGATCACTGTGTCTCTAGCACAGTAATATGTGGCAGTGTCTTCCACTTTCAGATTATTTATTTGTAGATATGATGTGGTTATGGACGCATCAGTTGTTATTGTGAATCTTCCCTGATATGAAGAGGAATATTTTACATCTCCGTTATTAGTAGGATGTACATATCCAATCCATGTCAGTCCTCTCCCTGGAACCTGTTGAACCCAGCTTATATAATAGCTGGCATATGTATACCCAGATCCTTTACAGGACATCTTCACATTCTCTCCAGGCTTTTTTATTTCTGAGGAGGACTGAGTAAATGTCTGTGACATGACCCCTGTAACCAAGAATAAAAATATGATGAGAAATAAGATGATCCCATCAGAATGATTTACTGATTTTTTTCTGTATTCCAGACTTACCAAGAAATGAGGACAGACACAAAAGACAACAGGATAGAAACATGATGTCTTATTGGCTTTAGATGTTCTGAATGTTCTGAGAGGACACCAAGATCTCAGTAGAACATCTCGGCCGGTCAGTTCAGCTTTTCTACCTGGCAGGATGAGACAGGAAGCAGAGATGGGATTTGCATGAGGGGAAGAAGACTATAAAAGGCTGAACATCCTCTTCTACCTACAATGAGTTGCAGTTTATTGTTCTTGTCCTTGTCATACTATCAAGTTTCTTTATAATTAAAATTTTAAGCAGTTTATTATAAAATATAACACAATTGTTCACCAGCCTCTTAAAGCTCTCTGGGACTTGACAAGAACTAGACCTGCTAATCAGACAGTTAGCGGTAAAGCGCCGCTAATTTTAGTGGCGCTTTACCGCTTTTCGCCCATTAGTGGAGCGCTTCTAACCCCCCGTTAGCGGCTGAATTAAGGGTTAAAAGCGCCAGCAAATCGCCGCTGCTGAAGCGCTTTGCAGGCACTACAGCAGCTGTGCCCATTGATGCCAATAGCAGGGGCGGTGTAGGAGTGGTGTATACACCGCTCCCGCACCGCCCGAAAGATGCTGCTTGCAGGACTTTTTCTAACGTCCTGCAAGTGCAACGCCCCAGTGTGAAAGCACTAAGGCTCTCACACTGGGGCTGCAGAGGAGGCGTTTTTCAGGCGCTATTTTTAGCCCAAAAGCGCCTGAAAAAAGCCTCAGTGTGAAAGGAGTCTAAGGGCCCTTGCACACTGGGGCGGGGGCGGCGTCGGCGGTAAAACGCCGCTATTATTAGCGGCGTTTTACCGTCGGTATGCGGCCGCTAGCGGGGCGGTTTTACCCCCCGCTAGCGGCCGAGAAAGGGTTAAATACCTCCGCAAAGCGCCTCTGCGGAGGCGCATTGCCGGCGGTATAGCCGCGCCGTCCCATTGATTTCAATGGGCAGGAGCGGTAAAGGAGCGGTATACACACCGCTCCGAAGATGCTGCTGGCAGGACTTTTTTTACCGTCCTGCCAGCGCATCGCTCCAGTGTGCAAGCCCTCGGGGCTTGCACACTGGAATACATGCAGCGGCACTTTCGGGGCGGTTTGCAGGCGCTATTATTAGCGCAATAGCGCCTGCAAACCGCCCCAGTGTGCAAGGGCTCTAAGTGTTCACCTTTGGGAACATGCTACATGTTCCAGCCATTTTTTAGTGTAGAACATGTAACATGTTCTCAATGCTGCAGCCACTGCCCAATTCAAGGACAAGCATTTAGCAGACAGCTATAAAAATCATCGGCTGCAGTACCATCCAAACAGCCTTGGTGTAATGACATCACAGAACCAACTCTGCACAACGTATTTCCCTGTACAAGGCGTCGTCTGGGATTGGAGATTGTGATTACTACCTTAGGCTGGCCATACATGGTGTGGATTTCAGCCATCCTGATTAGAGATGGGCCCGATGTTCGAGTCGAATGTACGTTCAACTCGAAAGACAAGTGCCCCATTGCGAGATCGCAGTGCATTGATGGCTGCTGATTGGCCAAAGCATGCACCTGACCTGTATGCTTTGGCCAATCACAGCGCGATGTAGAGTGAGCCATGATTAGCCAAAGGGAAGGGGGCCTTTGGCCAATCATGGCTCAGAGGCTAAGTCCACGCCCAAAACCAAATAAGACTGCTTCCAACAGTGGCCGTGTATAGTGTGCATTAATAGAGAGAGATTAGGCAGGGTAGTTAGTGGATTGAACGTGCAGTCAGTGTAGTGTATATAACGCAGTGCAGAGTATATAGTGCAGTCAGGGTAGTGTATAAAACGCAGTGCAGAGTATATGGTGCAGTGTAGTGCAGAGTATATAACACAGTGCAGTGCAGAGTATATAATACAGTGCAGTGCAGATTACAGTGCCTTGAAAAAATATTCATACCCCTTGAAATTTTCCACATTTTATCATGTTACAACCAAAAACCTAAGTGTATTTTATTGGGATTTTATGTGATAGACCAACATAAAGTGGCATATAATTGTGGAAGGAAAATGATAAACGGTTTTCAAATGTATTTTACAAATATGTGAAAAGTGTGGCATGCATTTGTATTCAGCCCCCTTTACGCTGATGCCTCTAACTAAAATCTAATGGAACCAATTGCCTTCAGAAGCCACCTAATTAGTAAATAGAGTCCACCTGTGTGTAATTTAATCTCAGTATAAATACAGCTGTTCTGTGAAGTCCTCAGAGGTTTGTTAAAGAACCTTAGTGAACAAACAGCATCATGAAGGCCAAGGAATACACCAGACAGGTCAGGGATAAAGTGGTGAAGTTTAACCACTTCAGCCCTGGAAGATTTGGCTGCTGAATGACCAGAGCATTTTTTGCGATTCGGCACTGCGTCGCTTTAACTGAGAATTGCGCGGTCGTGCAACGCTGTACTCAAACAAAATTGACGTTTTTTTTTTCCCACAAATAGCACTTTCTTTTGGTGGTATTTGATCGCCTCTGCGGTTTTTATTTTTTGCACTATAAACAAAAAAACAAAAAAATTTTGAAAAAAAAAAAAAAAACACAATATTTTGTACTTTTTGCTATAATAAATATTCCCATTTTTTTTTTTTTTAAAAAAAGCAAATTTTTTCTTAGTTTAGGCCGATATGTATTCTTCTACATATTTTTAGTAATAAAAATCGCAATAAGCATATATTAATTGGTTTGCGCAAAAGTTATAGCGTCTACAAAATAGGGGATAGATTTATAGCATTTTCATTATTATTATTTTTCGGCGATCTGCGATTTTTATCGTGACTGCGACATTATGGTGGACACATCGGACAATTTTTTACACATTTTTGGGACCATTGGCATTTATACGGTGATCCTGTGCTATAAGAATGCATTGATTACAGTAAAAATGTCACTGGCAGTGAAGGGGTTAACACTAGGGCCCGATCAAGGGCTTAACTGTGTTCCCTAGTGTGTGTTCTAACTGAAGGGGGGATGGGACTAGCTAGGGGAAGAGATAGATCGGTGTTCATACTTTGTATGAACACACGATCAGTCTCTTCTACCCTCAGAGAACCGGGATCTCTGTGTTTACACACAGAGATCCAGGTTCTCGCCGTGTCAAAAGCGATCATGGGAGCCCGGCGGTCATTGCTACCTCCGGCACTCGCATCGGCTCCATGGGCGAGCAGCGGGCGCCCCGAGTGGCCAAAATTGAAAGCGATGTAAGATAACAGCGATTTGCATGTTGCCGCAGTACAACTACGGCAGCTGGTCGGCCAGCAGTTAAAGCAGAGTTAGGTTATAAAAAAATATCCTAAGTTTTGAACATCTCATTGAACACTGTTCAATCCATCATCCGAAAATGGAAAGAGTATAGCACAACTGCAGACCTACCAAAACATGGCTGTCCACCGAAACTGACAGGCCGGGCAAGGAGAGCATTAAGCAAAGAAGCAACCAAAAGGCCCGTGGTAACTCTGGAGGAGCTGCAGAGATCCACAGCTCAGGTGGGAGAATCTGTCCACAGGACAACTATTAGTGGTGCACTTCACAAATCTGGTCTTAATGGAAGATTAGCAAGAAGAAAGCCATTGTTGAAAGAAAGTCATAAGAAATCCCATTTGCAGTTTGCAAAAAGCCATGTGGGGGACACAGCAAACATGTGGAATAAGGTGCTCTTGTCAGATGAGACCAAAATTGAACTTTTTGGCCTATAGCAAACTGCTATGTGTGCTGGAAAACTAACACTACACATCCCCCTGAACACACCATCCCCACCGTGAAACATGGTGGTGGCAGCATCATGTTGTGAGGATGCTTTTCTTTAGCAGGGACAGGGAAGCTTGTCAGAACTGATGGGAAGATGGATGGAGCCAAATACAGGGCAATCTTAAAAGAAAACCTGTTAGTGTCTGACAAAGACTTTAAAACTGAAGCAGAGGTTCACTTTCCAGCAGGAAAACGATCCTAAACATACAACCAGAGCTACAATGGAATGGTTTAGATCAAAGTATATTCATGTGTTAGAATGGCCCAGTCAAAGTTCAGACCTAAATCCAATTGAGAATCTGTGGCAAGACTTGAAAATTGCTGCTCACAGATGTTTTCCATCCAATCTGACAGAGCTTGAGCTATTTTGCAAAGAAGAATGGGCAAAAATGTCACTCTACATGTGCAAAGCTGGTAGAGACATCCCCAAAAAGACTTGCAGCTGTAATTGCAGTGAAAGGTGGTTCTACAAAGTATTGATTCAGGGGGGCTGAATACAAATGCACGGCACACTTTTCACATATTTATTTGTAAAAAAATTTGAAAACATTTTACCATTTTCCTTCTACTTCTCAATTATGTGCCACTTTGTGTTGGTCTATCACATAAAATCCCAATGAAATACATTTACGTTTTTGGTTGTAATATGACAAAATGTGGAAAATGTCAAGGGGTGTGAATACTTTTTCAAGGCACGGTATATAATACAGTGCAGTGTATATAATACAGTGCAGAATATATAGTGCCGTGCAAAGTATATAATACAGTGTATTGAAGTGGTTAAGGGGAACCCTATGACAGAATTGAGAAAAAAGTGGCATGGGGTCCCCCCCCAATCCATACCAGGCCCTTTGGGTCTGGTATAGATTTTTAGGGGGAACTCCATGCCAAAAAAAAAAAAAAAAAAGCATGGGGTCCCACCAAAATCCATACCAGACACTTATTCAAGCATACAGCCTGGCAGGTCAGGAATGGGGGGGGAGGAACGAGTGAGCGCCTCCCTCCTAAACCATACCAGGCCACTTGCCCTCAACATGGGGAGGGTGCTTTGGGGTGCCCCCCAAAGCACCTTGTCCCCATGTTGATGGGGACAAGGGCCTGTGGTTGTCAGGGTCTCTGGGTAGGGGGCTTAATAATAATATGGAAGCCCCTTGTTAAAGCCCCTAGATCCTGGCCCCCACCTATGTAAATGGGTATCGGGTACATCATACCCCTACCCATTCACCAAGAAACTGTCAAAAAGTAAAAACCACAAGACACAGTTTTTGACAAATCCTTTATTAAGAAATAAAACAAAGTAAAAAAAGTGTCCCGTAATTTAAATACACCGTCAATCACACTGCTCGACAGACCAGAAAAATAGCAAAAATGAAAAACGCTCCACCTCCACCGTTTTTTTCATCTGTATTCTCGGGAGCGAGCAAGTTTGAATTAATTTTTTTCCTTTAGAAATGCCATCATTGCTGCGGCATGTTCTATACATCGCACAGATGCGCCACTTTACATGCAGACCAAGGGGACCCCCAGGCACGATATTTAAAGGAATATTTTTATTGTTTCACTTTAAGCAGCAATAAAATCAATGCTCCTTTAAAAACAATAATTAAAAAAAAAAAATGTTTGCATTGATACATGTCCCCTAGGGCAGTGCCCGGGTCCCCATACACTTTGTATGGCAATAACATGCATATATGCCTTTAAAATGACTTGATTTTTCATGTTCCTGTCCCATAGACTTTAATAGAGTTTGCATGTTCGCTAGAACTTTTTGCCTGTTCGAGATGTTCTGGTGCGAACCGAACCGGGGTGTGCTTGGCCCATCCCTAATCCTGATGAACCAGCTGTGGTTTGCTTCCTGGGTATTCTGTAGGTCCCCTTTCAACCCAACATCTTTTTACTGAACAATCAAAGGAGTTGGGTGCAAAGTTCTAGGCTGAACAGCAGTTGCATCAATCTACTGATGGCTATCAGAATACAATGACCTAGCTGGGGGCTTCTTCCATACGCGAACTGTGCTGTATAGCAAGGATAAAGGATTTTTTTTTTTGTTGTTGGTATTTTTTTAAATCACAAACAGGTTATATACTTACCTGCTCTATGCAATGGAATTGCACAGAGTGGCTGCAAACCTCCTCCTCTTGGGTCCTCTGCCTGCGCTCCTGGCCCCTTCTTTCTGTCCAGTGCCCCCACGAGAACCCACTTCCCATGGGGGCACACATGTATGCTCACTCCAGAGCCCCGCTGCTGCATCCATTGACATAGACAGCGGTACTTGGCCCCTCCCCCCACTCCCTCATCACTGCCTTTGATTGACTGCAGCAGGAGCCAATGCGAGACCCGGAAGTGAGGGGAGAAAGAACTGCAGATGTGTACAGCGCTGGATTGAATGAGGGCTCAGGTATGTAGAAGGAGGGGGGATGCTGATGCCTACACATTTTTTACCTTAATGTAAAAGGAATAAGCAATAAATGTTTAGGCTTTAGAACCACTTATAATCTGTGTTGACAGGGGTAATTCCACATAGAAAATGTAAGCTGTCAACAATGCAGGGCATTGAGATCCATCAGCAATGAGTGGGGACGAGGGTGCAAGACAGGGGAGGAGAAGGTGTGCTTTAAGGCATTTGTCCTGCAAATGAGAGTGATTTTAGGTTTCCAGAACAGTAGGAAAGAGTGAAAAAACAGTGCTAAGAGGAGATGGAGCAGGATCAGATAAAAGGAATTGTACTGACAGTTAGTCAGCTTGTACTAGAGTCTAGACTGTCAACACAAGAGCTGGCAGTGATAAGGGTAAAAGGAGCAGAAGAATAAAAAGAGTAAAGTATTTGGGATGATAGAAAGAATAGAGGAATAGAGAAGAAAACAGCAAAAGAGGAGCTGGGGTGCATTGCTAGAAGTATGTATAAAACTGTGGGAGTGGGGGCGGGGGGAGAGAAAAACTGACTGAGAAAGAATTTTCAAAACTGGGGTTCAGAGACACAGTTGTTCATATAAATATATTTTCGGCTGAGTACCAATGCACTATTAGTTTTTCCACTAAGCACTAGGGATGAGCTGAACACCCCCGATTCGGTTCGCAGCAGAACATGCAAACAGGCAAACAATTTGTGCAAACACCGTTAAAGTCTATGGGATGCGAACATGAAAAATCAAAAGTGCTAATTTTAAAGGCTTACGTGCAAGTTATTGCCATGAAAAGTGTTTGGGCACCGGGTCCTGCCCCAGGGGACATGTATCAATGCAAAAAAAAGTTTTAAAAACTAACGTTTTTTCGGGAGCAGTGATTTTAATAATACTTAAAGTGAAACAATAAAAATGAAATATACCTTTATATATCGTGCCTGGGGGTGTCCTTAGTATGCTTGTAAAGGAGATCTTGTAAGCATGTGTACCTGCTCAAGAATTGCTGCACCACCAAATTCAGGACATGTGCCGAACATGGGTCAAGTGTCCCTGTCAGAGAGAAGGTTGGTGAGAAGGAGGAGGAGGAGATGGAGGAGAAGAAGAAGAAGGAGGAGGAGGAGGAGGAGGAGGAGGAGGAGGAAAAGAAGAAGGAGGAGAAGAAGAATCACCAACATTTTGGAGGTGTGGTGGCGAAACAGGCTTTAACAACACTGAACCCTGTCCTGCATCTGTCTCAGCTGCCAGCAGAGTTACCCAGTGCGCCGTGAAGGAAAGGTAACGTCCCTGCCCATGCCTGCTGGACCATGAGTCAGCGGTAATATGAACCTTACTGCTGACCGCCCTGTCCAACGAGGCCAAAACATTGCCTTCCACATACCGGTACAGAGCTGGAAGGAATGGCCTTCTGTAAAAAGAAATGGCATTTTCGAACCTGCCACTGAGGTACAGCACATTCCACAAATTCACGAAAGGGGGCAGAGTCTACCAGTTGAAAAGGTAGCAGTTACAGTGCGCGCAATTTGGCCAAGCTAGCATTTAGATGCTGAGCATGTGGATGGCTGGGACCAAATTTCCTATTACGGTTCAGCAACTGGGGTAGGGAAATTTGCCTGCTAAAATCAAATTGGTGTTGTATTGATAGCAGATTGGTAAGTACTTGAGACACCTATCGCTATACCTTTATTCCTCTCAGTGTAGGTTTTTGAGAGGACTGGAGGTATAGTAGGGTTGGAGATCCCAGATGAGAAGCAAGGAGAAGTCCGCCTTTTTCTTTGTGGATCTTTCAAGTGCTGTTGCCAACGGACTGCATGGCAGGTTGTCATATGTCTGGTCAAGCATGTGGTGCCCAAGCAGCTGCTGTTCCGGCCACGCTTGATCCGCTTCAGATATAGGTTGCAAACAGCAATGGTGCAATCTGCTGCACAAGTGATGAAAATGGCCCACACCAAGGAACTTTTAAAAGACAGTGGGGAGTCAGGAGCACCCTGCACCTGCAGAGCTCTGCAGTATGATGTAATAGGGTGGCTGCCCTTAAGCTGCCCCCTAGAGGACATCCTGCCTCATTGGAGTTGTGCCTCCTCCTTCTCACTTTCCTCCTCTCTTCTCTCAGGCACCCAAGTATAGTCAATGACCTCATCACCCCCTCCCTCCTCATCACTGGAGCAATCTGGGGACTCCTCTGTGCATGTTGGTGGGGCTACGGGAGGAGTGACTGTGGACAAGGAGCCGGTGGAATAGGCCGCTTAGGCAGCTGCGTTGGAAGGAAAACTACTCTGAGCCTGGGTGACAGAGGAAGAGGACGGCTTTGTTATCCAATGCACCAACTCTTCTGCATGTTGTGGCTCTATAACACGGCCAGCAGCAGAAAAAAAAGGGGGACAAGCGTGCCCCACGGCCACCTGCAGAGAATGCACCTGTCCCCAAACACCACTGTTGACGGTTGACACAAAGGCTTCTTGCCCTCTTTTAGTGGCCTGTGAGCGTCTGCCTCTCCTTGGTGGCCTTCCAGACATGATGTATTTTTTGTTTTGCAACACCACACTACACTGTATTAGATACTATGTACACCGCCTGAAGTGTATTAGAAACAGTACACCACGGAATGCAGTGTAGATATAGGCTACACTGGATGCAGAGTAGAATATATATATATATATATATATATATATATATATATATATATAAATAAAATGTATTTATATATATTTATTAATTAATACACTGCCTGCACTGACTGAATATCGCGTAAACACTGAAAATATAGTCTATGCTAAATGCATAATAAATAAATAAATATATAGATATATATATATCTATATATATATATATATATATATATATATATATATATATATAGATATATATATATCTATATATTGTAGGGGATCAGACTCAATGCAGGGACAAACTCACAGTCGCTTTAGGAAAACACCATGTTTAATGCACAGGAGATTTCCAAACAGAAGAAAAAAGGGCATCTTGCCACAAACGCAATCACTTTGTATCCAAAGTTAGGGAAACAAGCAGCCATGCTCCTAGTTGCCTCCTCACATGGAGACACACTCTCTCTCTGAGAGCTAGGACCAGCTGCCTTAATCAAGACCTGTAAGGAAAACATTAAACTGCAGTCCACGGACTTGGGAGTCTGTCCCACCGAGAGCTCTATCAGACTCCCAATAAAACCAGCCCCGGAAAGGACTTGTTCTGACTCAACTACAAGGCTATAAATGTTATCTTCAGCTTCACATAGAGCTTACATGACCTGGTGATCTATTTATCCCTTGCATCAATTCAGGCAGCTTAACTCAATGAATAACTCACTGTATGGAAAGACAGACGATGAATCCTCTCGAATGTTCCGTTTAATGATGGATATTCATAGGTAGAAAAACGTTGCAGTTGTAAGCCACATGTAAGATGTTACAGCAATGAGGTATACTGTGCACAATGAATCAGAGAGAGGAAGGGGAGGAGAATATACAGAACTACGGTGAGAGAAAGAGTTCAGATAGACAGAGGGAACAAATCTTAAAGACACAGAGCATAATAAATCACATAGTGTAACACAACACTCCCCGTCTGAAATCTTTAGATTTCATAACCATAAACAATTATATATATATTCAATAAGTCCAATACTGTTAAATGTCCTGGAACCTGTAATGAAAAACATGCAACAAGCAAGTATAAACAATAAGTCCAACAGGATTGAAGAACATGTAGTCCGACGTATGACGTCTTCAAAGAGTTCCAAAGTTCAAGGTAGAACCTGTAGATAGCAGCAATGTACTCCCCGCCGTGCCAACAGCATGGCTAGTCCTTGTATAAATCACTAACCTGGCAAAAGGAGTACTAACTCTGTAATTGGTCGAGTGAAGGTTCGTGTGGATCCTCCCTTGGTTACCTTGATTTCTACCTTCCGGACCTTGTTATCGTCACTGGGCATAACCTTGGTAATAAGACCCATAGGCCACTCATTCCGACAAACTTTCTTGTCTTTTAGAAGGATGAGATCTCCAACCTTAAGATTAGGCTTAGATGTTTGCCATTTGTTACGACCTTGAAGGTGATGAAGATACTCCTTCCTCCAGCGATGCCAAAACACATTGGCGAGATGCTGCACCTGCTTCCATTGACGCCTGTAGATATCCTTGGGTTCAATCTCACTTGAAGATATTACAGCAGTCCCAATCTTTTGAGTAAGGAGTGAAGCTGGAGTAAGGATCACTGGAGCATCAGGATCTGAAGATACCGGCACTAAAGGTCTTGCGTTCACTATAGCACACACTTCAGCGAGAAAGGTAGACAAAGTATCATGGGTGAGTGGTAAAGACTTGTGAGTCTGCAACATGGAGTCGATAGGGGGTGAGCATGACTCCTCACACAAAAAGCTTGGAGGTGACAGCCATAAGTTGTCCAGAAGAACATCAGATGACACGGCTCTGGTCCCACAGTCAGCTGGATTGAGTTCAGTGGGAACATAATGCCATTGACTTGGTAGGGAGAATCTCTTAATAAGTTCAACCCTGTTGCTGACATACACATGAAACTGTTTTGTTTGGTTGTATATGTAACCAAGTACTACCTTACTGTCTGTATAGAAGGTGAAAGAATCAATTCTAGTGTCCATTTCTACTGCTAACACGGCTGCACAAAGTTCGAGTCTTGGTATGGTATGTGCAGGTTTGGGAGTGAGTTTTGCCTTGCCTAGGACAAAACTACAGTGTGATTCCCCATTCATTTCAGAGATCTTCAAATAGGCTACAGTAGCAATAGCTTCAACTGATGCATCAGAGAAAATATGAATTTCCCTCCGGTAAACAGTTGAAATAGAACCTGGAACATAGCAACGGGAAATTTGAAGTTTTTCTAGTGACTTCAAAGAATGTCTCCACCTTTCCCACTTGTGTTGATTCTCACTAGGTAAGGGAGTATCCCAGTCTATGTTCTCAGTAGATAACTGTCTTAGCAGAATCTTACCTTGAATGGTAACTGGAGCAAGGAAACCGAGTGGGTCATAGATGCTATTCACCACCGACAAGACTCCTCTCTTAGTGAAGGGTTTGTCACAAGTTGACACTTGGAAGGTGAATGTGTCTTGTTCAATGTTCCACAACAAACCCAGACTTCGCTGTACAGGAGGCACATCTGTACCCAAATCAAGGTTTTTTAGACTGGTGGCATAGTCCTCAGAGTGAAAGGCATTCATAAGTTCCTGGCTATTGGA
This sequence comes from Aquarana catesbeiana, assembly GCF_042186555.1. Taxonomy (NCBI): domain Eukaryota; kingdom Metazoa; phylum Chordata; class Amphibia; order Anura; family Ranidae; genus Aquarana; species Aquarana catesbeiana. The sequence continues at coordinate 342,797,370 of NC_133324.1, read as the reverse complement.
TATAATCTTGTGCAGTCTAAGGTTTGCTGTAGCCAGCATCTCCTTTGTTCTGGTGAGGAGATCAATCGCTTCTTTAGCGGTTGGAAAAGACTTGAGTGCGTCATCAACGTAGAAATTTCTTTCAACAAACTGACGAGCATCAGATCCATATTCTTCTTCTCCAGTCTGAGCTGTTCTCCTTAGCCCATAAGTTGCCACTGCAGGAGAAGGACTGTTACCAAAGACATGTACCTTCATTCGAAAGTCTATAACTTCCTTGTGGATGTCATTGTCTTTGTGCCATAGAAACCTGAGGTAGTTTCTGTTGTCTTCTCTGACAATGAAGCAGTGAAACATCTGTTGAATGTCTGCCATAACTGCTACAGGTTCTTGTCTGAAGCGAATCAAGACTCCTATTAGACTGTTGTTCAAGTTAGGCCCTGTAAGGAGCATGTTGTTAAGAGAAACACCTTCATGCTGAGCACTGGAATCAAAGACAACTCTGATTTGGTCTGGTTTACGTGGGTGATACACGCCAAAGGATGGTAGGTACCAGCATTCTTCTCCCTCCTTTAGTGGGGGTGCAGGCTCTGCATGATCTCTGTCAAATATATTTTGCATAAAGTCGACAAAGTGTCTTTGCATTTCTGGTTTCCTTCTTAAGTTTCGTTTTAAGGAGGAGAATCTACTGATGGCCTGTTGCAAGTTGTTGGGCAGTCTCTCTCTTGGGAGACGAAAAGGCAGGGGTGCTACCCAGTTATTTGAGTCGTCTTGAAAGAACTCATTGTCCATTACCTTGATGAATTCTTTGTCTTCCATTGAAGGAGCCAGTATGTCATCTTGACTGGTTGTGTTAAACACTGTAGAGCCGAAGTCGTCATCGTGGCAGGAGAAAGGGCTTGTGTTACCTGAGATACCATGTTGCCATCTATGGCTGGCTATCTTCTCTTTCACCCAGTAGTGATGTGGGCATGGCTCAAAGTAAGTGTTTCGGCCATTTGGTAGAACATTTGTCTTGAATGACGAAATGTTGGTAGGTCTTTTCATTTTGCCTATACAGACGTTGCCTATGATGACCCACCCTAGATCCATGCGCAGAGCAAATGGGGCATCTGGGGGTCCACTGACTTGTTTGTGTACCTTGTGAACTCTTAGAATGTCTCTTCCTAACAGAAGAAGAATCTGAGCATCTTTGTCAAGCGGCGGTATCTCATTTGCTATTACCTTCAGGTGAGGGTGATGGAAAGCAGCAGCTGGAGTAGGGATTTCTTCCCTGTTAGCGGGTATCTGATTGCACTCGACAAGAGTAGGTAGAGGTAATTGCAAGTTACCTTTGAGAGAAGATACCATGAGTCCATGAGCCCTTCTTCCAGAAACCTCTGTAGTTCCACTACAGGTACCCAAGGTGTAAGGATGAGCTTCGCCTTTTATTTCAAATAGATTAAACAGTTCTGATTTTGCAAGCGATCTATTGCTCTGATCGTCTAAGATAGCATAGGCCTTTAGAGTCTTTTCTGGTCGGTCCTTGTGGTATATGTTCACCAAGCATATTTTAGCACAGGACTTATCACAGCGGTCTTCTCCACAAACTTCAGTGCAGGATGAAGAAATGATGGTAGAATTAGGCACTTGGTCTGTATTCTCCCCGCCATGCGTTAACCTGGGAGGAGAGTTAGCAGGTTGTGCAGAGCTGGGCTCAAGCGGATGTAGGGCTTGCACATGCTCTTCGGAGCCACACTCTATGCACTTGATGGATACATTACAGTCCCTTGCAAAATGTTCAGTAGAAGCACAGCACCTGAAACATACCCTAAATGTCTTTAAAAGCTCCTTACGCTCTTCAAGAGGCTTTTTCCTAAAGCTGATACATTTTTTGAGGGGGTGTGGCTTCTTGTGAATGGGACACTCTCTGTTAGGGTTTTCAATCTTCCTACTCTGTCTGTCCGTGGCAACAACTGTGGTAGGAGTGGGAAGGATGTCAGTCTTTTTCACGGATACTGGGCCTCTACGGCTTCTATAGTTGCCCTGAAGACTGGTACTCTTAGGAAATGGTGAGAAGAGACTGTACTCACCGTAGGAAAAACTTGGATCATTCTTGGTCTCTGCGATTCTCCTGATGAAGTTGCAGAAGAAAGAGAATGGTGGGAAGGAAACCTTGTTCTCTTTTTTGTATGATGATCCTAGTGCAGACCATTTCTCTTGTACACCATACGGGAGCTTGGAGACAATTGGGTTTACCCCTCTTGCAGTGTCAAGGTAACTGAGTCCAGGTAGTTTTGGGTCTGCCTTGGCTAGCTGAAGCTCAAGGAGAAGGTCACTCAGTCTCTGGAACTCCTTGTTGTCCTTACCAGATATCTTTGGGAAAGTTTCCAGGCGCATGAACAAGGCATTTTCTATAGCTTCTGGACTGCCATAACTTTGCTCTAGTCGCTCCCATGCAGCTGTGAGGCCTGCTGTAGGATTGTCCATGAAAACTGATCTTAATGGCTTAACACGTGCAGCAGATAGAGGACCAAGCCATCTAATCAGGAGATCCAATTCTTGAGCCGCTGTAATGCCAAGATCACTGATTGCAGTTCTGAAAGCACATTTCCAACTTCTGTAGTTCTCAGGTTGGTCATCAAAACTTGTAAGACCAGTCTTTGTGAGCTCTCTGCGAAGTATGTACCTCACAAACTCTGCTGTCTCAGTTGTCTCTGTCTTTATGTGAGATGCTGTTGGCTGAATGGTGCTGATTGCACTATCTTTGACATTATTGTTAAAGGACACAGGTAAATATGGTGCAGCAGATGCATTCAGGTAAGTTGCTTGCTTGAAGTCGGTTGTTCCAATGGTACGTTGATTCAATGCTGTACCGATGACAGGAAGTTGATGACTTGCTTGCAGCTTGCTCTGATGCTCTGTGACATAAGAAGGAAGGTTAGGTAGGCAGGCAGGAAATGCATTGGAGTGATTTTGCATGCAGGAAGTTGCTGGAACCTCTTTAACTTGGAGCTGTGAAGGAGTTTCTAAGTTGCCAGGAGCATTGGAGACAATGGAGTGTATACTGCAGTGGCTTAGGACATAGTCTTTAGTGCGTTTGAGGGGATCTTCCATATCTGCTATGTTTAGGCTGATGCTGTCTTTCTCACTTGCACCTTCGTCTGCACTGATAGCTTGCTGTAAAACTCTTAGCCTTGCCATAGCTGCGTCATGTTTACACTGTTCATTTAAGATTTCTATAGTTGCTCTTTGACGTGCTGTGTGAGCTTCCAACTCTGCTCTTTGACGTGCGGTCTGAAGCCCTGACTCCGTTTCCAACTCTGCTCTTTTTTCTGCATATGCGACCTGCACCTTGCTGGCTTCCGCTTCAGCGCGGGCACTAATAAGTCGCTCACTGAGTGTTGAGTATCTTGAACTATGACTTCTAGAAGACCTTTTAGAATGTCTGGTGGAAACAGATCTGTGAGATGCAGTGTCCTGTATCAGCTTTAACTTTGCTTCTGCCTTTAATTTGGTTTTGCTGGATAAAACTGTCTCTTTCCAGATTAAGAGCCTTGAAATTCTTTAATTCCTCGAGTGAAAGTTCTGTGTTCATATTTTGTAAGACATTAATGAACTTGTCACTGGTAAGCTGATAGAGCTCATAAGAGATAGAGAGTTGTTTAATGGCGCCCTGTAGTGTCAGTAATTCACCTTCAACAGACACTGTATTTGATTCAAAGGCAATCCTGTCCCAAATTAGCTTCAAGCTATTAAACAATTCAGTTCTTAAGGCTTCATAATTCTCCATCACTTTCCAGGTGGGTTTGACTGAGCTTTTGGGTAAGTCAGTTGGCTCAGTGTCTTGTGTTGGAGTGGCTGTATATTCACATTGAGAGCTGTGGTGACTCATGGCTGACACAGGCAGTGATAAGCAGGCAGGATCTGTGTGCTGTAATATGACACCCTGCAGCCTGGTCTCAGGTTATGAAGATTCCATGTGCTGCTGTCTCATTCTTTCTTGCAATGAGGGCAGTAAATCTTGTCTGTAACAGTACTGTATGCAGAAATCTTGTAATTAGGCGGTTGAACTTCGTTTTTCTACTGTTCTGACTCAACTACAAGGCTATAAATGTTATCTTCAGCTTCATATAGAGCTTACATGACCTGGTGATCTATTTATCCCTTGCATCAATTCAGGCAGCTTAACTCAATGAATAACTCACTGTATGGAAAGACAGACGATGAATCCTCTCGAATGTTCCGTTTAATGATGGATATTCATAGGTAGAAAAACGTTGCAGTTGTAAGCCACATGTAAGATGTTACAGCAATGAGGTATACTGTGCACAATGAATCAGAGAGAGGAAGGGGAGGAGAATATACAGAACTACGGTGAGAGAAAGAGTTCAGATAGACAGAGGGAACAAATCTTAAAGACACAGAGCATAATAAATCACATAGTGTAACACAACAGGACTTTACCAATAGAGGGTAAAGAACTATCCTTCTTTACCCTGAAGTCTTTGCTGGTATTACCTTAGATTGTAAATCTAAGAATCCGTGGAGGAACATATATCCCATCAATTACTTTTCCTGTCATTTTACCTTGTTTCACAGGCACCCCACTACAATATAGAAATTACACTGCCGCTAACTGAATAACCTGCCTGCTAAGTCTAAATCAAGCTATCTCTCTGTCCACGCCAACAACACTACACACGGCCGCCGTGTAAGCAGCCTTATATAGTGTGGGGCGTGGACTTAGTCCCCCTGAGCCATGATTGGCCAAAGGCACCCTGCCTTTGGCCAATTATGGCTTTCTCAGCAGAGTGCGCTGTGATTGGCCAAAGCATGCAGGTCAGGTGCATGCTTTGGCCAATCATTATACAGCAATGCACTGCGATCTCGCAATGCATTATGGGGTGTTCTGTGGCGCTCAAATATTCCACGAATGCCCCATAATGTTCGCTGTTCAGCAAACGGGCGTACACCTGACTTTCAAATTAAACTTATGTTCGACCCGAACATCGAGGCCCTAGTCCAGATAACTTTTCTGGCCATAGCCCCAGGTCTGTAACACTGAGACATACCTCTCAGCAACATTTATTGACAGCTTTGGAAATTCTACGTGCAGAGGAATCCGGAGAAAACAGTGCACTGCTTCATCTACCCACTGGGTTTCTTTATCTTTATGATTCTTTATCCAGAATTTCCTCCTCTAAGTGAGCCAGTATGTAGGGATACAAGTAACCGTATTCCTCAGCCACTTTCTTTATGATAATTCGCTGCACCTTGGACAGCCTGGGCGGGGTCTTAGGGTCTCCATACCATCGACATCTGGCTTGTATTCAGGTTTGGTCACAAGCATTGGCTTAGTAGTGTGAACTTTGGGGACCCTTCGGCAGGGGCGGATTAATGCACAGGCTGGTCTAGGCTGCAGCCTAGGGCCCCATGTGTGCAAGAGCCCCCGATTTTGGCCATGATATTTTTATTAATTTGTATATATTTATGTATATGCAGTATAAAAACCATGCCTGCGCGTTGTACAAATACGCCGATAAATGTTTTTTTTACCAACAGGGGGCGGGGATCGGGCAGTCTGCCCCGGGTGCCACCCATTGGGGTGGGAGGTGTCAGGCCAGCTGTACTGCCTCTCCTGGCCCTGGGACAGTGCTGCCAGCCCTTACTGCCAGCCCTTTCTCATGCACAGCTCCTCGTGTGTCACTCTCAATGTAAATGGAAGTCTCTTAATACCTTAATTAAAGCCGCTCTGTCTGGCCGCTCTCCACCTCTCGCTCCACCTCCTTCCCGAGTGTAGCCTTTGATTGCAGAAGGAGAGCGGTCATGTGACCGTCAATGAAACAGCAGAGGAGAGCATTCACATGACTGGGTCACGAAGAACAGCGTTAATTGAGGTATTTAGAAGCTTTGATTTACAATGAGTGACACAGGCGGAGCGGTGTATGAGAAAGGGCTGGCAGTGATGTTTTCTCAACTTGAGAGTATTCTTTCCCAGGAGACTGGGGGTCTCCTGGGAGTGCAGGGGGGATTTATAATGAAAGAGGCCTGTGTGATATGCAGGCAAAGGGGTCTGTGTACTATGCAGATGTCTGTGTACTGTGCAGGGAAAGGGGTCTGTGTACTGTGCAGGGAAAGGGGGCTGTGTTATGTGCAGAGGGTTGTGTACTGTGCAGGGAAAGGGGTCTGTGTACTGTGCAGGGGGACTGTGTACTGTGCAGGGAAAAGGATCTGTTACTGTGCAAGGGATCTGTGTACTGTCAGGGGGTCTGTGTACTGTGCAGGGGGCAGTGGAAAGTTTTTTTTCCTGAAACTTCCCTCTTAATGTTAGGGTGCATGTTATATGCACTCTGAAAATGAAACAAAGGCGCCACTCTAAGTGCAGTAAAAAATATGGAGTTTAATAAAACTGTAAAAAGGTACTCACAAAAGGTACATAGTGAACAAGCATGTTGGCAAAAGCTGCCGGATATCCTGGAAGTGAGTCTGGTCCGTTTCCTGGATTGCAGTGGTGTCCGATGGACAGGCTGCGCCGATGGATGCTGGCACTTCCTGCCGTTGGAACGCACGGTGGGAACCAGGAGGTTGACGTCACTTCCAGAAGCGGGTACGAATAAGCGACGCTTTTTTGGAGCTACGCTACTTCCTCAGGCCTAACGTGGGCTGTGATTGGGCAGGGTTTATACAGCCAGTGAGTAACACTGATAGGTTGACAAAATGCTCCGTGCATTGGATAATGCTGCGATTGTTCAGAGCTATTCGGGAAACCATCTTACAACTTCTAAAGGTAGGAATATGTATGATTGTCGTTGATTATTGCTTGCTTTTATGTGCTGCTGCTGCTGTTTATGGTATTTCTATGGCTTTTATTTTATTGGAATATTACACAGCATTTCGATTGGTCTCTGTCAGGATGTTGTGATTTTGCCTCAGTTAAACAGGAGCTGCTGCAGACGTTTTTGGGCTAACTGTTGGTTTAGAAAGGTAAAATCTGTTGCCAGCTTTTTTTCTGTGGCATTGCTTTTATAGTAGGCTCATGTCTGAATGTGTTTGGGCTGTAGACCTGAGAGTTGCACTTGAGGCATGTAATATAGGTCTACCCTTTTACACATGGCACTAAATAATTTATTTTCTGGTAAAGCATGCTTAGGAGGGGGCCACACAAAAAGTAGCCTAGGGGCCCATGACCACCTTAATCCTCCACTGCCCATCGGACCCAACGATTCTCTTCAAATGACCTGGTAATGCGTACTTAAAGTATAATAAGTGCAGCGCTAAGGTTACAAAAAAAAATGATAACGTTATATATAATAAACATGTAAGTGACATAATAGCATAGAATTATATGTGATATAAACATGTAAGTGACATAATAGCACAAACTCCAATCATAATAAATGTGAATAAATTATATAATGTGCTAATTCCTGGGGGTGTGGACATTTTGAGGTCGGCCTCTCTGGGGATGTGAGGTTTCCTCAGAAGGTTGATCTTTGCTCATAGTATGTTTGGATTGGAACTGAGGTGCAATGGGAGATGCTACGGCAGTGGTGCCACTATTATTCGTCTCCATAGCTGGATCTGATATAGATGGCCTTTGCCAACTGAAAACTTTACCTGACCTGTAATCTCCTATATCCCTAGTGTATTTTTTATGGTTTTTTTGTTTTCTGATCCCTATCCTCTTTGATAAGGTGGGCCTGGAGATTGGAAGATAAGGAATTGTACTCCACTGAGTTTTTATACCTGAGGAGACTCTCTTTCAATTCCTTAATCTTCCGATCCAATTCAGAGAGTCGGTTCTGTTTCTTGAAACTCCTGAAGCCTTCAGTTAACATCCAATGACCGTTTAAGGTTGACCGACTGACCGAGTTCCAGGACCTGCTGTCCCCCATTGGGTGGTTTGAACCCAACAAGCCTTGTTGACTTGGGTGGTATACGCCCTGCCAAGTCAATACATCCGGTAAGCTTCCTCCCTCTTTCACGGTGGTGGCATTTGCTTCTATTTCCCAGTTCCCAGTAATGTCAGGAATTCTTCCCATGTGCATTGGATCACAAACGTAATTGGACTGTATTTCATCATTCTGCTCAATGTGGACTTTTGGATGTAGTGCAGTCACTACATTAGCACATTATATAATTTATTCACATTTATTATGATTGGAGTTTGTGCTATTATGTCACTTACATATTTATATCATATATAATTCTATGCTATTATGTCACTTATATGTTTATATTACATATAACGTTATCTCTTTTTTTTTTTTGCAACCTTAGCGCTGCATTTATTATACTTTACATACTTAGCCTTTTTGTCTACAGCCGTGCTGGCTGCTGGGTTGGGGAAGCACAGCGCAGTATACACTTTTTAATATTCATTACTGGTAATGCGTACTGATGGAGCTGCATTGGTAGACAGCTCAATTGTTAAACTAGCAGCAGTGGCAATGGGAAGTTCATCCTCCTTTACTTCACACATGTGCTCCTCATCACTTTCGCTCCACTTCCCAGTCCAAGATAAAGTGTCCGAAAACAGTTCAGATAATCCATCAGAGGGGATGTCTGAATTTGTTACGGTGGAGCACTCTTCAGCTGGGAGGTAGTTGCACTTGGCACCAACTTTAGCTGGCACAACTGTGTTGTCCCCCTTTATGGCCACAGGTATCACCTCCCCCACAGGCACATTGCCTTTACCCCTTGCAGGCTTACCCGACTCTGGCACTCTTTTCCCAGGTGGCTCAGACACCAAAGCGAGCAGATGGGCCCGACCGCGGCCTCGAGGGGCGACTGGAGCGCTGGGTTTTGGAGCAGTCATTAAGACAGGGATAGCAGCTTCCTGCACAGCTCTGGTAATGGCAGGTGGGTTTGTGATATCACTCCCAGCCGAGATAGAGACATTCTTGTGCCAATCGGCCTGTAGTATCTGGAGATTGAGCTGGTGAGACTACCTCGAGCAGGTGTTCCGCGCAACGTCCACAGGCGATCCAAGGCCTCAGATGCGTGGCCAGACTGGAACACTTCCCGCAGATCAGTCCCAAGGCCTCATAGCCTTCAGCCATATACAGGGCAAGACTACCCTTCGGTATGTACCGCACTCCGATGTCAGTCAGAACAGGTTTGGACTCACTCAGACCAAAGCTAACACCCAGAGCGTACTTTCTCCAATCTGCCATTGCACTTCCAAACTGCGTCATCTTCTCCAATCTACAACCAGGCACACATGGCAGCACTTCCTTATCCTCCTTTGCAGAGCGGGAGCTCCCCCCCTGCCAACGGATTGGTGCAAATACTTTCTGGAAACTTTAGCGCCCGCGTGTTTGCTTGTGCCATGCGTCAAATCTATAATGGAGTCTGTTTTAACCCTCACAGCACTGGTGGGAAGTGTCAAAAGACCAGGCTGATCCTCTCCCATGAGCAATGAGACTTGTTGGTTCTTACCCACGTTGTTAGAATGCATAATAACACAGTCTATGAGAAGTAAATATGTTTCTTGCCACTTTCCCATGGAGCCAGAGCGAATCCCGATGGAGCTGTAGCCGGTTGCTATGGACGACTGCTGCAAGGATAACGCCTTTTCCCCACGTTGGATGACAAATGTTGCAAGGTCCCGGGACCCCTTTAGTCTAATGAGAACCTCCAGAGTCAGGGATAGCTGACATCCTTCTGTGTAGAGTGGGTTACAGGGTATGGTGGGGTGTAATGCAAGGTAGATTCATGGGCGACACACACTTTTTTGAATGCAAAGAGATTTATTTTCTCCTGAACAGAACTGTGGGAGAGAGGGTTTAGTGCCAGGACACCCTTTAGTAGTTTCAATGTTAATTAGCAGACTCCGAGACTTCTATAGGTAGACAGTGCAGGTGCAGGGAAAATCATCCAGCAGGACACCACATCTGCATGTTTAGGATCGCTGTCTCGATGGCACAGTCTTATAACAGTTTCTAACACAAGTTGTAACGAACTTCTGTACTTCCTCTACAATCACTTCTTGTAGATCGTCACTCCACTGAGCTCCCAGTCTCTCTCACTAGACTTACTGATCCACTGCCACTGGATCTCCTGAGCTCTTCCAATCTTCCCACTCAGTATCTTCCTCAAGCGTCACCCCGCTTCCCTGCTGGGTCCCTAGCTTGGCACTCCAGATACTTCTCAAGCATCACCCTGCTGGCCTGCTTGGTCCCTGGCTTGGGACACAACACTGCTCTGCAAGCGTCACCTCTGCTGGCTGGGTCCCTGGTTTGACACCTGCTGAATTCTTCACCGTCCCCGGTTGGTGAGAATACTGTGAGAATACTACTGTACTTGCTTCAGCTACTCACTGTGGTCCCTGATAATAAGGTGAATGGTCCCTTAGTGGCGACAGTTTCCCCTCTACCTCTGACCACGACAGGTTCTCTGGCCGGCAGAAATGATCACTTCTGGTTGGACTGCAGGCCACAATACCGACCCTACGCTGCTCTCTTGCTTCTGGATAGGCTCTCAAACAGCCTAGCAGCCAGATGTCCCTGGGATAGGCCTTAGGCTCTGGCCTAGCAGCCTGGGGCAGCACAACACACGCCCACTCAGACAGCCATCCGGGTGGCACAGAACCCAGATCACCTGACTCCACACAAATATATAGGTTCTCCCAGCAGGCCAAGGGATTTAAGAAACCCCTGCCCATTGGCGGAGATACCCCATATACTCCTAATCTGTCCTTGCGTTGTCCTTGTCTTATCTATGTCGCCAGGTACCCGGCCACCTAGCAACAGAAGAGAAAAGTGCAGCAATTCTAGATTTAGGGTGAAATCAATTGATCCCTAGCAATTAGCCAAGGCAACTATACCTAGTAGGTAAATTTAAGAGCAACCCTGCCTAAACATCAGGGTGCTACATGCCATATTGCAGATTACCAATCCTTAGATGTGGCAGCTGCATTAGTTTTCTTTTATTACACTATTTCTCACCTTGTGTTCCGGTCAGCAAGCCCTTTAGTTTTCAACTTCTTTTAACAGATCAAGCTGTTCAGCTTATTGCTGAGAGAAACCAGTAAAGGTCAGCTTTTATTCATTTATGTAAACCTTTATCCCCCAAAAAAACTTTTTGCAACTGCTTAAGAAATGTTAGGCTAAAGGCTGGTACACACTGAATATCAGCTGCTGTGTCGGCCGGTTCGGTCAGTGTATACAGCAGCCTAATTGATGGAAGATGGCCTAACGTCTAGCTTCTGTCAAACAGGCATGATGGATTTCGAGCAGCTGACCGGCATCCGATGAGCTGCCAATCAATGACTCAAACATTCCGGGCAAACATGCAGCCTTCATCGCTAGGATTCAGGTGATTTAACCATTTGCCGCCCACCCACCGTCAAATGACGTTCTGGGTGGACGTCGTATGACAGCCTCCCAGGACGACTGCACTTGCGCACACCGGGGGCGCGCAGCACAGTGATCGGGGCCGCGCCGTGTTGCTAGGACATGGCGCGACCCCGATCTGTGTAAAGAGCCTTGGCCACGGCTCTTTAGCCATGTGATCGGCTGTGTCCAATCACAGCCGGTCACATGTAAACACAGAGATGCCAGTAATCGGCGCTCCTCGCCTCACACTGACAGAGTGCGAGGAGAGCAGACCCGTTCAGTGGCATCTCCTCACAGAGGACATCTAGGGATGTAATCAGGGCACTGATCATCAGTGCCCTGATTACAATTAGCCAGCAATGTATGCCCACCACTGCCAGCAATCAGTGCCAACCAGTGCCCACAAGTGAAGGAGAAAAGTTACTTATCTACAAAATGTACTGACTTAAACTAAGAAAAAATATTCCTCTGAATACAAGGAGCAGTTTTAATTAAAGGGCTTTTGACCCAGGGACTGAAGGTGAGAAACCAGCAATAAACAGTTATGTAAACTGTATTTTTCGGTAAAAAAAAAAAAAAAAGTCAATCTTTGCGTCTTTACAACTTTATTCAACACATGCTGGTTTTCAATATTTTTTTTTTCTAGAAATGTAGCAATCTTTATGCCATGTAAAAAAATGTTATTCATCCAATCCACTTTAAGCAATGAGTTGTAAGAGCCCTTTCACACTGCCAGCACCCGAAAAACGCTGGTAAAGGGCTGCTTAAACTAGCTGCGCTTTACCAGCGTTTTTCGAGCACTAGCAGGGCGCTTTTAACCTCCTCTAGTGGCCGAATAAAGGGTTAAAAGCGCCCACAAAGCGCCACTGCCCTTTGCAGGCACTTTCCATTGTTTTCAGTGGGAAGGGGCGCTTCCCATTGATTTCAATGAGAAGGGGTGCTTTAGGAGCGGTGTATTCACCACTCCTAAAGCGTTGCAAAGAAGCTGCTTGCGTGACTTTTTTTGACGCCCTGCCAGCTCAGCGCATCAGTGTGAAAGCACTCAGGCTTTCACATGGGATTGCAGATGAGGATTCTTCCAGGCGCTTTTTTTAATGCTAAAGCGCCTGAAAAACGCCCCAGTGTGAAAGGGAAAAATGGAAAATCCAGGAGTGATTAAATACCACCAAGAGAAAGCTCTATTTGTGTGAGGAAAATTATAACAATTTCACATGGTTACAGTGTAGCATGACCGCGCAATTGTCATTCATAGTGTGACAGCGCTGAAAGCTGAAAAAAGGCGTGGGCAGGAAAGGGGTGTAAGTGCCCTGTATTGAGGTGGTTAAGCTGCGTAGCATCCTTAATTGTTAGGATTAAGGCAGCTTGAGCCATCTCGCATCCGACCAGCTTTTAGTGCACCATTGCGCTTGTAGGCCTGTGTACAACAAAACAATAACATGTGTAGGGACAACGTTTTATGCAGATCTTATTGCCGGTCTCTGGAAGCAAGTTCCAGCATTGATAGGCATATTTTAATTATGCCCGTGTACATGAGCCATTACAGTATTCTTTGCTAGTAAATACCTTTCCTATTCTATATCCTATTCTGTATCCACTATCCATGCACATGTTCTGCTTTTACCTTCTGGAAGTCACACGATGTGACAATTCTCATTGACTTGCGGGGTGGCTCCAGTGGGTTGATTGACAGTGACTTCTCCCCTCCTAGTTTCCCCACATAACAAATGATCAACTGTTTTGGAGGTCGGCAGGTGTTTTTTCAGATTCAGACTCCAGACCGTGGCAGGAGCTGTCACTCTGCAGAAACTAGACCTACAAATCATCAATATTAAATACTATTAAAGTTTTCAGGTACAATAAAATATTTAATTTTCCATATGACTGACAGTGCCTTCTTCACCCCCTGCTTGCGTTCCCACAGATGCAAGCTCCAGGATGTTCCTATACATTTAAGCTCCAGGATGTTCCTATACATTTAAGCTCCAGGGTGTGACAGGAGCTTTCAATCTGCAGAAACCCTGCCTCAATTAGTCTAACCATCATCACATTTTTTTTTTCATTATTTAAATATTTTCAGGTACAATAACATTAATTGTGTCCATGTGCTTTGCTTTTAATTATTCTTGGAAATAAAGTGTTTTTTTTGTTTACTATAAAAATGCAACAGTGCCAATCGGCTATTTGTGGCATGTGGTGTCACATGTTGTATGATAGATAGATCCGCTTACCAATATCACAGGGTGCTGCAGAGCAATGGCTGGAGGATCATGTGACTGTGCAAAATAACATATGGAAAAAAAGGTATTTTGCAATATGTGTATCAAGCTATCATTATATACTTGTTTACATTTGCTGCTCATTATATATATATAATGTGTGTGTGTGACAGTGCAAGGCCCTTGAAATGGGAAAATGGTTATTAAAAGGACACAGGGTTTGCACATGTGCAGAGTGCAAGACTCAGTATCAATTTTGAACTCAGAAAACAGTTTTTACAGCTTTCTCCGAAATCTGGTATACCTGGATTGGGCTCCGTAGTTTGGAGATTTCAAAGTGCTTTGGAAGGGAAGAAATCTCCAGTCTTTATAATGAAGGACTGAGAATAGTTCAGGACACCTATTTTGGAGACAGAGATCCAATCAAGTGTCAGGAAGTATCACTGGGTGCTGATTGGAGGGACCTGTCCAGGAGACAGGTGTGAACCAGCATCGCAGTGGTGTATGCATTAAAGAGGAGCTGTGTGAGTTAAAGTGAAGCTGTGTGCATTGAAGAACAGTGATCTGGATGACCAGTGGAAAGAGCAGAAGTACAGCTGAAGGAGAGCTAGGTGGCTTGGTATTTTGTTACCTGTTTATGCTGTGTGCAACTGAAACCCCTGCTTGGACAAGTTTGTGAACTTTAAATGAATCTGTTGTTATAAAAGTGGGCAATCAGGCCCTTAAGGCCCCTTTCACACTGCAGCGGGAGGTGCGTCAGGGGTAAAGCGCCGCTATTATTAGCAGCACTTTACCATCATTTTAGCGGCGGTATTTGGCCGCTAGCGAGGGTTTTAACCCCCGCTAGCGGCCGAGAACGAGAAAGGGTTAAAAACCACCGCAAAGCGTCTCTGCAGAGGCACTTTGCCGGCGGTATAGCCGTGCTGCCCCACTGATTTCAATGGGAAGGAGCGGTGTATACACCGCTCCTTCACCGCCCTGAAGATGCTGCTAGCAGGACTTTTTTTCCCATCCTGCTAGCACATCGCTCCAGTGTGAAAGCCCTCGGGCTTTCACACTGGAGACACAGCAGCAGCTGTTTCGGGTTGGTTTACAGGCGCTATTTTTACCGCAATAGCGCCTACAAACCGCCCCAGTGTGAAAGGGGTCTAAACTGCAAGTTCAGGATGACATGTCTCACTAAAACGCATCTACCACATTGAGTCCAATTACCTCATGTCACAATAGGAACAGGTTATAATGGAATTACATACACAAGTTCTTGCTTTAGCCATCTGCCAGTTGATGTGTACATTATATCAAATTGTTCAATGTAAGGGGAAATGAAAGTGTCGTTAAATCCAGACTATGAAAAGTTCTCACTACATGCTATAAAACAGTGTTCATACTCACAAAGCCACTAAAGCATTTGTTTTATGGAGAGGGAAATATACCTGGTTGAGCCTGCCTTCAGCTGTCCCTCCTATCTTCTCTGTGTTCCCATCGCAGGCTGAGATTGTGTACATTAGCTGGTGTCCTCTACGGAGCATGCTCATATTTCAGTTCCCTTCTAAGCTTTTAATTTCCTCCTTTTCTATCTGTGCAGCCCCCATGACTATAGAGTCACACATATGAGTGTATGTACAGTGGTAAATGACAATCCCCCCCTCCTCCTCCTCATTCTAATATTGCTAAACACTATGGGGGTAGGATATAGTATGCTAATAGATTACGTTCACTAACTATAAAAAAAAAAAAAAAATTGTTTTAATATAAATCAGTAATATATCAAATGTAATTGTTAATGCCTGTAAAGTAAAAAAAAATGGATGCAGATGCCTTCTGAACAAAATGAAAGCTAGTGTCAGTCATCTGACTCTTCATACACCATATTAGAGCATGAAAATACACATTTGATGTTCAGTAAAGATTTATAGGGAGCTGTAAAACAGTTATTTGATATTTATAATCTCATTTGAATTGTTCTTCTGAAACGTTTTTTTTTTTTTTGGTCTTGTTACTGGCACAGCACCAATCAGGGCTGCGCAGACTCACACTGTAGAGAGCATACATTAGCAGAGTGATAGAAGCCCCTCCCAAAGATCTTTCCCTGCAGATGCCAAAGAACAGGGAGAGATCATGTGACCACACAACTGTGCTGCAGGAATAAGTTACTTAGAGGATTGAAAAAAAGAAAAATACAGTGGCGTGATATATATGATTTATGTGAATGAATTATGACAAATAACATTTCTCTGTTTAGTATCACTTTAAATAAAAATGTAAAATGCAATTTGAAAGCCAAGAAAGGTGATAATGATAAACAAGAACTCCAGACAAGGATGTTTTTTCAGTGAGATCTTGTTCATTTCAGCTTTTTGACACCTGATCATTTTACACAAGGTTAAGAAGAACTTTAATAATGGCTAAAATGATGTTCCATTAGCTTTGTGGTTTCAGGCATCCCGTTACTTGTAAATTTACATGGGCCCAATCTCTAGGTATACAAGTCATTTTCATAGGCCCAAAGAAAACCTATTGGTAAATAAATACATTGAGATCTAAAGTGGTTGTAAACCCTTACTTATACCTAGTGAAGTGACTGGCCTCAGAGGTGAAACAAACAGAGGTGAAACAAATACAGAGGTGAAACAAATCCTCCTACATATGCTGTACCTGTTTATCTGCATTCAAATCTTCCCTACATCTGTTCAAAGTGCAGTTTACTTAAAGCTTGTCTGAGAGTTGAGAAAAAAAAAGGGACGGAGAGCTGATTGGAGGGAAGGGACACACCCCCTTTAAGACAAAAGAAAAAGGGAGATCTCAGAAACCCCTTCTACCTGTGCACCCTGGAATATAAACAAAGTGATATACAGTGCAATAACAAAATATTAATAAAAATCAGTGTATAAACAAAGCAGCAGGTATTAAGGCTCAAAGCCTCAATGTGTAAAGCAAAACAACTGTGATTTCATACCGCGCTAGAAACATTAAAATATACAGGTTGCACTTACATAAGCAGAAGATAAAAATCGCATTTGTAAAATGGCAGGGACGCTGACAGAGTTCCAACGAGAGTGTTCACTTCCGCCTCTCGGAATGCTGTCGGCATCCCTTCCATTTTACCAACGAGATTTTATCTTCTGCTTATGTAAGTGCAACCTGTATATTTTTTAATACATTTTCTAAATGGTTGTGCACTATGAGAAGCTTCTGTTCTTGTCTTTTTGACATGTATGCCATTTTCATTCGGTGATTGTGCCAAACTCTGAGCTGCTGTTTCTTTGGACATCCGTTTGTCTTGCTGTTTCTGACTACCTGTCATGAGTGTCGATTTCATCTGATGAGAAGGACATTTGTCTAGAAGTTGGTGGAAGGAGATGGACTGGAGACATTAGCCATATATGTTTTCTTCACCGTCACGTTTGATGTATAGAAGAATTACCAGCACTTTATGTGGGTCTAACTAATCGGTGGTCGATCATTGGACTTTTTTTAGAGGCAGAGAAAGTCTCAGGGACACATTTGGTTAAGGTCATTTTAAAATAACTACTTTGTGATCTCGCCATGAAGGCCCTTGTTTAGGCAGTTCCTTTTAACACTTTCTTTTTTGAAAAATGATCCATGGTAGAACTTGACCTATGAAGGACATACCTCAGTCTTCCAAGCTACCCCTTATCATAATTAATTACCCCTCAAAATACTCACACAAATGACGTGACAAGGTGTTGGAGTAAATGGCCTTGCCGGCCTTTTATTAATAAAATATAAATCAATAAATAACATTTTAAAATAACTTTTTTAAATAACTTTTTAAATAACTTTTAATAATAATTTCTCAGAACTTATTGGAGTCTGGAAGGGGAACACACACACAGGTCACTGCGTAAAACCTCTTAAACTTTTTGGCCTCCAGTCGCTAACCCCAGACTGTGAGACAGTACCCAACCTTCTCAGTGACCTAACTTTTCCCCTTCCTGGTTAACCACTCGTAACCGGAAGGTACAAAAACAGCCCATATTATATATGGGTATCAACCAGATTATATCACCATACCACAACTCTCCTCCTCCTCACAGACCCAAACCACTGCCCAGTTGCCCCTCGTCACCTTTTACCATAAGCGCACCAGGGAGGGTGGGTGGGAATCTTCTTCACCCGTCGCTCTCCACTGACGTCACCCCTTCTTCTTCACTAAACTTCTTTCAGGAAACCTCCCTTGCTACAGCCACTCCCCCTTTCTTAAAGGGGAAACTAAAACAGCCTAATACAGCGTGACTGTGAAGTCCACACAGGTCATGCTGTCCCTACGCTGATCCCCTGCTTTTCTCTGCTCCGGGACCCTCTTTCTTGAGAGTGAAGCTATACAGTTGCTGTTAGGTGTTCAGTAGGCAATCCTGCCACCTCCTGGTTGGCTTTTTTTTTTGTTTTATTTTTTGTGCAGAGCCAATTTCCAATGAGTCCAAAGCATCACAACCTTGAACCATGCATGTGGCTCATGGTTGCAGTGCAGCCCTATTGACTTGAATAGGCAAGTCTGAAAGGAGGTGCCACCTAACAACTCAATTTGCTGCTTTAAATTTTCTGCAATGCAAAGCATTGTGGCTGTGGTATGTGAACAGAGCCCTCTGGCTGTATAGTAGGTTTTAGGAAGGTGGTCAGGGTGGTAAAACTGCAGCTCAACTGCCTATTTTTTACTGCCCCCTAGATGCTTGTGTGAAAAAGACTCTACAGAGTGACAACGCTCTTTCCCTGATTCCCAATTGCTCTCCTACATTGTTATCCCATTATATAGGGACTGGGAGAGATAAACAGCACTGAGATGCAACAAAGGATGGAAAAAGATGAATATAAGTATTTTATAAAAATAAAATCACAATTACTTGTGATACACGGTGCATAGCAAATGAAATGTCATCCAGGTAGGGTTTATGTCTTCCTTAATGGCAGATTTCTTACATGAAAAATGTCTGCTACTTTAAATTATTTTGGTAAAATATAATCGTTCTCCTAATGGTCTCAGAATAGACTATTATTGGATTATTTCAGAAATAAAAAAACAGAAAAAAAATATATAAAGGCTTTCATTTCTGATAATATATAGTACGGCCATCTGAGGTTTATGTATAGAAATGATAAATAATGAAATGGACAATCCTGATTATCTCCTGCCACCTTGTGGTCAGAAAGGGGAATTGTTTTTATGTTTTTGTATGGAAGATGATGATTTTTAATCGCTGTGTCTCTAGCACAGTAATATGTGGCCGTGTCTTCCACTTTCACATTGTCTATTTGTAGATATGCCGTGTTTATGGACTCATCAGATGTCATTGTGAATCTTCCCTCATATGAAGAGGAATATTCTGTAGCTCCACTCTCAGGATCAATATACCCAATCCATGTCAGTCCTCCCCCTGGAACCTGTTGAACCCAGTGTATATAGTAGCTGGAAATCTCAAATCCAGATCCTTTACAGGACATCTTCACGCTCTCTCCGAGTTTTTTAACTTCTGAATTGGACTGGATAAGCGTTTGTGACATGACTCCTTCATAAGAGAAATGACAACATTATACATGAGAAATAAATGATCAGATCAGTATTATTTAACCCTTTCCTAACCTGACTTACCGAGCAGTGAGGACAGACAGGTGACATAATAAAAAAGAAACATGTTGTATGATTTGCTCTCTGATTGCTCTCGGTTCTGGACAGACGTCACCTTTATACTGAGACACTACAACCTCTCTGTTCAGATTTTCACCCCCCTACAGATCTGAGACCAGGAGGAGCGATCACATTTGCATAAAGAGTCTATAAAAAAGCTTCACATCATGAAAGGACTGGAGAGTATTTTCAATTATGTTTAATTATTCACATAAAGAGGATCCTTTCTATAGTATGTATTATGTATTGTGACCTGGGGGACAGGTAGGCGGTACAAAGCTCCCTGGGATGAACAGTCTTTCAGGCACAGATACCAAATCCAGCGAAGTAGTGAAAAACAGTGCGGTGTTTATTTGTGATATATACAAGTCTATATACAGGTGCTGTACAGTGTTCCAAAAACAAATGAGAACAAAAATAGCTAAACAAAAACCTAGCCGTGTATCGGCACTAACTATACAATATTTACAGATCCCAACTACCAGGCTGAGCAGAGGTCAGTTTTACCCCCCCCCATATACAGGGATCAGTGTCACCCCCTTCATAATACAGGGTCCCCCCATAGAGACCACCATTAGAGTCCCTCTAAATCAGTGACCTCCCCCTTCCATAGAGACCCCCCTATATCAGTGCTTCCCTTAGAGACCCAAAAAACGAAGCATTAAAAAAATGCAGCACACCCTCCACCTATAATTATATTAGTTCATATGTGAAAAAATAATCGTGAATAATGGTGGAAACCCCCCCAAGGGTCATCTAAACATTAATACACTCCAATCTTATTCAAACATATACAGTATACTGTGCAATCTTGATACACATAATCCTGTATGAATAGTGGTGGAAGCCTCCCATCCATTCCAAAATGTCTTGTGCTAATATCCAACTCAAAAGGAATTTATAAGTTGGATATCAGCACAAGATGTTTTGGAAGTTTCCACTACTATTGATAAAGTATTATGTGTACCAAGATTGCACAGTATATATGTTTGAATAAGATTGGGGTGTAATAATGTTTAGATTACCCTTGGCAGTTTCCACCATCATTCACAATTATTTTTTCACATACAAATTCATATAATTACAGGGGAGGGTGCTCTGCATTTTTTTCATTTTTAGTTTTTTTTTTTGAGCTGTGGAAACACATCAGTGCTAGCAGCAGTTTATTTACTGAGTTTTTTTTTTTCTATTTTCTAGATCAGAGGCCCCTTTATATCAGCAGCCCCCCCCCCCCCCAATTAGTCACTGATTAGTCTCTAAGGGGGGGTGCTAATATAATCACTTGTCTACTGGGCACTTTCACCCCCTTCCTGCCCAGGCCACTTTTCAGCTTTCCTTGCTCTCACACTTTGAATGACAATTGCGCGGTCATGCAGCACTTTACCCAAATGACATTTTTATCATTTTTTTCCACACAGTTTTCTTTTGGTGTATTTAATCACCACTGGGGTTTTATTCTATGCTAAATAAGCAAAAAAAGACAGACAATTTTGAAAATAAAACTTTGTCTTTGTTTCTGTTATAAACTTTTGAAAATAAGTAATTTTTCTCCATCGCTGATATGCACTGATGAGGCTGCATTGATGGGCACTGATAGGTGCCACTGATGTGTGCTGATGAGGCTGCACTGATAAGTGCCACTGATAGGCGGAACTGATGGGTACTGAAAATGTAACCACTTAATGACCAGGCCATTTTTTGCGATACGGCACTGCATCACTTTAACTGACAATTGCGCAGTTGTGCGACGCTGTACCCAAACAAAATTGATGTCCTTTTTTTCTCAAAAATAGAGGTTTCTTTTGGGGGTATTTGATCACTTCTGTGGTTTTTATTTTTTGCGCTATAAACAAAAAAAGAGTGACAATTTTGGAAAAAAACAATATTTTTAACTTTTTTGTTGTTATAAATATCCAAAAAAAAAAAATGTAAAAATTTTTTTAGGCCAATATGTATTCTGCTACATATCTTTGGTAAAAAAATCGCAATAAGCGTATATTTGCTCAAAAGTTATAGCGTCTACAAAATAGGGGATATATTTATGGCATCTTTATTTATTATTATTTTTTTCTACTAGTAATGGCGGCGATCTGCTTTTTTTTTTTTTTTTTTTTTTTTTTTTTTTGCAGGACAGCGGACAGATCAGATACTTTTGACACTTTTTTGGGACCACTGACATTTATACAGCGATCAGAGCTAAAAAATAGCCACTGATTACTGTATAAATAACACTGGCAGGGAAGGGGTTAAGTGTGTTCCCTGGGTGTGTTTCTAACTGTATGGGGGCTGGGCTGATTGGAGAAGGAGAGAGATCGTTGTTCCTAATCACTAGGAACAGACGATCTCTCTCTCCTCCCCTGACAGAACGAGGATCTGTTTGTCTACACTGACAGATCCCCCATCTGCCTGTCTCTGGAGCGATCGCAGGTGGCCTGCGGACATTGAGTCTACCGGACCCGTTGGTTGGCTCCCCCGCTCGCGAATGGGCCAACAAATCGCTGTGTACGCTCGCAACGTACAATAATGGCCATTTGCGCAGGGGAGCCAATCTGCAGCAGAACAACTGCGACGGGCGGTCCATAACTAGTTAAAAAACAACATTTTTGTTTGCACATGATTGGATGATGGAAGTCAGTAGAACTTCTGCTCATTTACTAAGCTCTGGAACAATTGCACAGTCTATTTGCCTTTAGTAAATTGAAGGTCTGTAGCACTGAAAACAAAATGTTAAAGAGGAGTTCCAGTCTGTAAAAAATAAATAAAATAAAAGTGATCAGATACAAATACTGTAGCTCCTGACTTTTAATATAAGGACACTTAACTGTCCAGGAATCCCTCAGTGTCGGCACCTCTAGCTGATTCGTCAGTCGGCTTCAGGTGCAGGCACCGCCATTTGTAGTAACGGAAACAGGCAATGAAACCTTGTGGCTTCACTGCCTATTCCTACTGCACAATTGCGAGTCACGCTGCACTTTCTGAATGGCACCGCCATCTTCTGGGACCTCTGTGTGTCCCAGAATGCAGTGGGGGGGGGGGGAGTGACCGTAAATTTCATAGATCGCCATGCCTACCCGGAAGTGGGAGCGGGTACCTGTCAAAACCAGATACCCGCTCTCCCCTCCCCCCCAAAAAGTGCCAAATGTGGCAGTGGAGGGGGAGGGGTACAAACAAGCAGAGCTTCCCCTATTACTAAATTAACTATGCTGCAATTAATATCCAATCAGTCTTTTTTATACTCCTGAATATGATTGGATGATTGAAGTGAATACAGCCCAGGGGTGAGACGTCTTCTTTTATATATACTTTATTATACTTTATTATACTATGTTCTGGAGATACATTTAAACTAAACTCCTATTTGAATTTTAAAAAAGTTGGTATCTATAGCAATATTAGCAAGTCCAATTCAATCATGGCCTGTGATATTTATCTCTTTGTTCACGTACATTACAGCTGTCATATAGATTATAATATGAATCTCTGGTAGTCTACCTGATTTCTTCTTTATATTGTTTTTTTGTCACAGTGAAAAGGATTATTTATATAAAGGCTTTCATTATGAAGCAGGAAATATACTAGGATTTTATACATCTGTTGTTTCCTGGTGTCTGGAGGATTTGCTGGCAGTTTTTGTGTGGCAGTGTCCCTGCTTTGTGTCACTGTGTGTCTAGCACAATAATATCTGGCAGTGTCCTCCGATGTCAGTCTGTCTATTTGTAGATATGATGTGCTGAGAGAGTCGTCTTTAGTTATTGTGACTCTTCCTTGGAGTGAAGGGGTATACGCTGTTTCTCCAGTATTGGTATATATTCTGCCAACCCACTGCAATCCTTTGCCTGGAGCCTGTCGTACCCAGTGCATAGAATAATCAGTAAATGTGTACCCCGATGTTTTACATGATAGTTTTACACTTGATCCAGGACTCTTCACTTCTGAACTGGGTTGCACAAGTTGGATGTCCGCCATAACACCTGAAATCAAATATTACATGTTATTTTATATATCATTTTTTATAAAATAATAAAGATTGTATTCTTAATCTTCTTCTTACCCAGAAGAGAAAACAGATATAAGAAGATACACAGAAGAACCATGTTTCTTGTTCTTCCAGTCCAAGGTAACACAACGCACTATGGGGGAGTCCTTCTCTTTTCTACCCCACAGATTCACTCAGGAAGAGCGATCTGAATTTGCATGTTCTGATCAGGAATATAAAGATCAGAGATCTGAAAGAAGACAACTTCAGTGATCAGGAGGCAGTCTACAAAGTATATTATTAACCAAATGTTAAAGTATCAGTAAACTCTGAAATATTTCTTGTTTCATTGTTTTTAAAACGATTTTTCTATCCGTGTGCACATGTAAACTTGACAGCAAAAATGCCCTTTATTGCAGATTACCAATCCTTAGATATGTTGGCTGCATACTATTTTTACCTGGTGATCTGGCCTGTAAACCTGTTATTCTTCAACTTCATTTAACAGACCAAGCTGTCCAACAAAGTCTCAGTCAGGGCTCATTTACACTTGTTTTGGCTTCAACACACATTAACCACTTGCCGACCAGCCACCACAGTTGTACTGCGGCAGAATGGCACGGCTGGGCGAAACAACGCTATGTAACGTCGCTTCACCTTGTAGCCACTAGGAGGCGCGTGCACCCCCCCCCCCCCCCGAGCCAATGCGAGTGCCCAGCATCTCAATCACCGTCAGGCTCCCGCGGTCGCTCGGGGCACACAGAGAACCCGGAACTGTCTGTGTAAACACACAGTTTCCGGTTCTCTGAGGGGAGAACTGACAGATCCTCTGTTCATACAGAGTATGAACAGCGATCTGTTAGTTTCCCTGCACAGTCCACATCCCCCTTCAGTTAGAACACTTCCTAGGACACACATTAACCCCTTCACTGCCTCCTAGTGTTAACCCCTTTACTGCTACTGACATTTTTACAGTAGTCAATACATTTTTAATCGCACTGATCGCTGTATTAATGCCAATGGTCCCAAAAATGTGCCAAAATTGTATGACGTGTCCGCCATAATGTCATAGTCATGATAAAAATTGCTGGTCACCGCCAATACTAGTAAAAAAAAAAATATTAATAAAAATGCCATAAAACTATCCCTTATTTTGTGCGCAAACAAATCAATATACGCTTATTGCAATTTTTTTACCAAAAATATGTAGAAGAATACGTATCGGCCTAAACTGAGGAAAATTTTTTTTTT
Source organism: Aquarana catesbeiana (assembly GCF_042186555.1). Classification (NCBI taxonomy): domain Eukaryota; kingdom Metazoa; phylum Chordata; class Amphibia; order Anura; family Ranidae; genus Aquarana; species Aquarana catesbeiana. The sequence continues at coordinate 342,772,983 of NC_133324.1, read as the reverse complement.
TTTTTAATATATATTTTTTGGGGATATTTATTATAGCAAAAAGTAAAAAATATTGCTTTTTTGATTGTCACTTTTTTTTGTTTATATAAAAAGCAGAAAAATAGAAAGCAAAAAATAAAAACGGCAGAGGTGATCAAATACCAGAAAGCTCTATTTGTGGGGAATAAAGGACATCGATTTTGTTTGGGTGCCATGTCGCACGACCGCGTAAAAGTCAGTTAAAGCGACGCAGTGCCGAATCGCAAAAAGTGCTCTGGTCTTTGGCCAGCCAAATGGTCCAGGGCTGAAGCGGTTAAAGCGCCTACCACTTCAACATGCTTTTATGATGTGTTTTTGATGCTTAGTGGTGCTTCAATGAAGCTTCGATGAAGCTTTGGTGATGCTTCAGGGGAGATGCTTCCATGATGCTCTTTTGAAGCTTTGTTGAAGCTTGGCAGATGCCCTGTGTATGTTGATATCTCATACCTGCAATTTCTCCAAAACAAAGCGAAGCTAAAGCTGAATTAAAGCCTCTCAAAAGCTGCAGGTGCTTCAAACGAGCTTCAAACGAGCTTTGTCATAGAGTTCTATCGAGGCTTTGAAGACGCTTTGAAGCACCACTAAAGCGACATGGGGTATAATTTTTGAAACGAAGCCAAAGCAAAGCAAAGCAAACACAAGGTGTAAACAGGACTGTAAGCTAACCATTTTATTTAGTGACAGGAGCTTTGACTGGCATTCAGAGAGCTTTAACAAAGCGTGTCCGAATCCACGTTTTGAAGTAAGTGTAAACTAGCCCTTAGAGAGTTGAGACAAACCACTGAGAGGGGTGCTTACAATGGTCAACTTTTAATAATGCATGTAAAACCTATATCCCAAAGGAAAATAAAAAAACATTCTGCAATTGTTTGTTTGAAGTGTTAGGCTAGCCATATACCCATAGATTTATTTTAATGCATCCTTTAGGCTAAACAAAGGAAATCGAACAGATTTCTCCTTCCACACTGAACAGCATGGATGGATGAATCTCCCGCTGAGGACTATTATATCTCAACAGATTTCTGACAGAATGTCAGAATACAGGAACAATGCCTGCATCTGATTGGATGTAGCCACTGTTCAGCCAAGGATTTTCCATCTGGATCCTTAGACAAAAGTCAATTGAAAAATCAACTTTTGTCAACCTGGGTATAGCCAACAGGGCCACCTGCAGAACAAATTTTGGCCAATTATGTGTGAATTGGCCACACTTTGAAGCCTGTATGGCCAGTTTCTTTGTTTCATAGTAGGTAAGGTTGAATAAAGACAATAGTCCATCCAGTTCAACCTGTGTAGGTGTATGTGTGTCAATGTCGATAATCATTTCCCATATCCCTGTATGTTGTGTTCACTAAGATGCACGTCCAAGAGTCCTTTAAAAATATCAATACGCCTTGCTGACACCACTGATTGTGGAAGAGAGTTCCACATCCCTACCGCCCTGACAATGAAAACCCCCTACACAGCTTAAGGTTAAAGCGCTTCTCCTCCAATCGCATTGTGTGGCCCCGTCTCCTTTTACACTCCGAGACTAAAAAGTTTTCTTCCAATGCTGGGATCACCATTGATATATTTGTATATTGCTATCATGTCCCCTCTCAAGCATCTCTTCTCCAGGGAGAATATATTTAGTGCTTGTAGTCGTTCCTCCTAATTGAAGTCCTCCAGTCCCCTTATTAATTTAGTTGCCCTTCTCTGGATTATCTCCAACTCCAGCTCATCCTTCCTGAGGACTGGTGACCAGAACTGAACGGAATACTCCAGATCCGAACCAGAGTTTTATAAAGGGGCAGGATTATAATTTAATCTCTCAAGTAAATCGCCTTTTTTGTGCTAATAATCTGCCAGCTTTGCTTGCTGCAGCTTGATATTTCATGCTATTTCTCAGTCTGTTTTCTACCAGGACCCCCAGATCTTTCTCCATCCTTGATTCCCCCAGAGGTTCTCCTCCTAGTGAGTAGTTTGCATTTATATTTCTCTCTTCCAGTCTCTGACCTCCCTTCCAATATGTTGTACAACAGTAGTCTCCAAACTTTCTAAACAAAAAACCTGGACCTGGATTACAGTCCTTCAGACTTTAGTGGGGCCGGAGTGGGCAGTGGAAGTAGAAAATGCCCCAGCGCCAGTGGGAGCAAAAAAATGACATAGTGCCTGTAGTCAGTAGAAGGAGGAATAGTGCCATATCATTGGTATTAATGGGAGGAAAAGTGCCGAATTGTTTATATCAGTGGGAGGAATCGTGTCTCATCACTGGTGTCAGTGGGAGCAATAGTGTCTCATCACCGGAGTCAGTGGGAGGAATCGTGTCTCATCACCGGAGTCAGTGGGAGGAATAGTGTCTCATCACCGGAGTCAGTGGGAGGAATCGTGTCTCATCATCGGTGTCAGTGGGAGGAATAGTGTCTCATCACCGGTGTCAGTGGGAGGAATAGTGTCTCATCACCGGTATCAGTGGGAGGAACAGTGTCTCATTACCGGAGTCAGTGGGAGGAATAGTGTCTCATCACCGGAGTCAGTGGGAGGAATAGTGTCTCATCACCGGTATCAGTGGGAGGAATCGTGTCTCATCACCGGAGTCAGTGGGAGGAATAGTGTCTCATCACCGGAGTCAGTGGGAGGAATCGTGTCTCATCATCGGTGTCAGTGGGAGGAATAGTGTCTCATCACCGGTGTCAGTGGGAGGAATAGTGTCTCATCACCGGTATCAGTGGGAGGAATGGTGTCTCATTACCGGAGTCAGTGGGAGGAATAGTGTCTCATCACCGGAGTCAGTGGGAGGAATAGTGTCTCATCACCGGTATCAGTGGGAGGAATCGTGTCTCATCACCGGAGTCAGTGGGAGGAATAGTGTCTCATCACCGGAGTCAGTGGGAGGAATAGTGTCTCATCACCGGAGTCAGTGGGAGGAATAGTGTCTCATTACCGGAGTCAGTGGGAGGAATAGTGTCTCATCACCGGAGTCAGTGGGAGGAATAGTGTCTCATCACCGGAGTCAGTGGGAGGAATCGTGTCTCACAAACCTACATTTGCTCAGGTGGTGCGCTCTGCTCCTGGTAGCTCCACTCCCAAGCGGGTTTTTCCCCTGCAGCCTACCACTTTGGGCACCCCGGGATCTGGTCTTGGGTCGCTGGCTTCTGCTGGGGGTCCAAGAAGAAATGTGGTAATTCTCAAATGGGAAGGTGGTGCAATCCCTCCAGCACGGCGTGCAGTGGTGGACATGATTTTGGAGATGGGTTTTGGGGCAAACGACCTGTATGCTCTAATACATGTAGCTGGGACACGGGATTATACCATTAGCTTCACCAGGCCAGAGGGTCTTGACCTGTTCTGGGAGCGATATGAGGCTCGGTGTAGGTCAAGACCTGAATAGGAAGGTCTGGCCCCAGTTGCGGTTTCGCAAAGGTCAACGGTGAAAAAGATAATCATCATACTCACCAATGAGAGTGTTCCTGCTCGGGACCTAGAGGTCTAGTTAAGGAACTATGGTGAGGTTTTGACTAAGCCCAGCAAAATCCTTGATGAGCGTAACATCTGGACTGGGGGTTGGTCCGTAACAGTCAGGTTGGCCAGGGATGGGAATGTTGTCCGTCACCTGCCCTCCTCAGCCTTTATAGGGAGGGATAGGATGACTATTTTCTACCCTGGTCAGCCTCAGCTGTGTCACCGCTGTGGAGAAAATGGGCATTTGAGCTCTTCCTGTTCAGCCTTGATATGTTCAGTGTGTCGGGGTCAGGGTCATATGGCTAAGGACTGCACCGAGATGATCAGGTGCAACCTGTGCCTGCGCCTTGGCCACCCCTACAGCAGATGTCCTGAAGCCTGGCACAATATGGAGAAGGAGGTAATTGATGACATGTCAAGGCTGGACAGGATGGAGGGTGATGCCCCTGGTGTACCATCCTCCTCTGTGGTGACTGACTTCCCTGGTCCTGCTTAGGGTCCCTCCCCAGTTCCTGTGGCCACCCCTCCTGTGTCTGTAAGTATTCCTTCTGTATCTGTCTCTGTGTCCCCCCAGCCCACTGTACCCTCTCCTCATGTGTCAGAACCTTCCAAGTCTGTGCCCCCCGAGTCAGTTACCCCCCAGGAGTCTACCCCTCCTAAGTCTGATTCAAAGGGAGCACCCCCCCTCCAGGAGTGGTAGTGGGTACTAAAAAGGTCGCTTCTGCCTCTCTAAAGGAGTCTTCTGTAAAGACTTCAAAGAAAAAAACAGGAGATGAGGGCATCTCTGAAGCGGACCTGCAGTACCTGGAGGAGAGAAGGAAGGTTGGAAAGCGGAAGAAGCAGGCGGTGAGGACGGAACAGGCTCCAGTGCCTGTCTCCAACCGTCATAGGTCCTCTAATTGGGATATTTCTTCATCTGGAGCTTCTTCGGAGCGAAGTTCTGATTCTGAGATGGAGTTTGAGGCGGCCTCAAGAAAGAGAGAGGCTTCTGGTGATGAGCAGCAGAGGGGAGCTAAGAAGCAATCCACCCAATAACCCAAATGGCGGTTCCCCCTCCGTTAAAAGTGGTGACAATAAATGTCGCCAGCATTAAGTCAGTAAGAGCTCGTTCTATGGCCTTCTTTTTGTTCAGCCAATTAGACACTGAAATTTTATTTTTGCAAGATACTAGGCTCACCTCCTTGGCAGATATTCATATGGCCAAGAGAGAGTGGAGGTATGGTCCATCTTACTGGTCTCTTGCGGCCGAGCCTTACGGCGGTGTGGCGGTGTTGTTTAAAACCTGCATGGTAACTATCCGGCGGGTTATTGAGGTGGAGATTGGGAGATGTATGGTCTTAGACGTCCTTGTGGGAGGGCAGGACCTGCGCCTTATTAATGTCTGTGGGCCGCACACAAAGTGGGACAGGAAATGCCTTTTTACAAGGATCAAGCCATTTCTTTTTACATCCCGGCAAGTGGTCTTTGGAGGTGACTTTAATACAGTAACTAGGCCCAAGGACAGGAAGGACTTCAAGGACGTTTTTTTAAATAGTATGGTTAGGGATGCTGGTCTCGTGGATGTGCACATTAAGCACCTCCCGGATGACACCGGGTTCACCTTTCATCGAGGTAATAGTCAGAGTAGGATAGATAGGTTTTTTTTTTTGAAGGAGACCTCTGCTTTCTCACCCCCAGTGGTGCAGGCAGTAGAGTTCTCTGATCACTGTATGCTATCTGTGGTCCTGAATGCTTCAGACACCCCTCAGAGGGGTAAGGGCATCTGGAGATTGAATTCGACTCTACTCAAGGAAGAACATGTTAGACAATCCTTTGTGGAATTCTTTCAGGCACAGGTGACCATCCTGGACGTTTGTAGCAGCAAGGCTGAGTGGTGGGAGCTGACCAAAAAGAGGATTGCTGGATTCTTCAGGGGCCTAGCCAATAGAAAGCAGTTTAATAAATATATGACCTACCAACGTTTACAGAGGAAGCTGGATATTCTTGTCTCGAGATGAGGAGATCCTGGGGCAATCTCCGAAGTGAAACTCCTTCTCAGGAAGTGTCAATATAACCGGCATGCCTCTTTGGTTCTGGAGAGGGACTATGGGAAGTACCACTCGCCTGACCCTTACCAGAACTGCAAACAAGGTGTAGCAGTTAAAACGATCGTTGGCCTTAAGGACAGTACAGGTTCCTTGACAAAGTCCAGGTCAGGGATTCTGGAGGTCGTGAGGTCCTTTTATGTTGACCTTCTTGGGAGGAAAGAGCTTGACCGTGACAAGATGGAAAGCTTTTTGGACCCTACTCCAGGTCTAAATGATGAAGATGTCCCATTGATGAATTTGACAGAGTAGATCACAGTTGAAGAGGTGATGAGGGCAATTGAACAGCTTGCCATCAAAAAGTCACCTGGACTGGATGGCTTGACGGCTGAGTTTTACAAGGCTTTTAAGCCTATTCTGGCCCCACATTTGGTAGAGGTTTTTAACAGTTGCCTTGCAGAAGGGGTACTTCCCCCTTCCATGAGGCACTCGGCTGTGATTCTTCTCTCAAAGGGTAAAGATCCTTCGATGATTGAGAATTGGCGCCCCATCAGCCTTCTTAATGTCGATAGAAAGATACTGGCAAAGATATTTTTCTGGCGCCTATCGTCAGTAGCAGAATCTTTGCTTTCTCGCCATCAGCACTGTTCGGTCCAGGGTAGGTGCACCTTCACAGCGGTTTTAGCTGTCCGGGAGGCCTTGGAGCGGTGCAGGGCTGCAGGCTGGGGAAAGTATTTGCTGACATTGGATCAGGCAAAGGCTTTTGATCGTGTCAACCATGAGTACCTGTGGTTGCTCCTTAGTAAGTACGGTCTGCCGGGTGGTTTTGTCGATTGGTTGAAAGTCTTGTATAAGGGGGCAGAAAGCTTTCCTCTTGTTAATGGTTGGGTTGGGCAGTCCTTTGAGGTTGGCTCTGGAGTGCGTCAAGGTTGTCCCCTGAGTCCCCTGCTCTATGTGTTTGCAATCGACCCTTTCATCAGGAGGCTAGAGAGCGGCATGTTGTGTGGGGTGCCAGTGGGGCTCCCGGGTGAGCCGCCTTTGAGGGTTGTTGCCTATGCGGACGATGTGTCGATGATTGTCACTGGGGCGGATGAAGCAGAGGAGGTGGTCTCTCTGACATCACGGTATTCTGAAGCATCAGGCTCCAAGATCAATCAGGAAAAGAGTGAAGTTTTCTGGATGGGAAAGGAAGGTGAGGTGTTTGATCTCCCGGACACCTTTCCAGTGCCCCAGGAAAGAATTAAGATTTTAGGCATTGAATTTGGACCCGACGATTATGGCCTCAAAAACTGGGAAGGCAGACTGGAAATTGCCAATAATAAGGTGGTCAGCTGGAAGAGATGGAAGTTATCTATGAGGGAAAGGGTTGATCTGATTAAGACTTACCTGATTCCGATCTTCTTGTATGTCAGCTTTGTCTGCATCTTACCAGTGTCTCTCTATGCTAGGGTCAGTAGTGTGTTCTTCCAGATGTTGTGGGGGAACAGACTGAACCCCATCAAGAGGAATGTCACCTATCTATCCAGGAGGGAGGGTGGCTTAGGTATGGTCAACCCAGTTCTTTTCTTTTCACTGCTTTTTCTCAAGTTTAATATTGGTAATATGCTGGCAGTGGAACCTCCTGGATGGGCAGGCATATTTAGATCTTGGTTTAGGCCTTTTCTACGACTTTGGGAAGAAGGTGGCCAAGTGAAGAATCTCAGGGGTCATCGTGGTCAGCTACCAGCCTATGTCGCTCCGTGCCTGAAGTTACTACGGCAGTGGCGATTGTCGGCTAACGATCTCAGATCGGTTCCGAGGAAAGTTCTTATGAGTCGAGTCTTGAGCGAAGTCTTTCATGACCCACTGGCCTTAAGGGATTGCCCAGGCCCAGTTTTGAGGGCAGGGTTAAGACTTATTAATTTGGACAGAGTACCCCCTAAATTCAGGGATCTTGCCTGGTTGTGCTTCCATGGGAGCCTCTATGTTAGGGGCAATTTGAAATTCCGCAGTGGGATGGATCATAGCTGTCCTCGGGAGGAGTGTGTAGGTGAGGAGGAGACTATGGACCATTTTCTGCTTCATTGCCCTTGTAACATAGAGGTGTACAAACAGGTGGGGTGGGACCTTGGTGTTCCTTTCCTCTCCAGGCTGGGTTATGCTGAGTGGGTGTATGGAGCATTCAATACCGGTGGGGTTTTTTGTTTAGATAAACTTTTTCTAGTTAGCCTAGTAGTCCGTTATTTCTCTTGAAACGCACGGTGTCAGGTCAGCATTCGGCATAAAATCCTTCCTGTTCAGGTGGTGGTGTATGACATTCTGCATGAGGCGGAGAAGATACGGGTACTTGAGAGAGACAAGTGGAGTCAGGGGGCTTGGTTGAAGGCGTGGAGGGGTTTCAAGCCTCCCTGACTGCCAGGAGTCTCTTTCCCGGGTGTGGCTGTCTGTCTCTTATCACCCTAGATTATTATTTTTTGGATTCATTTTTGATAAATGGCTGCGTACATAGGTGATGGGTTGTGCCTCTTAGGCCCTCTCTGCTGCTTTATGTAAATAATTTTGGTAGTGGATTATGTATATATTGTATATATTCTGAACATGGATGTGTATTCCTTGGATTTCTGTTGAAGTTTTGTACTATGGTTTTGTTTTTTACTTTTGTATAAAATTGGTTGCTTGATTCTTTTTAATAAAAGATCTATAGTGTCTCATCACTGGTGTCAGTGGGAGGAAGTGTCTCATCACCGGAGTCAGTGGGAGGAATAGTGTCTCATCACCGGAGTCAGTGGAAAAATGCCCCATTGTTGGCGTCAGTGAGAGGAAAGGTTCCCCACTGTTGGTGTCAGTGGGAGGAATGGTGCCCCCTTCTTGGTGTCGGTGGGAGGAAGACCAGCAAAGAGCCACATTCGGCCCACGGGCCTCAGTTTGGAGACCACTGTTCTAGGGGAAGTAGCAGAGCAGCAGCTTGTGAAACCCTGAGCAGCTAAATTGTCTTGAAAAGGCAGTGCTGCCTGTCAACTCCACATTTCATATTAAACTTACTGCAACACAAAGCATCACAGTTGTGGCATACTGTATGAACAAATTCATCTGGCTGTATGGTATGCTTTGGGTGGGGCAGTAAAAATATGTCTCAACCACCTGTTTTTACTGCTCCCCAAACTTCCCATGTGAATGAGGCCTTAGAGAGTGAAAATGCTCTGTCCCTGACTCCCAATTGTTCCCTTACATTGTTAGCGTGTCACACAGGGGCTGGGAGAGATCAGCAGCATTGAGATGCAACAAGGGATGAAAAAAGGTGAAAAGAAACATTTTATTAAGTAAAAAAAAAAAAAAAAAGATTCAGGCTCAGTTCACATATAAGCAAATTGGATACATTTTGAAATTTTGAACCACATCTGATTCATATAACATGTGAACCAGACCGGCTTTCAAAGGAGCCGATTCACATATATGCGGGGCAGTTGCGGTACAAAATATTAAAGGGTCCTGTGCGCTTCTCAAATTCCCACCTCAACCGCTGAATGGAGACTGCACTGATGGCTCTGTACATAAACCCATATATTTGCACCCAGTCTTGGCAAATGAAATGTCATCCAGTTAGGGTTTACATCTGTTTTAATGGCAGATAAAAAGCTAATTTTTCCATAAGCAGTGTGAATAAAATGTCTGCTACTTGGAACGATTTTGAAAAAAATGAAATCTTTTTTCCAATGGTCTCAGAATATTAATGCCACTGTCTGGGTTATTTCAGATATAAAAACCGAAAAGAGAAAAAAACAGAAAAAAAAAATATATAAAGGCTTTTATGTCTGAGAATATATAGTACGGCCATCTGAGGTTTATGTATAGAAATGATAAATAATGAAATGGACAATCCTGATTATCTCCTGCCACCTTGTGGTCAGAAAGGGGAATTGTTTTTATGTTTTTGTATGGAAGATGATGATTTTTAATCGCTGTGTATCTAGCACAGTAATATGTGGCCGTGTCTTCCACTTTCACATTGTCTATTTGTAGATATGCCGTGTTTATGGACTCATCAGATGTTATTGTGAATCTTCCCTCATATGAAGAGGAATATTCTGTATCCCCATCACCAGGATCAATCCCCCCAATCCATGTCAGTCCTCTCCCTGGAACCTGTTGAACCCAGTGTATAGCGAAGTCAGTGATATCAAATCCAGATCCTTTACAGGACATCTTCACGCTCGCTCCAGGTTTTTTTACTTCTGAATTGGACTGGATAAGTGTTTCTGACATGACTCCTTCATAAGAGAAATGACAACATTATACATGAGAAATAAATGATCAGATCAGTATTATTTAACCCTTTCCTAACCTGACTTACCGAGCAGTGAGGACAGACAGGTGACATAATAAAAAAGAAACATGTTGTATGATTTGCTCTCTGATTGCTCTCGGTTCTGGACAGACGTCACCTTTATACTGAGACACTACGACCTCTCTGTTCAGATTTTCACCCCCCTACAGATCTGAGACCAGGAGGAGCGATCACATTTGCATAAAGAGTCTATAAAAAAGCTTCACATCATGAAAGGACTGGAGAGTATTTTCAATTATGTTTAATTATTCACATAAAGCGGATCCTTTCTATAGTATGTATTATATATTGTGACAACGCAATGCCCTGCTTCTACAGAAATGGATATAGGAATGACACAGGGTTTGTACTAATGCAGAGTGCGGGGCTCCAGCATGTTTATCTGCTGGCTGACTGCATACTGTATATATACGGCGGAAAGGTGGCTCTCTTGTGCAGGATGACGTACCTAGTACACGATCCTGTACTTCTGTATCTGGGGTGCACATGTGTGCCGCTGGAGACCTGCTACCACTGTGATTAGACACAGCGGAAGCTGATCTGTGGGTACTGCTGACTTGATGTCTGCCAGTACCTGCAATCGTTGGGCAGAGAGCCAGAACTACGATCTGCCTAAGTAAACAAGGCAGATTGCTGTTCTGTCAGTAGGTAAGTCATTGATCCTGTGTTCCTGCAAGGCAGGAACATGGATTAATGTCTTCCCATAGTAAAAGCACCTCCCCCACAGTGAGAAAACACATTGTTAGGCACACAGCTAACCCTTTGATTGCCCCTGATGTTAACCCTTTCCCAGCCAGTGTCATTAGTACAGTGACTAGTAAAAAAATAAAAAACAAATAAAAATTCCATAAATATATCCCATAGTTTGTAGATGCTATAACTTTTGCACAAACCAATCAATATGTAGCTCCCTGCTCCTGAAGAGCAGACGCTATTCTTTTCAAATTTAAGTTAGTTGAAGCTACAGTTCGGCTCAGCTTATTATTACCTACATTTACTTTTTTCTTTACCAGTTTGGCTGGACTGTGCAAATTTCCATCTGACCATGGGTGGTGCTGTTATAATGGGTGGATGTTGTAAATACAGTCTGGCTGGACATATTGAATACTCTTTGCTCAGAGACAGATCGGTGGGAGTGGTGCATTCTGGGTAGGGGTATTTATAGAGCAGACCTCATGTTTTAAGGGGTTGGCGCTTCCTGACCTCATGGCCCTCCTGGCCTGGGGAAATTGCTGCTACTTAAAATTCTGCCTTGGGGTCGGCGGACCCGAGGTTCAGCTACTAGAAGAAGGCCCAAAGTTTTAGTGGCCTATTGGTCCATAGGATGGTCTCTTTGCTGTCTGGCCTGTGGGAAGAAGCGAGGGATTGTAGTGACCAGGGGAAGACTCTTCAGGAGAGGACCGACCATAAGGCTGGTATCATGAGAAGAGCCTGGGAACTCAGTCGGAGACGCATCTGAGATCAATCACAGCAATCTGTTTTTTTAGGATTGTCAGGTCTGTGGCAGAGACCATATCGAACACAATGATCTGTTCATCTCAGGATTGTTAGGTCTGTGGCAGAGATAGGGTTGCCATCTCATCCCTTTAAACACGAACACATATTAATTACACATATTCTGGGGCTGATTAAGATGGTAATTGAACTCACTTGGTGCCTTATCTGTATTAAATCAGCCTCAGAACCTGTGTAATTCATATGTGTTCGGGTTTAAAGGGATGAGGTGGCAACTCTAGGCAGAGACCGTATTCGAGCATTGCATCGGTTGCTAGGTTGGTGAGAGAGACCTATCCGATGGTTGCTAAATCCAGCTGTGGAAGTGCTGCTCGCTGGATATAGAAATGACCTCTAACCACAATATTCAAGGTACCTGAATCCCTTGCACTCTGTACCCTGCTATTGTATATTTTTGTTTCTTCAATAAAACTTGGAAAAAAGGAGCCAGTGTTTGAGCCAGTGTTTTCAATGGAATATCTATTCTGGGACCACCTATGATGAACACTGTGAAGATGGTAACTGTAAGCCCACATTTATTCAGCAGCTCCTTCGGGAGTGAGTCAGGCTACAAATATATATGCTTATTGGGAGTTTTTTTTACCAAACATATGTAGCTGAATACATATTGGCCTAAATTGATGAAGAAATTAGATTTTTTACATTTTTTATCGGATATGTTTTATAGCAGAAAGAGAAAAAATATTGTTTTTTTTTCTTTTTCAAAATTGTTGGTTTTTTTTGTTTTATAGCGCAAAAAATAATAACCACAGAGGTGATCAAATACCGCTAATAGAAAGCTCTATTTGTGGGGAAAAAAAGAAACATACATTTTACTTGGGTACAGTGTCGCATGACTGCGCAATTGTCAGTTAAAATAACGCAGTGCTATATCGCAAAAAATGGCCTGGTCATAAAGGGGGGTAAATCAGGTGGTTATTGTGAGTGGAGAAAACTGTTTTCAGATTTCTCTGGGGTTTTGAAATCCCAGATGGAGGCCTGGAGTTTGAAGGCTTCAAAGTGTCTTGGGTGGGACAAAGTGTTGAATCCTGTGTCCGGGTCTTGCTGGAGACCTGCAGCCTGTGTGAGTTCACAAGTGTGCAGATTAGTTATAGGTCAGGTCTGATCAGTGCTCAAGGATCCCAGAAAATAGAGAAATAGGAAATACTAATGAAGAAACCACCACCAGTTCCCCAAAAGCTTTGCTCTTCTATTAGTATCTGACCATCACTACAAAGGCTCTTGAGGCTTACCTACAAACTTGTGGCTGTTATAATTGCCCTAAGTTTTTCACTTAGTGTTCACTTCCGCCTCTCGTTGGAACGCTGTCGGCATCCCTTCCATTTTACAAACAAGATTTTATCTTCTGCTTATGTGGGTGCAACCTGTATATTTTTTTAATACATTTTCTAAATGGTTCTGCACTATGAGGAGCTTCTGTTCTTGTCTTTTTGACATGTATGCCATTTCCATTCGGTGATTGTGCCAAATTCTGAGCTGCCGTTTCTTTGGACATCCGTTTGTCTTGCTGTTTCTGACTACCTGTCATGAGTGTCGATTTCATCTGATGAGAAGGACATTTGCCTAGAAGTTGGTGGAAGGAGATGGACTGGAGACATTAGCCATATATGTTTTCTTCACCGTCATGTTTGATGTACAGAAGAATTACCAGCACTTTATGTGGGTCTAACTAATCGGTGGTCGATCATTGGACTTTTGTTGTTTATATTATATTCACTTGACATTCATCATAAATACATTGTTTTTTTTTTTTATTGTTTCTAGCGTGGTATGAAATCAGTTTTTATTTACACACCCCCTTTACACAGGAACAGAGCTGAGGCTGTCAATCAGCTGGAGGTCCCTCCCCTGTCACCTTTTTTCTCCTGGTGTCAGGAAAACTTGTCAGAAGTGACTCATGCTGATAGCAGAGGAAGGGGCAGCAGACAGAAATGACACTTAGTGCTCTTAATTGAGACAAGTACACACTATAGAGGTATATGCTTTGTTCACATTTCATGTCTGAGGTTTACAACCACTTTAAATCGCTAAGAGGCAGAGAAAGTCTCAGGGACACATTTGGTTAAGGTCATTTTAAAATAACTACTTTGTGATCTCGCCATGAAGGCCCTTGTTTAGGCAGTTCCTTTTAACACTTTTTTATTTTTTGAAAAATGATCCATGGTAGATCTTTCTTGAGAGTGAAGCTATACAGTTGCTGTTAGGTGTTCAGGAGGCAATCCTGCCACCTCCTGGTTGGCTTTTTTTTTTGTTTTGTTCTGTTTTTTGTGCAGAGCCAATTTCCAATGAGTCCAAAGCATCCCCTGATGAAGTCATGTGATCGGTGACGTCACGTGTAGGGACGGATTGGGCACTTCTGATTGACTGTGGCTAACGAGCTCGCCGCTTGTAGGATTTTAACACTGATCTGTCATTTTTATGTGAGTGTCTGTATTCACTTTGAATAAAACCCATCGTTTAAACCTTATCACACTATGCGGTACCCCCTTGTCTTTTATCATTGGTACACTTTTATATGTGAGGTACGGAGTTGAAGTTAGGACCCGCGCTGGTCCAGGACCATTACCAAAAGATCACAGCCTACCACACTAGCTCGCAGCTGACAGAGCAACACCAGGCGTGGAAGCAGTACAGCCCAGGACCCCAAGTAAAGACTTCTACCATCTGCTAGTAGATCACTGCGGTTGACCTAGCATCGCTAGGTAAGGGGCCACTGCTTACTTAAGTGTGCTTGTACACGAAGAAGACTTACATGTCTGTCACCCCTTTGGCACCTCACTTTATAGTCACTATCTTTTTGAGCACAGCGAACTTTTTTTGATGCACCCCGAAGGACTACAATTTTCTCCTATCTTTTGTGGACATTATCACTTTTTCTGTTTGTGTTTTATTTTACACAGGTGTATGATATGCTTACTGGTAATTGTTATATTACACAGAGGTATCACACACTGTTGACACACTCTGTGAGTTTAGATCATTAGATCACTTAGCACTATGCACATTATATGCATTTTTTTGCATGCTATGAATTGATAAGATTGCACATATATATGCTTATACCATCAGATGATTCTATTGTATTGTACTTTCTTTCTTTATTTTTTGGTTTGATTGGCACATATCTATATGCACTGTATTTATTTATTGCACCATTTGTTTTACGTTTTTTATGTTATGGCAATAGTGTTATAATAAGGTAATACACAGAAGATCACGCACTGCTGGCATTACAGTGTGAGTCATTTGACACATAGTATAGAGGATTAGGTCCCGCAGCACCATGCACTTTCCATGCCCTTTTGCACAGGTCTATTGCTATATATAGACTGTATATCTGTATGCAATTCTAAGCAATTTTATCTATACAATGGTTCCAGGGTATGTCAGAATTGTATTTCAGCTGGATTGGTTCATGACTATTGGATAACAGATGTCTATTAACCATTACCAAAACCCTTATACTTCTACTCCAAATAAATCAGACCACACCAGCTTCTGGAGTAACAAAAACAACGGCCGTAGCAGCCTACTTTATTTTACCATATCTATTTTAATATAAAATTATAAAAATTCTGTCATCGGAAAAAACGATAAAGAACATCTGTTATGCAACCTGTTAAATCAAAAAGAGCGTTGGTCTGAGCAATAGCTTTAGCAAATCAATCTGATGGCCATAACAACTATGGCACTGCAGCCCTAATCAAAAAAATCTCCAATATGCCACAAGCCGACAAGCTGGCTCAGAGACTGCCGTGACCGCAGTGCCCCATATCACTTCCCGGCTAACCTCCGTTAACCGGGAACCAAAAAACCTCCGGACCCATATCAACGTTGGATCCCCACTCTTACTTTTTAGCCATCTTCCTTCCCTTGCCCAGACCAACGCCCGCCGCTGCCACGACATCTTCTCTTCTTTCACCTGTTGACAGAAGAAAAAACCACAATCCCTTCTACAATACCATTTTCTATTCCTTAGGGAGGGTGGGCGGGAACTTTCTTGGATCTTCTGTTGTCCCTCCCAAAGCGGGAACCCCTTTTAACTAGCCCCTCCCCTTGTCCTCCCTCCCCCTCGGCTCCACTGTAGCACTTTTACCTTAACCCTTTCCCTGTTACCACTGTCATGGGCGCCCTTTGCATACATCCTTGCATGCTGTTGCTCCAGGCTTTTCTTGACTATTGGATAACAGATGTCTATTAACCATTACCAAAAGCCTTATACTTCTACTCCAAATAAATCAGACCACACCAGCTTCTGGAGTAACAAAAACAACGGCCATAGCAGCCTACTTTATTTTACCATATCTATTTTAATATAAAATTATAAAAATTCTGTCATCGGAAAAAACGATAAACAAAGAACATCTGTTATGCAACCTGTTAAATCAAAAAGAGCGTTGGTCTGAGCAATAGCTTTAGCAAATCAATCTGATGGCCATAACAACTATGGCACTGCAGCCCTAATCCAAAAATCTCCAATATGCCTCAAGCCGACAAGCTGGCTCAGAGACTGCCGTGACCGCAGTGCCCCATATCACTTCCCGGCTAACCTCCGTTAACCGGGAACCAAAAAACCTCCGGACCCATATCAACGTTGGATCCCCACTCTTACTTTT
Organism: Aquarana catesbeiana; assembly: GCF_042186555.1. Taxonomy (NCBI): domain Eukaryota; kingdom Metazoa; phylum Chordata; class Amphibia; order Anura; family Ranidae; genus Aquarana; species Aquarana catesbeiana. The sequence continues at coordinate 342,757,045 of NC_133324.1, read as the reverse complement.
TAGCCATCTTCCTTCCCTTGCCCAGACCAACGCCCGCCACAGCATCCCAATAGTAATACCTTACTATTGGGTGCTCCTCCACACCCGAACAGCTCGCTGTATACCATCTTGTAAGCCTAAAGCCCACAAATCCGTACCCACCTCATTAAGATGTACCCCATCACGTCTTAAATACCTCCATGTCTCAAATTCCAGTTCACTATGCCGAATTGCCAACCCCCCATAACTGACCACGAATTTACTCACTTTCCTATTGATCTTCCTCCTAGCTCTATTCACACCCTCCACTGACCTGGCCATGTTCCAACACATTCGGGCAACCATGTCCGACCAGACAATGATCATTCTCGGAAATTCTTTCGTTAAGCGCCAAACGTCAAATTTAATGTCTCGCGTGATGTCTATCATTGAGCGAATGCCGAGATCATTGCCGCCCACATGTATTACCAGAACATCTGGAGAGCCCTCCCTGTTTGCATAGCGCTGTACCTCCTGAACCAACCTACCCCACAACATCCCTGGTATACCAAACCATTTTATATACACTTCCCGTCTATCAAAACTTAACTGCCTACCCTCAGGCCGAGCGTCTCCCCTCCGTGCCCCCCAACATACATAAGAATGGCCCATAATCCAGACCATACTTGGCGCTGCACCTGAAATTAGAAGAAAACAAACACCATGCTCAACATTGACTAATGCACTACTATCCCACCGTCCATAAACGCTGCTTCACATACATATCCAATAGCAACAAAAACAACCCTGTCCCCTTACAATTTCACCGCCAGTTGCGGTCGCACGTAAGATTGGAATCTGTTAGATTCCCACCGCCCAATCCGTTTTATTAACTCCACATCCATACCCAATCTGGCCGCTTCTGTCGCAGCTCCTATCCGAAATGAATGTGATGAAAAATCCTGCTCCTCCAGTCCCAGCCCATGCAAACATTTTCTAAAAACAGCTATAAACTGAAAACGTGATCACATATTCCTATTTAAATGCACTAAAAGGGCCCTGAAAGTCCGGCCTAACTTTCAAGAATTCCCTGACTGCGCCCACTGGGCACTGGGGGGCTGGATGGAATAAACTCGCACCATCCTGCCTCTTCCCCCTTGATCCGTCTTAGACTTCCTTAAGTATATCGATACCCCATCCTCTTCAAGTGTAACCTCCTTTAACCCAACTCCCCCTTGCCCTTTTTTGGAAGGACTAACCAACTCCCCTATCCTAAATGCCCCAGAAAATGCTAAAACAAAAGCTACCTTAAACAAAATAACTTCGTATGCAGATGAACAAACCCCCACCAGTTGCTCCACAATACCCCCAATATTTCAAAGGTTACCGGTCTCCTCGAATCGCGCTTGACGACCGCCCTCCGATAACCCTTTAACGCTTGTCTCGCCCAAAAATCCTTGGTGACGTCGGGCTGACCTTGTAGCTTAAAAAGGAAAGCCAAACCAGCTAGCTGTGAATTAATCACTGACACCGACAGACCCTCGTTCAATTTTCTTGCCACATAATACAGCAGCAGCGAACGTATTCCCTGCCCTATAGGCTCCTCCCCCAAAACTTGTACGAAGGACATCCACTCCTGCCATACCTTAGTGTATGCTGCCCAAGTAGCCCCACTTACCGACTGCTTAATCCATCCCTCGACGACGCCAGTGCAATCTCCCACAGCCAGTCTGGACAAGGCACCCCCTGTTGCTCCGCTTCCGGCGCCAACTCTCGGAAACTGTCCCACTGGAAGCGAGACAACGCATCAGCAATCACGTTCTCCACCCCCGGTAAGTGAACAGCATGAATGAAAACATTCAGTTGTAAACATCTTAACAATAAGTGTTGCAGCAGCCAGATCACTGGCGGAGATGACGCCGTGACCCTGTTTATCACTTGCACCACCCCCAGATTGTCCCCATGAAAGCGCACCTTCAGATCCCTGAACGATGCACCCCATAACTCCACCGCCAGAACCACTGGAAACAGTTCCAGCAAAACCAGATTCTTCGTGAAGCCTTCTTTTACCCAAGATTGTGGCCATGGACCTGCGCTCCATTGCCCTTGAAAAAACGCCCCAAAACCTGTTGATCCTGCGGCATCTGTAAACAGTTCCAAGTCAAAATTGCTGACTGGTCCTGACATCCACATTGCCCTACCGTTAAAGGATTCCAGAAAGGTATGCCATACCCTTAGATCCTCCCTATGTGTTTGTACTAAACGTACAAAATGTTTTGGGGATTTGATCCCACTCATGCTAGCCGCCAGCCGGCGACTAAACACTCTCCCCATCGGTAGTATGCGGCAAGCAAAATTCAGCTTGCCCAACACCGATTGTAACCTTCGCAGTTGTACCTTTTTTAGTCCTATCAAACCTGCGACTTCTTTTTTCAAATCCTCCAATTTCTCCTCCGGTAATCTGCATTCCATCACCTCAGAATCTAGTACAATTCCTAAGAACGTGATGACCGAGCAGGGTCCCTCCGTCTTTTCATCTGCCAATGGAATGCCAAATCTTCCTGCTATATGCTGCAATGAAGCCAGTAACACCGCACAGACTCTAGAAGCGGCCGGGCCTATGCATAAGAAATCATCCAAGTAGTGAATTATAGAATTCACTCCGGATACATCCCTTACAACCCATTCCACGAAGGAGCTGAATTGTTCGAATATCGCACAAGATACCGAACAACCCATTGGTAGGCATTGATCTACATAGAATCCACCATTCCAATGGCACCCTAGCAACCGAAAACTATCCGGGTGAACTGGCAGCAGTCGAAAAGCTGATTCCACATCTGCCTTTGCCATCAATGCCCCTTTTCCATAGTGGCGCACCCACCTTACAGCGGCATCAAATGATGTATATGTCACTGAGCACGCTTCCTGGTCTATGGCATCATTCACTGATCCCCCTTTTGGGAAGGATAAATGATGAATGAGCCTGAATTTGTTGGGCTCTTTTTTGGGCACCACGCCCAGAGGTGATACCACCAAATTTGCCATTGGCGCTACTGGAAAGGGGCCACTCATTCTACCCAATGCAACCTCCTTCTGTAGTTTCTCCGAAACCACTTCTGGATGTTGCAGGGCCGACTTTAAATTTTTGGGCACTGGGGGGATCGCCGATAAAGTGCATGGAATCCGAAAGCCCACCGCAAAACCCTCTTCTAATAGCAGTGCCGCTTTCCTGTCAGGGTACTTACCGAGAAACGGCCGCATCCTTTCCACTATCACCGGAGTCCTCCCTTTTGTTCCCAGCCTCTCCATGTCGACCTTTTCCTTGCTTAAAACATCTGGATGATGGATGCATTCCCCCGCAGCTCGAGCACTCGTGCTTAAACTTACATGTTCCTCCGAACTTACAGGCCCCCGTGTTATACTGCCAACAAACCCCTTTTTTGTTTCCAGCCGAATGTCCCTGGGCTGAAGGTCCACCGGCTCCCCCCCTGAAAAAACTGATTCGGCGCCCTCGCCGTCGTCATCAAACGCATCCACAGGCTGATGTCCTTATGGTCCCAACGTAGCTCCGGGCGTACTGCTCTCCGCTGCCTAAACTGTTCATCGTATCTCAACCATGCCGTACCACCATATACTCTATACGCTTCCCCTATCGCGTCCTGATAGCAGAAAAGTGCCGAACAGTGCTCCGGTTGCTTCTCCCCTATAACACTCGCCATAATTGCAAATGCTTGCAACCAATTCGTAAATGTCCTGGGTATCAGCCTATATCTCCTCTTCTCTTCATCCTCCTTCTTGGAATCATCTGGCTTGACTCTATCAAGGTTGAACTTTTCCAAGGGCAGTCACGAAAATATTTCTACATACTCACCCTTCCATAATTTTTCCCGCACCTCCTGTTTCAGGTGAGCTCCTAACGGCCCTTCGTAGCACACATACACTTTGCAGCGAGCTGCGTCCGCCAACCTAATGATGTCTTTCCTCCCCGCAGCCTCCCCTGACAGCGCTGCTTTGTCCTTCCCCTGCGCAGCTCCACTCGCCAAGGCCTCCTGAGTGGGCAACGCGACCTCGGCTGGAACCGCTGTTGTGGCGGCCCCCCGCCCTGTGTTATCCAATTCCTTCCCTGTCTGCTGCACCCAAGCGGCTATCGGGCCCCCCGCCGGCTTCTCTGCAGCCTCCAACCTCTGCACTAGCTCCTTTATTCCTTTTAAAAAACCCAAAAAACCCGGAGCCCCTCCCCCGTAGCAGTTCCTACCATGCTTTCTCCTGACCCTCCAGCCCCAACGCCTGCCATCGCCTCATTATTTAAGCTAGTATTTGAAATAACCTGGGATAACTCACCGGGCTGCATAGGTGTCGCCCCATCAGCCGACCGTCTGGTCTCTCCTGGCCCCATCCTCCTGGGCAGCGGGGCCGTGTCCTCCTCCGATCCGAACATCTCCTCTCTCCCGTTCCGACCCGATTCTTCTCCCGCATCAGATGAAGGCCCGCCCAGGATATTGACCGCGGCTGCTGCACTATTCGCCATCCTTCCTTTCATCCGCACAGCGAAACCTCCTGTGGACTTCTGGACAGCCTTCCCAGGACCGGTGTGGGCTACCGCAGTCCTGCCGGCCTCCGCTCTTGTGGGTGTTATGCCAGTCCTGTTTCTCACTCCATTCTGCCTGTCCCCTGCCGAGGAACTAGAAGGCCCAGGGACCCCTCCAGGCATTGCAGTGGCAGCGATGGCGGAGCTCCCCGCCGTCATCCTGGGGGCGGGGCTTGTGCTCTCCGTGTGTCTCCTGCTATTAGGCCTCCCTCCAGACTGTTCCCATGCCTGGCTGCGCTCCTGTCCCGCCGGGGCCGCACGCCCGCTGACCCGCTCTCTTCCCGCCGCTCGTTTTGCCGGTGGGCCACCCGGGAGTCTAGCAGACAGACTACCCGGGTGCCGCTGTGCAGACATCACGCGGTCCGGGGAGAACCGCTCAGGCGGCCGAGAGCGGCACGCTCTGGTGCCGCTTCTCTCTCCCCCACTAGCCTGCAATGTGGAACCTTTGAGCGTGGCTGCGATCGTCTCCTGCAGCCATTCAGCACCCCGCACCGCCGCTTCATCCCGTAACTGGGCCATAAGCCCCTCTAGATCAGCCATGGTACAGCACTAACCTACCAACTTTCTTGGATCTTCTGTTGTCCCTCCCAGAGCGGGAACCCCTTTTAACTAGCCCCTCCCCTAGTCCTCCCTCCCCCTTGGCTCCACTGTAGCACTTTTACCTTAACCCTTTCCCTGTTACCACTGTCATGGGCGCCCTTTGCATACATCCTTGCATGCTGTTGCTCCAGGCTTTTCTCCTTAGCCTGACTGGCACCTGTGCATTTTCCACATATATCACTGTACTGCATTATATCTATTTGATTTGTCCTATGAACATGGGAATAGCAGCATGATATGCTGATTCCAGCATCCCCTTGATCCTTGTTTTTGCGAACTACCCCCTTTAGGGACCCACAACACCTCAGTTACCTGTCTTTTGGGTTAGCGCAGCACCCCCTCCCTGCATTTCATTTTGTTGTTTTTGGGGTTTGTCTGTCCCCAGTTTTGGTGCATGCAGCTGTCCATTTTTAGTCTCTACGTTCTTTCTCCATTACAGTAGCGCAGGAATACCTCTATCACATCACAACCTTGAGCCATGCATGTGGCTCATGGTTGCAGTACAGCCCCCTATTGACTTGAATAGGCAAGTTTGAAAGGAGGTGCCACCTAACAACTCAACATGCTGCTTTAAATTTTCTACGATGCAAAGCATTGTGGCTGTGGTATGTGAACAGAGCCCTCTGGCTGTATAGTAGGTTTTAGGAAGGTGGTCAGGGTGGTAAAACTGCAGCTCAACTGCCTATTTTTTTACTGCCCCCTAGATGCTTGTGTGAAAAAGACTCTACAGAGTGACAACGCTCTTTCCCTGATTCCCAATTGCTCCCCTGCATTGTTATCCCATTATATAGGGGCTGGAAGAGATCAACAGCTCTGAGATGCAACAAAGGATGGAAAAAGATGGAAAAAGATGAATATAAGTATTTTATAAAAATAAAAAAAATACAATTACTTGTGATACACGGTGCATAGCAAATGAAATCCATGTCAGTCCTCCCTCTGGAACCTTTTGAACCCAGTGTATATAGATGCTGGAAATCTGAAATCCAGATCCTTTACAGGATATCTTCACACTCTCTCCGGGTTTTTTTACTTCTGAATTGGACTGGATAAGTGTTTGTGACATGAATCCTTCATAAGAGAAATGACAACATTATACATGAGAAATAAATGATCAGATCAGTATTATTTAACCCTTTCCTAACCTGACTTACCGAGCAGTGAGGACAGACAGGTGACATAATAAAAAAGAAACATGTTGTATGATTTGCTCTCTGATTGCTCTCGGTTCTGGACAGACGTCACCTTTATACTGAGACACTACGACCTCTCTGTTCAGATTTTCACCCCCCTACAGATCTGAGACCAGGAGGAGCGATCACATTTGCATAAAGAGTCTATAAAAAAGCTTCACATCATGAAAGGACTGGAGAGTATTTTCAATTATGTTTAATCATTCACATAAAGAGGATCCTTTCTATAGTATGTATTATATATTGTGACCTGGGGGACAGGTAGACGGTACAAAGCTCCCTGGGATGAACAGTCTTTCAGGCACAGATACCAAATCCAGTGAAGTAGTGAAAAACAGTGCGGTGTTTATTTGTGATATATACAAGTCTATATACAGGTGCTGTACAGTGTTCCAAAAACAAATGAGAACAAAAATAGCCAAACAAAAACCTAGCCGTGTATCAGCACTAACTATACAATATTTACAGATCCCAACTACCAGGCCGAGCAGAGGTCAGTTTTACCCCCCCCCCCCATAATACAGGAATCAGTGTCACCCCCTTTATAATACAGCTTCCCCCATAGAGACCACCATTAGAGTCCCCCTAATTCAGTGACCTCCCCCTTCCATAGAGACCCCCCTTATTAGATCAGAGACCCCCTATATCAGTGCTTCCCTTAGAGACCCAAAAAACGAAGCATTAAAAAATGCAGCACACCCTCCCCCTATAATTATATTGATTCATATGTGAAAAAATAATCGTGAATGATGGTGGAAACCCCCCAAGGGTCATCTAAACATTAATACACTCCAATCTTATTCAAACATATACAGTATACTGTGCAATCTTGATACACATAATACTGTATGAATAGTGGTGGAAACCTCCCATCCATTCCAAAATGTCTTGTGCTAATATCCAACTCAAAAGGAATTTATAAGTTGGATATAAGCACAAGATGTTTTGGATGTTTCCACTACTATAGAGAGTCACGGAGCTAAGGGGAACACTAGGCGTAGGGACGGCATGACAGTGCTGGACAGCACAGTTGCCGTTTTAAGAAGGGGGAAGATTTCCCCTTTTAGAGAAGGGGAGGGGTTGGGCTGGGAAGAGCAGGAGATGTGTGAGAGGGGGAAGTGACGTCATTCGGGGAGCGGTGGAGGACGAGATTAGCTGCGCGCCTCACCTCTCTTCATTCTCCCTTGCTGTATTGAGATTATGGCGGTGATGGAGGGATTTATGGACCAGCTGAAAGCGGCGGTTGCCGCGAACGGCGCGGACTGGCTTCTACAGCAGCTGAGCGTTATAGCAGTCGGCGGAACGGCGGTGAGCGGGGGGGGCCGGCAACACCTCGTGCGCGGCGGTCATGGCTGCCGGAGAGATACAGCCCTGAGTCAGGGCTGGGAACATCCCGATCTGAGCAGCGGAGGGCACCTGAGGGAGAGACACTGGCACCCATAAGGCAGGGGCAGCAGAAGGAGGGCAGAGGAGAGGTGACTCGGCGCAAGGGCGGTGTGACTGGGGGAAGGGGGCTCAGCAATACACGCGGCTCTTCCCCCCTGGCACGGCGGAGATGCATAGAACGGCCTGAGGGGTCTGCAGGAGAAGGGCGGAGAGGTCGGGACGCACAGGAACGCACCGCAACTAGTGACGCAGCTGCACAGACATCTGAAACGGCCAGTAGTCCACAGCGAGGCAGGAGAGGGGCAGCCGGAGTCATCAGAGCCAATGGGGGAGGAGGTACCGGACGGTCAACACGCACCCCGAAAAATGGCAGGCGTAGGAGTCCATCACCAGGGGCATCCAACGGGTCTGGCGGCATTCCGGGGAGAGGTGGACGTGCGCAGCACCGCAGGCCCTCGGCAACCACTGCGACTGCAGTTGGGGTGCAGCAGGAGGTCAGCAGAATGGAACACAGCGACGATCGGTCGGAAGGGGAGCTGTCCGGGTCTGACGGAGTCGACGATCAAGGACGGCAGGCAACGGTGGTTCCAGGAGTGGCGGCTGTTGGGCCCAGTCCAGGGCAGCCCGGTGAGTGCGCTTCTTCTAATTCTGTTACTATTTTACTGCATAACTTGTTGGGGCAGAAGGAGCGGAGGAGTAGTTCAGGGTTGGGGGGTGTAGACAGGTCAGGGGGGGCTGAGAATGGGTCGGCTCTACCGCCTGCAGTGGTGCCGCAGATGAGAAATGAGGGTTTACATGAGTTGTTAACGGGTCTTAAGGATCTAGTGGCAAGGGTGGAATCAGGGTCAGGTAGCGGTCCGGCTATGGCATGGACATCGGAGAGGACTCCTCCGCAGAGGGGGGTCGCCCCTCCAATTGCGGGCGACTTACAGATTCAGCCGTTGGCGGATGTTGCAGCGGTGGGGGTGTCCCCCAGTACGTCAGGAGTGGTTACGACTTCGGGGGATCAGGTGAAGACAACGGAAAAAAATGCAGATTCAGTTAGACTGGCTGATGCGGCAAGGAGTGAGGTATATGTCTGCTTTGAAGGCCCATTGGGGGCTCATTTAAAAGCGGAGATAAAAGAAAAAATATGGAAGGGCGAATACGTGGAAATCTTCACGTTGCTGCCTTTAGAAAAATTTAATCTGGATAGATTAAAACCGGTCGAAGGAAAAAAGGAGGAGGAGGAGAAGCGAAGGTATCGCTTAATTCCGCGCACATTTTCCAATTGGCTACAAGCGTTTGCCATTCTGGCGAGTGTGGTTAGTGAGAAGGCGCCGGAGAATTGTTCAGCGCTGTTCGTATACCTGGAGGCCATTAGTGAGGCCCATAGGACATACGGGGGCATGGCGTGGCTGCGCTATGATGAACAATTTCGTCAGAAGATGGCTGTTAGACCGAATCTACACTGGGATCATAAGGACATCAGCTTGTGGATGAGGTTGATGACGGCGGCGAGGGCCCCTAGTCAGTTTTTTCAGGCAGGGGTCGGAGGTTCAGCAGCTCCGGGACAACCGACCGAGAAGAGATGGGGTTATTGCTGGCAATTCAATGAAGGAACCTGCAGATTTGGATCCAACTGTCGCTTCAAGCACTTGTGCTCCGGCTGCGCGGGATCACATGCATTGGCAAAATGTTTAGAAAAAAAAAAGGTCGTGCCGGAGATACTGCGGGTAAGAGGGAGGACTCCGGTCCGGGTGGAAAGGATGCTGCCTTTCCTCAATAGATACCCTGATCGGGCAGCGGCCGCCACGTTAGAGGCAGGTTTTAGGAATGGTTTTCTTATTCCTTGTTCTCTGGCGGTGGTGCCGCCCGAGGCCAAGAATCTTCGGTCAGCCTTGATGCATTCAAGGGTGGTTACTGAAAAATTGGGAAAAGAGGTTTCAATGGGACGCATGGCGGGCCCTTTTCAAGAAGTACCACTACCGGGGTTGGTGGTCTCTCCTTTGGGTGTGGTACCCAAAAGGGAGCTGAACAAGTTTAGACTCATACACCACCTCTCTTTTCCAAAGGGAGGGTCGGTGAATGATGCAATTGCCTCGGAAGATTGTGCGGTTACGTACACATCTTTTGACGCAGCGGTGGCATGGGTTAAAAAATATGGGCAGGGGTCCTTAATGGCCAAGTCCGATTATCGAATCGGCTTTCCGGCTCTTGCCAGTGCATCCCGACAGTTTTAGATGGCTAGGCTGTAAATGGGAAGGGGCCTACTATGTAGACCGGTGTCGTCCAATGGGCTGCTCTATATCTTGTGCTCTTTTTGAAACATTCAGCTCGTTCTTAGAATGGGCCGTTCGGGATGTGGCAGGTATCAATTCAGTCATCCATTACTTGGACGACTTCTTATGCGTTGGTCCTGCGGGTTCTAACCTTTGTACAGTGCTTTTGGGGACATTGCAATACCTAGCGGAAAGATTCGGGGTGCCGCTAGCCCCGGAAAAGACAGAGGGTCCAGCAGCGACTATCACATTTCTCGGAATTAAAATAGATTCAATGAGGATGGAATGCAGGATTCCGCTGAACAAATTGTTGAAGTTGAAAGAGGAAGTTCGCGGGACTATTGGAGTTAGGAAATTGTAGCTTCGCCAACTCCAATCACTGCTAGGTAAGTTAAATTTCGCCTGCCGAATTATCCCTATGGGCCGTATTTTTTGCAGGCGGCTTGCGGCCGCCACTGCAGGTGTCCGAGCACCAACACATTTCGTGAGTCTTACAAGAGAACATAGGGAGGACTTACGTGTATGGCAGGTATTCTTGGAGTCATTTAATGGAAGGGCTCTTTGGATGTCCGGGCCCATCAGCAACTGTGATTTGGAACTATTCACGGATGCGGCGGGTTCGACTGGGTTTGGTGCCTTTTTTAAAGGGGAAATGGTGCACAGCCAGGTGGCCTGTGGCATGGCAGGAGGCGGGGTTCTTGAAGAACCTGGTACTTTTGGAGTTGTTCCCCATTGTTGTTGCCATGGAATTGTGGGGTGAGGCATTCAAGAACCTGAAGGTCCGATTCAATTGTGACAATCTGGGGGTGGTGCAAGTGGTTAATCGGCTGACCGCGGCATCTGTGCCGGTGGTCAGGCTTTCGCGCCATCTCGTACTTCGTTGCTTGCAAGTAAATGCTTTCATATATGCTGTGCATCTCCCGGGGACCGAGAACACTTTGGCTGATGCTTTGTCTCGTTTTCAGTGGGACAGGTTCCGGAAGTTGGCACCGGAGGCGGATCAACAGGGGGTTGCCTGTCCCAGCTGGATATGGAACATTGCCTTGGAACAGCAGCAAAATGGATTCAACAATCTGTGAGTACGGCTACATGGAATGCCTACTCTAAGGTATGGAAGGATTGGTTCGCCTTTTTGAATTACTTGGGCATGGGATCGGATGATCCGGAAGTGGACAAGGCGGTTCTGTATTTTATCATTAGGGATTTTGAAAAAGGTATCTCGGCGGCGGCCATCAATCGGGAATTGGCAGGTTTGGCCTTCCTTTTTAAATGGCAGGGGCATCGTGACCACACTAAGGATTTTTGGTTATGACAGGCAGTCAAGGGGTATAGGAAGGCTTACAAACAGAGGGATGGGAGGCGCCCTGTCTCATTCGAAATGCTAAAGCAATTGATGCTGAGCTTGGAAAAGGTCTGTAGATCACATTACAAATGCGTACTATTGAAAGCATCGTTCGCGCTTGCCTTCTTTGGGGCACTGAGGGTAAGTGAGCTGGTCAGCCCTTCAAAGGCAGCTCCGGGAGGGCTCATGCAGGGTGAGGTTGAACTACGGGTGGATAGGGTTCGTATATGGGTTAGTAGATCTAAGATGGATCAAGCAGGGAGGGGTAGGTATTTGGACTTTGGGAAGATTGTGGAGTGTAGCATATGCCCGGTTAGGGTGGTGTCAGGGGATGTTATACACAACATCCAATGCAGGTGATCAGATCGCTGGGCTGCACCAAGGAATCAGGGACAAACGAGTAAATAAAGAAAGTATGTTTATTATAATGATAACGATACACGTGAAAACAAGACAGCAAACCAAAAACAAGAAAATGGTGAAAACACAGCAAACCCCCAAACCAACCTAACTATCTATCTAACTAATATAATACACAAGCAAGGAAACCAACATGCAAAATATAAGGCATGGGCCAAAGCAACAAGGGAACAGAAACCAGGAATAATGAAGCAGACCAAGGAGCAGGTAACAGGGAACAGGAAACAGGGTTCAAGGACAGGATACATAAACGGGGTTCAGGAACAAACAGGAACAGGCTGGAACAAGAGCAGGTACTGGCAGGGACAAGGGCTAGCAGAGGAATACTGAAGCACTGGAGGTTAGTTCAGGGCGGGTTTATATAGTCCAGCAAAACCATGACAGGTGTGCTTGATGGCAAGTCTGCAGACCAGGCAGGGAGACCCCCGCTGGTGGCCACTGGAATTACACCCTTTTGGTGCTGAATGTAATAGTGCCACCAGCAGGAGAAACCGGAGATGACACCGTTCCTGACAGTTCCCCCTCCTAAAGGAGTGGCCTCCGGACACTCCATTCAGCCCTGGGTACGGCAGTCCGAGTGGGTGCAGAAACACCTTAAAATGTTTCCCTACAGAGTCTGCGGACTTCTTCGCACTTCCAAGGTCAGAGTCTTTTAGTTCAATGGGGGACGTGCCATCAGAGTCTGAAAATAGGACACGTACCCCACCACCCGGGTCAGGAAGTTTGGATCTGGAGATGAAAATTAGCAGGGTAACGGGAAAGAAACCATCGGAGGCAGACCACACAGGAGCTTTACATTCAAGCCAGGCGACAGACAGGATTGACCCAGCGGCAAGATGGCCATCAGTCAGGAACAGTTTTAGCAGGCACCATGTCATCAGGCTGAGCAGAAAGCAGAGGTACATCACGCTGGGCAGTAGCACATCCGCATCGAGCTGGGCAGCAGGCAAAAGCACATCGAGCTGGGCAGCAGGCAAAAGCACATCGAGCTGGGCAGCAGGCAAAAGCACATCGAGCCGGGCAGCAGGCAAAAGCACATCGAGCCGGGCAGCAGGCAAAAGCACATCGAGCTGGGCAGCAGGCAAAAGCACATCGAGCTGGGCAGCAGGCAAAAGCACATCGAGCTGGGCAGCAGGCAAAAGCACATCGAGCTGGGCAGCAGGCAAAAGCACATCGAGCTGGGCAGCAGGCAAAAGCACATCGAGCTGGGCAGCAGGCAAAAGCACATCGAGCTGGGCAGCAGGCATGGGCACCTCAAGCTGGGCAGCGGACTCATCAAGCTGGAGAGCAGGCACTGGTACTTCCGGCTGGAACACTGGCACCTCAGACTGGAACACTGGCACCGAGACATCAGGCTGGAGGGCTGGCACAGAGACATCAGGCTGGAGGGTTGGCACCGAGACATCAGACCAGGCGGCAGGTACTGGAACTTCAGACTGGGCAGTAGGCCCATCAGGCAGAACAGCAGGTGCTGGCACAACAAGCTGAACAGAAGGCACATCGGACTGGATAGCAGGTACTGGAACTTCAAACCGGGCAGCCGGTACTGGAACTTTAGACTGGGCAGCAAGCACAGACACTGGCACATCAGGCAGAACAGCAGGTGCTGGAACAACAGGCAGAACAGCAGGTGAATCGGACTGGATAGTCAGTACTGGAACTTCAGACTGGGCCGTGGGCACAGGCGCTGGCACGTCAGGCAGAACAGCAGGTACTGGCACAACAGGCAGAACAGCAGGTACATCGGACTGGATAGCAGGTACTGGAACTGCAGACTGGACAGTGGGCACAGGTGCTGGCACATCAGGCAGAACAGCAGGTACATCGGACCGGATAGCAGGTACTGGAACTGCAAACCGGGCAGCTGGTACTGGAACTTCAGACTGGGCCGTGGGCACAGGCGCTGGCACATCAGGCAGAACAGCAGGTACTGGAACTTCAAACCGGGCAGCTGGTACTGGAACTTCAGACTGGACAGTGGGCACAGGCGCTGGCACATCAGGCAGAACAGCAGGTACTGGCACAATAGGCAGAACAGCAGGTACATCGGAATGGATAGCAGGTACTGGAACTTCAAACCGGGCAGCTGGTACTGGAACTGCAGACTGGACAGTGGGCACAGGTGCTGGCACATCAGGCAGAACAGCAGGTACATCGGACCGGATAGCAGGTACTGGAACTGCAAACCGGGCAGCTGGTACTGGAACTTCAGACTGGACAATGGGCACAGGTGCTGGCACATCAGGCAGAACAGCAGGTACTGGCACAACAGGCTGAACAGCAGGTACAGCGGACTGGATAGCAGGTACTGGAACTCCAAACCGGACAGCTGGTACTGGAACTTCAGACTGGACAGTGGGCACAGGTGCTGGCACATCAGGCAGAACAGCAGGTACTGGCACAACAGTCTGAACAGCAGGTGCATCGGATTGGATAGCAGGTACTGGAACTTCAAACCGGGCAGCTGGTACTGGAACTTCAGACTGGACAGTGGGCACAGGTGCTGGCACAGCAGGCTGAACAGCAGGTACTGGCACAACAGGCTGAACAGCCGGTACATCGGACTGGATAGCAGGTACTGGAACTCCAAACCGGGCAGCTGGTACTGGAACTGCAGACTGGACAGTGGGCACAGGTGCTGGCACATCAGGCAGAACAGCAGGTACTGGCACAACAGTCTGAACAGCAGGTGCATCGGATTGGATAGCAGGTACTGGAACTTCAAACCGGGCAGCTGGTACTGGAACTTCAGATTGGACAGTGGGCACAGGTGCTGGCACAGCAGGCTGAACAGCAGGTACATCGGACTGGATAGCAGGTACTGGAACTTCAAACTGGGCAGCTGGTACTGGAACTTCAGACTGGACAGTGGGCACAGGTGCTGGCACATCAGGCTGGAACAGATCAGCTGGTGGGGAGGCAGGATTGGATACTGGCATGATGGTATGGGTTGGAAAAAACTTCCGCTTCTTTTTGCTTTTAGCCACTAGGGATCTATAAGTGGGTACAGGGCTGTAGGTAGGGAATGCAGCTGGTAGAAGCGAAGAGTGAAAGGATGGCAAGACAGAGGGAGTAGGTTTTGAAGGGAGATTTAGTGGAGCTGATGGAGGCAGTTGAGAAGCATCAGGGGAGTTAAAGGCAGGGTAGGTGCAACAGGAGGAAACAGGGTACTGGTATTTCATTGGTAGAGAAGTATATTTGGAGCTAACAGAAGCTGAATGCAACAGACTTGACCAGGCCTGTATTAATGATTGCACTGCATCAGGTTTGCACTTGGCTTGTCTGACCAGAGACTGCACTGATTCAATGCATTTTGCAAGCACCTGCTGAGGACAAGCTGAATATTGTTCAAAAAAAAATGCTGAGTCATCCTCCAACAGCCAAACTAAAGATTCTACCTGAGCTGCACTAAAAGGGGGTGTATAGTCATCACCTCCCTCAGCAACATCAGACAGGGCCAACTCAGTACAGATCTTAATTAATGGTTGCACATCTCCAAACAAAAAACTGCCTTGCTCAATAAAAACATGAGCTAGGCGGATGCATTCTAACAATTGTTCCCTAGTGTATTCAGCCAATGTCTGATAACAAAAGTCTCTGTCATCAGTTGCCAGGAGCGATAAATACAAAATACTTTCAAAATCCATCTTTCAACAATAGCTGGGACTCAGGCCCCAATTCCCAGGTGCAACCGATCTGATTGTATGGCTTCAGTATTCTGTCAGGGGATGTTATACACAACATCCAATGCAGGTGATCAGATCGCTGGGCTGCACCAAGGAATCAGGGACAAACGAGTAAATAAAGAAAGTATGTTTATTATAATGATAACGATACACGTGAAAACAAGACAGCAAACCAAAAACAAGAAAATGGTGAAAACACAGCAAACCCCCAAACCAACCTAACTATCTATCTAACTAATATAATACACAAGCAAGGAAACCAACATGCAAAATATAAGGCATGGGCCAAAGCAACAAGGGAACAGAAACCAGGAATAATGAAGCAGACCAAGGAGCAGGTAACAGGGAACAGGAAACAGGGTTCAAGGACAGGATACACAAACGGGGTTCAGGAACAAACAGGAACAGGCTGGAACAAGAGCAGGTACTGGCAGGGACAAGGGCTAGCAGAGGAATACTGAAGCACTGGAGGTTAGTTCAGGGCGGGTTTATATAGTCCAGCAAAACCATGACAGGTGTGCTTGATGGCAAGTCTGCAGACCAGGCAGGGAGACCCCCGCTGGTGGCCACTGGAATTACACCCTTTTGGTACTGAATGTAATAGTGCCACCAGCAGGAGAAACCGGAGATGACACCGTTCCTGACAGGTGGTGGGAGCCTTCATGGAGGTTAGACCGGCTTTCACAGGCCCCTTTTTGATTCACGAGGACGGTTCTTGTCTTTCAAAATACCAGTTTGTGACGGTTTTTAAAAAATGCGTGGTTTTTGTGGGGTGTGACCCTTTACAGTTCTCTTCACATTCGTTTAGGATTGGGGCGGCCACAGAGGCTGCCAGGGCAGGTCTGAGTCAGGAGGTAATTAGACGTATAGGCAGATGGGACTCGGATAGATTTAAATTATATATCCGCCCTCACATGGTTCAACTGTAATGTATGGTATTTGGTGATATTTATGTCTATGAGTTGGGTATTAAGTGTTTATTTGGTTTTGCATTGTTTCTTTCGTTAACAGGTCAAGCAGTGGGTCTTGTATGGATACTCGGGCACTCCTATGTGTTCTGGGGGGCCAAGAGAGCTGACGTTCGGCTGAATGGCAGGCAGCTAAGGATTGCTAGACAAGAGGCGCTTATCCGGTGGATTGGGGTCCCGGGTATGCAGTGGAATAGGGTGCTGGGGGAAGTTTATAGATTCTCTCGCCTGGACAGGTCCCCCGATGTATTGTTATTGCATGTGGGTGGTAATGACATGGGATCTAGATCAATGAGGGACCTCATTAGAGATATTAAATGCGATTTTTTTTAAGGCTAAGGGCAGCTTATCCCAAGATGGTTTTAGTGTGGTCTGATATGGTGGGGAGGTTGTCCTGGCGTTGGGCTTGGTCTGATAAAAAAAGTGGACAGGGCCAAGATTAAGGTTAATAAAGAGGTGAACAGGTTCTTTATGAAGAATGGCGGGTTAGCCATTCATCATAGGGAGTTAGAGGTGGATACCTGGCGGTATCTACGCAGTGATGGTGTGCATCTGAATGAGGTGGGGACCGACTTATGGTCGTTAGGTCTACAAGAAGGGATACAGAGAGGTCTGAGTGTGTGGAGGTGCGCTCAAGGGTAAGGAGTTACCCCTTTCGTGCGGTGGCAGTTTTTGGTTTCCTTTAATAGGAAAAAGTTATGTTACAAGTGGTAACATGTGTTACCCATCCAGGGGATGGGGGGTTGTTTGATTGTACCCATCCATATGATGGGGGGTTTTGCTGTTACCCATACATGGAAGGATGGGGATTGAAGTGGTACCTTCAGGCCTTAAGGGTTAACCTGGAGGAGTTTAGAAGGTTAGGTCACTGGGGTAGGTTGTGATCATGCCTCCGAGTCAGTGGTTGCCGACTGGTAGGTTTAAAATAAAGAAGTTTCCCCCAGTGACCAGGGTTATAGTTGTTGTTATTACAGTAAATTTACCCTCAGAAGTTATTTAAGAAAGTTACAGTTATTTATATATTTATGTTATTTTATACGTTTTTAATAAATAGGCCGTAAGGCCATGACATATGTAGGACTTAAGCCCAGTCTCCTGATACCTTTTGTCCCCAACAACTTCCCCTCCCCTCCAAACCCTTCACAAATGACTTGACAAGGTTTTGGAGTAAATGGCCTTGACGGCCTATTTATTAACCAATTATAACATTAATTAAATAACATCTTCATAAATAACCATTAAACTTCAATATATACTTTTTAGTGTCATAGCGGGAAACAACATAGATTGGTCACTGCAAACAACCTCTTTTAACTTTAGGCCTCCAGTCGGAAACCCCTGACTCGGAGGCAGTACCCAACCTTCGCAGTGACCTACCCTTTTTAACCCTTCCAGGTTAACCCCCTCGTAACCTGAAAGTACCATAAACAACCCCCATCCTTTCATGGATGGGTACCAACAACAACCCCCATCCTTTCATGGATGGGTACCAGACACAACCCCCATCCTTTTATGGATGGGTACCAGAAACAACCCCCATTCTTTCATGGATGGGTACCAGAAACAACCCCCATCCTTTCATGGATGGGTACCAAAAACAACCCCCATCCTTTTATGGATGGGTACCAGAAACAACCCCCATCCTTTTATGGATGGGTACCAGAAACAACCCCCATCCTTTCATGGATGGGTACCAGAAAACACCCCCATCCCATGAATGGGTACAACATGTTCCATACATGTAACCTCTATCTTCTCCTTCCCCATCGACCCAACACTGCCACAGCACGAAAGGGGTAACACCTTACCCTTGCATGCGCCCCCACACCCTCAGGTCTCGCTGAATGCCTTCCTGAAGGTACATTGCTTACAACAAAACCCACACCTTAAGGTGTACCCCAACCTTACTCTGATACCTCCCTATATCCAGCACCCGCTCTCAGAGGCGTATGACCAACCCCCGTCTTTATGAAAGCCTGCTCACCTCCTTAAGCGGGCCCGGTCCACCTTCTTACTAGACAGGGCCCACTGCAATGACATCCAGCCCCGCCATATTAAACCGTATTATTGCCCGTACCTGGGTAAGCTGCTAATAAACGTAAAAACATTGCATTATTACGTCACGAATGAGGTCCCTCAGAAGTTTGCCTCCCATACCGATTACCCCACGCATAACCGCAAACATACAGGGACAAGTACAAACGGGAGGACCTGTGTACATCCCCCAACCCTGTCCCACCACCTGCCAGGGCCACACTGCACCTGACCAAACTACAGCCAGAGGATACTGGACTGCCTGCCGTTCAGCCGAACCTCAGCTCTTCTGAACCCCCCCATAACATAGGAGTGACAAGTATACCAACTGCCCATCCTTGCGACCTGTGAACAATAATAAATGACAGCGCAAAACACATAAAAAACAGCAATCACCAACGCCGTATGCCAATAGCACACAGAATTGTGCAATATATTACCACATACAATGAGGGCGAATGTACCCCTTACATCTATCTGAGTCCCATGCACCTATGCGCCAAGCTGTTTCCTACAGCAGCCGCCCGTGCTGCTCTGCGGCTGCCCCATCCAAAAAGGAGCATGAGAAACGAAAAACTCTTTCGTGGGTAATACTCAGCTGCTGACCCCCTATTCTGACCGCTCCACGCTTTAACCCCGATAAGGACACACCTGTCCACATGTGTACCAAAAGGACTCCAAGACCACAGGCCTAATGTCCCAACAAAAGAATGCTATCGCAACTGCTGCCCCCATAAAGCCCTTGCATACAGAGAGCTGTAAACCTTTAGCAAACCAAATACCAGACCTGTAATATCTCAAAGGCGACCGGGCACCTCCCAACCCTCTTCTTATCCCCAACCTGTACCCATAACTGTTTGTTTTATACCTAAAAACCCTTTGGTGTGATACCGTAGTCCAAACCACTTAAAAGAAAGGACAAACCTGACAACCTGCGGTCCATGGCAGCTGCCGAGATCCCCTGCTAAAACCATATTATTACCATAGAGAACCGCATGTGCTGTGCAATGACCTGCTGGGGACATACCAATCCTGTTAAGCAAGCAAACCCGTCCTGCATACCGTTTAAGTACTCATAACAATTTGCCTTACCAATAGGTTGTCAATCCTCCTTAATACATTCCCAAAGCAGGCCCGCTTATGGCGACAAACCCCAAAACCTATCCCACTGAAAAAACGAGACAAGCCACAGCCAAAGTGTTATCAATCCCTAATAAGTACACAGCATAAATGAATGTATCCCTTGTAAGCAGCGCAGTACCCAATGGCACAACACGCCTGACCCCCGGCACGTATGCCGTGGTCAGCAGAAAAAAAAAAAAAACACCTGTACCACCCCCCCGATAGACCTAGTTACAACAGACCTGTTGGCTGCAAAAGGAATGCCCCCAAACTTGTAAGGTCACTACAATTTGAACAATGCCACCCGAAACCAGGTTCTGCAAAAACCCGGTATCGAAACAAGCTGATGGCCACATAGCAGCGCTCCGTGGTCCCCTGAAAAAGGCTACAACCCCATGGACCATACAGCCTCCGCGACTAATTCCCAAGTCACCATCGCTGATGGGACATGACATCCAAAAAACTGCCCGCTGAGCGAGTGTAGAAAATACTGCCGCACCCGCCAGTCCTTTCAGTAACCTTAGTAATGTTCCAAAAGTGAGTGGAAGCCCTTGAACCTGCAGATGCTGCCGCCAGTACAATAAAACCTTGCCCATGGGGCTAATGCTGTTGAAAACAACACACAGTTTCCCCCAGCACCTATAGTAGTTGACGTAACTTGCACCTTGCGGACTCTAAAAAGCCCCCTGCACCTCGTCCTATAGCCTCTCTAGCTTGTCCCTAGGCAGGCCACATTACATACCCATAGACTCCATTGCGATTTCCAGGAATGAAATGTTTTTTTTTTTTTTTTTGAGGGGCCCTCTGTTATCCCCCATAGCTAACGAAACCCCGAAACATACCTTCCGATGTTATACCGTCCCCCACAAGACGGCACAGATATTGGAACCCGCCGGGCAAAACATACCAACTAATCTATGTAAAGCATGCACGCTGAGATACCCGAAAGATCCCGTACTGCCCTGTCTTAGAAAGAACTGAACATACCGAAAAATGGCACTTAGCTGGAGCAACCCATCAGCGGTCAAAGATCCGCATACTGTGCCCCTACCCTGTGTCTCCCACCAGCAGAAAGCTGACCGTATGTACCAGCAATATCCTAAAAGCCAATGAATTGCCTGACTTGGCCCCCTAAGACCCTTACCTATACCGTCACACGATGCCACCGCTGCATAAAAGAAGTGTACTTTACCCTCCCCCTCCTCAGGGGCAATGGAATCACAGATGGACCCCCCTTTTGTAAAGGCCCGGTGTTGAATAAATCCAAACTTGTTGGGCTCTCTCTGGGAAAACCACTTCCAGTGGAAAGACCACCCTGCCCGGAAGAGGCCTGCTAAAGGTGCCCTGGGCCCCATAGCAACCCCCTTCCCAGTTTTCCAAAACTGATTCTGTATGACCAAGGCAGCCTAGAAATTCACCGACCAGGGTAGAACCCTCGCGAACGCCAATGAATATAAACCGTTAGGACAAACCTGTCCCCAAAAAATTTACCGCTGCTCGGTCCAGGCATATACTGAGGAAAGAAAGCCTCCTACTCCCATGCACCGGCGTAGACCCTCTTAATACCGGACCCCACGGCACTTACTGTTCTTACCTCCAAAAACCCCTCGGACCATGAATGGGATAGACACCGCCTGAACCCGTGTGTCAGACTAGACAGTTTGTCCCAAATTTTTCCCTTGCCTAAAAACCGATTAGTAGCCCGCGACGTTGCAACAGCCTCATCCTCCGGCTGACGTCCTTATGGGCCCAGTGTAGGGACAGTCGGACGGCCATCCGTCCCCAAAACTATGCATTGTGCCTAAGCCAAGCCACACCGCCATGAGTCTTGTGTGCATCACTACAAGCCTGCAAGTAAACCAACCGAGCCGAACATTGTTCGGGGTCTTTTACTTAGTCCTGTCTCCCCTATGGCAAACGCTTGTAGCCACGCGGCTGGGCATGAGGACTCAACCGATATCCCCGTTGTCCAACTTGCTTTTTCTGGCTGCAACCTCCCCTGTCTTACTCTGGCTATACTGAGCCTGTCCACTAAACTGGGAGACTACCCATGTCGCAGCTGTAACTCCTGCACCCTGAGGGCGCCCCCTACCGTATGAGTGTATGTGGTGGTGTAGAATGCCTGCCCAGGACTGCTTCATATGCCCAGCTAAAAGCGCTTCACCAACCACTTTGCCACTAACCCCACCTAGCCCAGATGGTACCCGTCCGGAGTCCTGTCTCTTGTCAGCACGGGAGTAGACGTGTTCCCCCCAGCTCCCGCAATTACCCCTAAACCTGACAGCCCAGGTAGACTAACCCAACCCCAACAGACTAAATCAGAAAAGTAGAAATAAAGTAAGAAACATCCTCACCAGGCTGCCCAGGCTAGGGCCCACCAGCCGTCACTCCTGGAACCACCGCTGCTGGATGTCCTTGACCATCGTCGCGCTCTGACCCGGACCTTTCACCCTCCGATCTGCTGCTGTCCTTCCGTCCTACCGACCGTAGGCTGCATCCCTGCAGGACCGCTCCGTTTTTTGAGTGTTCGTTGTCCCCCGTGACGGGCCCCTGCGCTTACTGCTTGGCTGGGTCCTTGACCCCGACCTCCGACGTCGCTCCCCAACAACCCTGTGCTCCTCTCGAACCCTCAGCTGTGCAGAGTGAAACTGTGGGAAGGCTGGCTACCCAGATCTGCCCCCCGCAGCCCCTGGCCGCCTGCCCTGTGTGTCTGCGACTAGCCAGGGGGAGCAGAGCCATGCGCTGAACTGGGCTCCCCCCACCACGCCCTTGTCCCTTGGACAGGTCCCGCTCCGCCCCCGTACCTTGTCCTCCGGCACCATGGTGTGTGCTGGGTCGGGGGTTCACTTCCTTCTGCTGGTAGCTGCCACCTCTGAGCTCCACTGTTGCCTGATCCCTGGCTGAAAACTTCCGGCGGCCGTGACCACTGCGCATGTGGTGCCGCCGCCCCCCCCGTCTATTGCCGACCGCCTCCCTGGCTGCCATAGGGGCTTACAGCCAGTCTGCACCTTGTGCGGTGACCACCGCTCTGCGCTGGGCTATCAGCCCTCCATCATAGCTATGCAGCCTGTGTATGAGAGGATGAGAGGAGGATACAGAGCGGTGAGGGTGAGACGTCTAAACGCTTCCTCCTCCGCTCTTACGATTGACGTCACTTCCCCCTCTCCTTTCCTTTCACAAGCTCTGGGCGACGCCCTCACCCAGCCCCCTCCCCTTTTCTAAAAGGGGAAACCTGATCTTTAAAGCGGCAACTGTGCCGTCCAGCCATGTCATGTTGTCCCTACGCCTATTTCTCTCCTTTCTTTGGCTCCGGGACTCTCTTTTTACTCCAAGAACTAGTCTGAGTCATCTATGATTTTTTTTTTTGTTTTTGGAGGGAGGGTATGTGTGGAAAGGTTGGTTTTAAGTAGCTGGGCTTAAGTCCTACAATGTCATGATAAAGTATTATGTGTACCAAGATTGCACACTATATATGTTTGAATAAGATTGGGGTGTAATAATATTTAGATTACCCTTGGCAGTTTCCACCATCATTCACAATTATTTTTTCACATACAAATTCATATAATTATAGGGGAGGGTGCTCTGCATTTTTTTCATTTTTAGTTTTTTTTGAGCTGTGGAAACACATCAGTGCTAGCAGCAATTTATTTACTGAGTTTTTTTATTTTTATTTTTTAGATCAGAGACTCCTTATATCAGCAACCCCCCCCCCCCAATTAGTCACTGATTAGTCTCTAAGGGCGGGGGGATCGCTGATATAAGGGTACTGTAATCTAATGGGAGGGGGGTGCTAATATAATCACTTGTCTACCGGGCACTTTCACCCCCTTCCTGCCCAGGCCACTTTTCAGCTTTCCTTGCTCTCACACTTTGAATAACAATTGCGCGGTCATGCAGCACTGTACACAAATGACATTTTTATCATTTTTTTCACACAAATCGTTTTCTTTTGGTGTATTTAATCACCACTGGGGTTTTATTCTATGCTAAATAAACAAAAAAAGACAGACAATTTTGAAAAGAAAACTTTTTCTTTGTTTCTGTTATAAAATTTTGTAAATAAGTAATTTTTCTCCATCGCTGATATGCACTGATGAGGCTGCATTGATGGGCACTGATAGGTGCCACTGATGTGTGCTGATGAGGCTGCATTGATGGGCACTGATAGGCAGCACTGATGTGTGCTGATGAGGCTGCACTGATGGGCACTGATAGGCAGCACTGATAGGTGGCACTGATAGGCAGCACTGGTGGACACCAATATGCATCACTGATGGGTACTGAAAATGTAACCACTTAATGACCAGGCCATTTTTTGCGATACGGCACTGCATCGCTTTAACTGACAATTGCGCGGTTGTGCGACGCTGTACCCAGGTTTCTTTTGGTGGTATTTGATCAACTCTGTGATTTTTATTTTTTGTGCTATAAACAAAAAAAGAGTGACAATTTTGAAGAAAAAAACAATATTTTTAACTTTTTTGCTTTTATAAATATCCAAAAAAAAAATGAAAAAAACAAATTCCTTCCTCTTTAGGTCAATATGTATTCTGCTACATTTTTGGTAAAAAAAATCGCAATAAGCGTATATTGTTTGCTCAAAAGTTATAGGGTCTACTAATTAGGGGATATATTTATGGCATTTTTATTATTTGTTTTTTTTTTACTAGTAATGGCGGCGATCTGCGATTTTTAGCAGGACTGCGACACTGCAGCAGACAGATCGGACACTTTTGACACTTTTTTTGGGACCATTGACATTTATACAGCGATCAGAGCTAAAAAATAGCCACTGATTACTGTATAAATAACACTGACAGGGAAGGGGTTAACACTAGGGGGCGATCAAGGGGTTAAGTGTGTTCCCTGGGTGTGTTTCTAACTGTATGGTGGGGGTTGGGCTGACTGGAGGAGGAGAGAGATCGTTGTTCCTAATCACTAGGAACAGATGATCTCTCTCTCCTCCCCTGACAGAACGGGATTTGTTTGTTTACACTGACAGATCCCCGATCTGCCTGTCTCTGGAGCGATCGCAGGTGGCCTGCGGACATCAAGTCCACCGGACCTGTTGGATGGCTCCCCCCGCTCGCGAATGGGCCCACAAATCACTGTGTACGCTCGCACTGTAGCACTGAAAACAAAATGTTAAAGAGGAGTTCCAATTTGTAAAAAATAAATAAAATAAAATGATCAGATACAAATACTTTAGCTGCTGACTTTTAATATAAGGACACTTACCTGTCCTGGAATCCCTCAGTGTCGGCACCCCTAGCTGATTCGTCAGTTGGCTTCAGGTGCAGGCACCGCCATTTGTAGTAAGGGAGACAGGCAGTGAAACCTCGTGGCTTCAGTGCCTATTCCTACTGCGCATTTGCGAGTCACGCTGCACTTTCTGAATGGCCCCGCCATCTTCTGGGACCTCTGTGTGTCCCAGAATGCAGTGGGGGGAGGAGGAAGTGGGAGCGGGTACCTGTCAAAACCAGATACCCGCTCTCCCCTCCCCCCCCAAAAAAGTGCCGAATTTGGCAGTGGAGGGGGGGGTACAAACAAGCAGAGCTTCCCCTACTACTAAATTAACTATGCTACAATTAATATCCAATCAGTCTTTTTTATACTCCTGAATATGATTGGATGATTGAAGTGAATACAGCCCAGGGGTGAGACGTCTTCTTTTATATAAAAGAGCCTCGAAGAAAAATGTGCCTTATACTATGTTCTGGAGATACATTTAAACTAAACTCCTATTTGAATTTTAAAAAAGTTGGTATCCATAGAAATATTAGCAAGTCCAATTCAATCATGGCCTGTGATATTTATCTCTTTGTTCACGTACATTACAGCTGTCATATAGATTATAATATGAATCTCTGGTAGTCTACCTGATTTCTTCTTTATATTGTTTTTTTGTCACAGTGAAAAGGATTATTTTATGTAAAGGCTTTCATTATGAAGCAGGAAATATACTAGGATTTTATACATCTGTTGTTTCCTGGTGTCTGGAGGATTTGCTGGCAGTTTTTGTGTGGCAGTGTCCCTGCTTTGTGTCACTGTGTGTCTAGCACAATAATATCTGGCAGTGTCCTCCGATGTCAGTCTGTCTATTTGTAGATATGATGTGCTGAGAGAGTCGTCTTTAGTTATTGTGACTCTTCCTTGGAGTGAAGGGGTATACGCTGTTTCTCCATTATTGGTAAATATTCTGCCAACCCACTGCAATCCTTTGCCTGGAGCCTGTCGTACCCAGTGCATAGCATAACTGGTGAATGTGTACCCCGATGCTTTACATGATAGTTTTACACTTGATCCAGGACTCTTCACTTCTGAACTGGGTTGCACAAGTTGGATGTCCGCCATAACACCTGAAATCAAATATTACATGTTATTTTATATATCATTTTTTATAAAATAATAAAGATTGTATTCTTAATCTTCTTCTTACCCAGAAGAGAAAACAGATATAAGAAGATACACAGGAGAACCATGTTTCTCGTTCTTCCAGTCCAAGGTAACACAACGCACTATGGGAGCGTCCTTCTCTTTTCTACCCCACAGATTCACTCAGGAAGAGCGATCTGAATTTGCATGTTCTGATTAGGAATATAAAGATCAGAGATCTGAAAGAAGACAACTTCAGAGATCAGGAGGCAGTCTACAAAGTTTACTATTAACCAAATGTTAAAGTATCAGTAAACTCTGAAAATATTTCTTGTTTCATTGTTTTTAAAATGATTTTTCTATCCGTGTGCGCATGTAAACTTGACAGCAAAAATGTCCTTTATTGCAGATTACCAATCCTTAGATGTGTTGGCTACATACTATTTTTACCTGGTGATCTGACCTGTAAGCCTGTTATTCTTCAACTTCATTTAACAGACCAAGTTGTCCAACAAAGTGTCAGTCAGGGCTCATTTACACTTGTTCACTTGTTTTGGCTTCAACACACATTAACCACTTGCCGACCAGCTGCCACAGTTGTACTGCAGCAGAATGGCACGGCTGGGCGAAACGTTATGTAACGTCGTTTCACCTTGTGGCCACTAGGGGGCGTGCGCATCCCCCCCCCCCCCCGAGCCAATGCGAGTGCCCGGCAGTCTCGATCACCGCCAAGCTCCCACGATCGCTCTGGGCACACAGAGAACCCGGAACTGTCTGTGTAAACACACAGTTTCCGGTTCTCTGAGGGGAGAAGTGACAGATCCTCTGTTCATACAGAGTATGAACAGCGATCTGTTAGTTTCCCTGCACAGTCCACATCCCCCTTCAGTTCGAACACTTCCTAGGACACACATTAACCCCTTCACTGCCCCCTAGTGTTAACCCCTTTACTGCCAGTGACATTTTTACAGTAATCAATGCATTTTTAATCGCACTGATCGCTGTATTAATGCCAATGGTCCCAAAAATGTGTCAAAATTGTCTGATGTGTCCGCCATAATGTCGCAGTCATGATAAAAATCACTGATCGCAGCCAATACTAGTAAAAAAAAAAATTATTAATAAAAATGCCATAAAACTATCCCCTATTTTGTGCGCAAACAAATCAATATACGCTTATTGCTTTTTCTTTTATAAAAAATATGTAGAAGAATACGTATCGGCCTAATTTTTTTTAATATATTTTTTAGGGAAATTTATTATAGCAAAAAGTAAAAAATATTGCTTTTTTTTCAAAATTGTCGCTCCTTTTTTGTTTATAGCGCAAAAAATAAAAACCACAGAGGTGATCAAATACCACCAAAAGAAAGCTCTATTTGTGGGGAAAAAAGGATGTTGATTTTGTTTGGGAGCCACGTCACACGACCGTGTAATTGTCAGTTAAAGCGACGCAGTGCCGAATCGCAAAAAGTGCTCTGGTCTTTGGCCAGCCAAATGGTCCAGGGCTGAAGCGGTTAAAGCGCCTACCACTTCAACATGCTTTTATGATGTGTTTTGATGCTTAGTGGTGCTTCAATGAAGCTTCGATGAAGCTTTGGTGATGCTTCGGGGGAGATGCTCCATGATGCTCTTTTGAAGCTTTGTTGAAGCTTGGCAGATGCCCTGTGTATGTTGATATCTCATACCTGCAATTTCTCCAAAACAAAGCGAAGCTAAAGTTGAATTAAAGCTTCTCAGAAGCTGCAGGTGCTTCAAGCGAGCTTCAAACGAGCTTTGTCATAGAGTTCTATCGAGGCTTTGAAGACGCTTTGAAGCACCACTAAAGCGACATGGGGTATCATTTTTGAAGCGAAGCCAAAGCAAAGCAAAGCAAACACAAGGTGTAAACAGGACTGTAAGCTAACCATTTTATTTAGTGACAGAAGCTTTGACTGGCATTCAGAGAGTTTTAACAAAGCGTGTCCGAATCCATGTTTTGAAGTAAGTGTAAACTAGCCCTAAGGCTCCATTCACACTAGCGCGTTTTTTGATGCATTTTGCATTTTGCAGAAATGCACAGGAATTTTTTTAACATGGGTTCCTATGGAACATGTTCACAACAATGCCTTTTTGTTTCTCTGCATTTTTGGAAAGGGTCAGGGACTTTTTTTCATGCAAAATGCAGCTTTTGCATGTAATAGAATTCAATGGACAAGCATTAAAAACGCAAGTGCACCGTTTTTGCAGCGTTTTTGATGCGTTTTTGCCGTTTTTTTTTTTTTTATTTTTTTTTAGACCTCCAAAAACGCCCAAAAGCAACATGCATAGGCGTGAATCGAGCCTAGTTGAGACAAACCACTGAGAGGGGTGCTTACAATGGTCAACTTTTATTAATGTATGTAAAACCTATATCCCAAAAGAAAAAAAAACATTCTGCAATTGTTTGTTTGAAGTGTTAGGCTAGCCATGTACCCATAGATTTATTTTAATGCATCCTTTAGGCTAAACAAAGGAAATCAAACAGATTTCTCCTTCCACACTGAACAGCATTAATGAATGAATCTCCCGCTGAGGACCATTTTATATTTCAACAGATTTCTAACAGAATGTCAGAATACAGGAACAATGCCTGCATCTGATTGGATGCAGCCACTGTTCAGCCAAAAATTTTCAATCTGGATCCTTTGACAAAAGTTAATTGAAAAATCAACTTTTGTCAACCTAGGTATAGCCAACAGGGCCACCTGCAGAACAAATTTTGGCCAATTATGTGTGAATTGGCCGCACTTTGAAGCCTGTATGGCCAGTTTCTTTGTTTCTTTTTTTTTGTTTAATAATTTTTTATTAAAGAAGAGCAAAGCAAAAGTATACAAACATTTCAAAATAGAATCATTCTCACATATACAGTATAGCAATTTCCAGTACACACATAGTACAGTGGTACGGTATAAGGCAATATTTCAATAAGTGTCTCTGGAGGTCTGTTAACCGACATAGTGATATACGCTTAGTTATTGGATTCCTATTATGTGAGCAATTGAATCAAAACTCATTTTGAAAAAACACATTGCTTTGGTTTAGGAGGTTAAAGAATAGAAAAGAACCCTGAATAATGAATAGGGAAATTGAAATGATAAAGAAAAGAATAAATGAGAAAGAAAGAAAAACAAGGAAAGACTGAAAAGAAAAGAGGATAATGAGAAGAGGGGAGGGGAAAGGGGTTGCTGGCATGCACTTCGATAAATTTAAAAAGAGTGGAGTGTCAAGGACACTCAAGAAATGACTACTTTAAAGTGATATATTTAAGAGGTTTGCGATATGAGGTCCTTATAGGAGGAGGTGGACTGAAATTTTATCCAAGGATCCCATGTTAGAGAATGTTTCTGGGAAGTACCTCTAATATTGTCAGTGATGCTCTCCATAAGGTGTATGTTATCTACCATTTGTAGCCAAACCTTTATAGAGGGGGTTGTTTGTTGGCCCCATAAAGTGGGAATTAAGGCTTTGGCGGCGTTTAGTAAGTGAGGAATAATTGAACGTTTATATAAATGTGCGGGAGTTTTCGTAGCATGAAAAAGGACAGTCCATGGGTCATTAGGTATACTGACATCCGAGATCTGTACAATCAGATCGCGAATGGCATCCCAATATGGTCGAATGAGTGGCAAAACCACCACACGTGTGCATGTGTAGCCTTGTTCCCACAGTTCCTCCAGCACAATGGGGAACTGGCGGGGAACATTTGATGCAGTCTAACTGGGGTGTAATGCCACCTAGTGAGTAATTTATAGTTGACCTCTGACATTCTAGAGGCAAGGGATGAAGTATGAGCTAATTGTAGGATCTTGTTCTTTTGGCCGTCAGTGAGATGGGAATCTAAATCAGTCTCCCATTTAGCTAAGAAGGATGGAAAGCCAGGATCATGAAGAGCAATAAGAGCTCTGTAGAATAAAGAAATAGCATGTGTCGGGGGATCTTTCGGATAGAATATTACTTCTATATTATTTAAGTCATTTATACCTCTAAGTGGGTTAGGTAGAGACCTTAAAAAATGTTGTAATTGGTGATATCTCCATTTATCTAAGAAAGTGGTCGGTTTAGGAGCCAGGATCATATTTAGTGGTTTAAGTATATTGCCTCGGAGGACGTGATGTAATAAAAGAGGTTCTCCCGATTTCCATGATTTAAAGCCTGGGTCAAGTAGACCCGGAGGGAAATATCTATGATTGAGGAGGGGTAATAGGGGGGAATCATAATTCCATGAATTTTTTTTGTGTATGGAGTCCCATATGTCTAAAGAGGATATAGTAAGAGCAGGGGTGGTAGGAGCAAATTTCCTATAGGAACGGGGTATCCAAGGGGCTATTGAGAGATCCATGCCGCTTAGAAAATATTCAATTTGTACCTATAATTTTGACTTAAAAGCATATTTCCATTCAGCCACTCTGGTCAAAACTACAGCTTGATAGTATACTTTGAAATTAGGGAGTGCTAATCCTCCCGAGCATTTGGAGCGAAACAATAGCCCTCTGGATATTCTGGGATGCCCATTCTTCCAAATAAATTGGGAAATCATGGATTGTAAAATAGTGAAGAACCCCACTGGTATGCCTAGTGGAAGCATTTGAAAGAGAAAAAGGATGCGAGGCAAGATATTCATTTTAATGATACTAACTTTTCCCAGCCACGTGTGTGATAAGCTAGACCATTTTCGCAGGTCGTCTCTAATCTTATTCAACAAGGGGATATAGTTATAGCGAAAGATAGATTGGAGATTGGAAGTAAGATAGATCCCTAAATATTTCATACATTTCGGTTCCCATTTAAAGGGAAAAAGGGGTTTGAGGGAGAGTGCCTCGGTCTTGGGGATATTAATGTTTAGAATTTCGGATTTGGATAAATTTATTTTGAAGTTAGAGATTGAGTGAAATGTAGAAAAAGCAGTCATTAAGTTAGGAATCGAGATACGTGGTTGTTGAATAAAAAATAATACATCATCGGCATAAGCCGCATATTTATGGGATCTGTTACCTATTTGTATGCCTTTGATGTTAACATTGTGTCTAATTGTAGCTAAAAAGGGTTCTAATGTGATGGCAAAGAGGAGAGGGGAAAGAGGGCAGCCCTGTCTGGTTCCATTATGTAAAACAAAGGGGTCACTTAATGTTCCATTAATTCTAATTTGTGCCGAAGGGTTAGAGTAGAGAGAAGAGATGCGATGAAACATTTTAGGTCCTAAGCCAAAATGTCGTAGGGTCATTTTAAGATATTCCCAGTCCACCCTATCAAAAGCCTTCTCCGCGTCAGTGGAAAGGAGTGGGGTGGGCTGGGCGCACCTCTGAACATACTGGATTAGGGAAATAACGCGGAGAGAATTATCTTTTGCTTCTCTATTGGGTATGAAACCAGACTGGTCTGCCGAAATCCATCTAGGTAATAGGGGGAGCAGGCGATTCGCCATTACTTTTGCAAATAATTTAATGTCAACATTTATTAATGAGATGGGTCTAAAACTATTGCATAGAGTGGGGTCCTTATCAGGTTTAGGGATGACGGTGATGTGAGTTGAGAGGGATTCTGGGCGTAGACCTGAAGACTGAGAGACAGAATTGGCATAGGCGGTAAGGCAGGGGAGCAAAATATCGCTGAATGTTTTATAATATAATACAGTGAACCCATCAGGTCCAGGAGCTTTACCAGATGGGGAAGACTTCAACGCTGCTCGAAATTCCTCAACCGAGAAATCCTCCTCCATTTCTTTAAGAACAGATACGGGCAATTTAGGAAGATTTGCTGCTTTCAAGTAGGAGAGCATGCGAGTTCGTCTCTCTTTATAAGGTAGGGAGGACAAATCATTTTTAACATTATAAAGGTCAGCATAGTACCCTCGAAAGGCCTTAGCAATGTCTGGAGTTGCATGGGCCAGCTCTCCCGTTGAAAGTTTGATTTTGGGGATAAATGATTGCGATTGTTTGATCTTCAATGATCTAGCTAATAATTTACTCGGTTTGTTCCCCCACTCATAAACTTTCTGTGAGAGGCGCTGAAATCTTCTCCTGGTGTCTAAGTTGAGAAGAGACCTCAATTCCTCTCGTTTAAGCGTGAGGGATTGGAGGTGTTTAATATGTAGAGATAGTTTATGTTGTTTTTCAAGGACCGTTATCTGTTGTAGAACCTCGTCAATTTGTTGTTCCCGTTTTTTCCTCGCACCTAGCTCAATGAGGCGGCCCCTAATAGTAGCCTTATGAGCTTCCCAAACAATGGAGGGAGAAGTGTCAGAGGATTTGTTTTCCTTGAAATATTGCGATAAATGAGATGCCAACATGGAAATCTCAGCTTCATTAGAAAGAAGGGAGTCATTAAGTTTCCAGTTGTTAATATGTCTTGGTAGTGAAGGCATAGTCAACGTCATTGACACAGGTGCATGGTCTGAAACAGATGCGGTACCTATGTGAGTAGAGTGTAATAGGGGGAGGTGAAAATGATATAAAAACATATTATCTATCCTGGAGTAAGATTGGTGTGTTGTGGAAAAATGTGAAAAATCTTTTTCTTTGGGATGAAGGAGGCGCCAGACATCCATCAATTGAAGGTCCAGAAGCCTTTTTTTAACAAATTTCAATCGTTTGAAAGAGATATTGGAGCGGCCTTGGGACGTATCAAGTGCTGGATCTAATGGCATGTTTATATCTCCCTTATATCTCCCGCTAAGATAATAAGTCCTTTAGCGAAGTGTGACAGTTTAGTTAGAATTTGTGAGAGAAAGGCAGGTTGATTATGGTTTGGACAATATACATTTGCGAGAGTGCATTGAGTGTTACCTATGAAACCCTTAAGGAAAAGAAAGCGACCATGATTATCTGCTAGCATGTTGGATAGTCTAAAGGACACATCCTTGTAGAAACCAATGGCCACTCCTTTAGCTTTATTAGTGTCCGATAGACTATAATACCACTGAGGGAAGTGGGGTGATGTCAATTGAACAGGCGTTGTGTGAGTTAGATGTGTTTCTTGAAGAAAGGCAATGGAACGGGTGGCTTGTTTAAGTTCATGAGTAATTTGATGTCGTTTAGCCGCGACATTAAGGCCTCTGACATTGTAAGATATAACTTTTATCATAGCCATTTGTTAAAATAGAGTGTGGTCTCTCAGCTTATCCTGCCATGCATGCCAGCAGGGAGAGGGGAATAAGGGGGTAAAAACGAAAGAGATAGTTTGAAGAGAGAAAGAAAGAGTGGAGTAGGAAGATAAACTTGTGTAAAAATTACATACGTGCGTTGAAGAACTTGTGGGAAACATGTGAATAACACGCAGAAATCTGCAGTGGTCCCGTTGGGGGAAGAGAAGGCGAGAGGTCAGCCCAATCCCAGAACAGGGATTGAATAGGATAACTGTAAGACCGCTCGCATTCGCCAACCCCAGAAGGAGAGGGGGGGAATGGGGCTACGCTAAAGGGGAAAGGATAGTGAGGGAGATGCGCCCCCACAGCGCACGGCCTATAAACAAAAATTAGCATAACTATATGTAAATATCTAGTTCCAGTTCAAGATATGAAGAATAACAATGTAAGACCAGGATCATGTTGAACTTTATGTATCCTACCAGGTATCACTGAAGTTAATTGTATTGGAACATGAACTAACCTATAAAAAAAAAAAAAAACATAAAAAAGGAGAACAATGGTCAGTTCAACTGTAAATCAGAAATAATAATTAAAAAAAATACAAGGTTAGGACCGCCCCATCAAAGTCCATGTTAGGTAGGCTCCGCATCTTCATCATGATAGCATTTTTGTCTTCAAAGTAGTGTAAGCGACAGATAACATCTCTGGGCAAGTCCGAGTTGGTGTTGCGTGGTCTTAAGGCCCGGTGCACACGGTCTAAATGCAATGGATCAGTGGCGGATCTACCCAGGACGGTGTTAAAGATGCCTCTGATAGATGGTTCAAGATCATTATCTCCAGTTGCTTCCGGTAGACCTCTGACACGAATGTTATTTCTGCGATTCCGGTTCTCGAGGTCTTCGAGCTTATACAAAGAGGCCCTATGGGCGAATGCCAACTGGGTGACAGTGTCCTGCAATTCTTTAATGGCTGAGGCCTGCGCATCCTGCCGTTGTTCCGTTTCTTCCACTCTGACCAAGATATGTGACATATCAGATCTCACAGCGGTTATTTCTTTTTTAATGGATTTCTCCAAACTGTGAAACATACCTGCCAGTTCTTTTTTGAGGCCGCTCATGAGTGTAGACATTTCGGAGCCAGCGGGGGATCCAGTGTCGTCCATAAGATCGGAGCAATAGGAGGATGCCGGAGAGCTCTCCCTCACCGAAGCAGCGTGGGATGATGGAGAAGCACTTATTCTCGAGGTTCGGGCTTGATCGTCACGTGCGTTGGCTAAGTATTGTTGAATGGAACCCGTTGAGACTGGATTGGGCAGAGACCTCTTGCCAGTACGTTTACCTGGGGCAGACCGAAGTTTAGGTGTCTTGGCAGGCATATCTGGAACTGTATGGCCGTTAGCTGTAAGGGGCACCCCCTACTCACATCTGTTCAGTGTAACATATACATCAAAATATTGTTAGCATGCAGAGAGATTTTAAGGAAGATGAAGTGTTGATAGTAGTTCACTTTAATGGTATAGTAGATTCACTTCAATAGTCACTGAGACAAGCAGAGAGAATCAGCTTGGCTAAGGATTGCAAGAACAGAAGCTGTGCAGGCAATGTGTTAGTATGCAAGTCTCAGGGGATTCTCACTGGGCTCAGGGTTGGGGTATCTGCGATAGCAATATGTCCCAGCAGTGTAAGGGGGAGGCAGTAGATGAAAAAGAAGTGTGAGAGTGCTTTGATAAGGCAGACAAAGGAGCAAACTGATAATGGGAGTATTTGGAGCACCAAGATGGCCGCCGTCCTCCAGTAACAGGCCGAAGCCGCAGGCTTTCCTGAAGGTGTTAGCCGGTCGGGTGAACTCCGCTCCGTTCAGGCTTAAAATGACACTTACTGGGTCAGCAAACGGTGTTCTGGGCAAATATTGATAGGCAAATACTGCTGGGGGTATCCGGTGTAGAAAAAATAGGCGATTGCCTTGTCACTTACTGTGTCCGGAGGATTAGATGGCAGGCCGCAAGATGGTGGCAGGCCGCGGGAGAACGGAGCCGCTGCCAAGGGATTCCGGGTGACTCTCCGCCGCTGTGCAGGCAGTGTCTGTCCTCTGGAGGTGCAGGGACTCGTTAGCCGAGGTAGTGTGCTCGGATGGGCCACAAGATCCCGGGAGCGGAGAACGGGATACTCCGGACGGCCTGTAGGCCTCACGATGGTGGCGGCGTCTGTAGGCCCTAAACAGGTTTAATCCGCTGAACCACGGAAAGACCCCACTGGAAACACAGCAGAGGGGGTCCAGGGGTCGTAGCAGACAAATTTGAGTGTCGATGAGGTGAATTAAGGGATGGATGGCACTGGATTCTCCCTGCTTGTGCGGAGCTCAGCACAGCATGTCTTCCCCTGTTCACGTCCAGACACGCCCCCGTTTCTTTGTTTCATAGTAGGTAAGGTTGAATAAAGACAATAGTCCATCCAGTTCAACCTGTGTAGGTGTATGTGTGTCAATGTCGATAATCATTTCCCATATCCCTGTATGTTGTGTTCACTAAGATACATGTCCAAGAGTCCTTTAAAAATATCAATACTGCTTGCTGACACCACTGATTGTGGAAGAGAGTTCCACATCCCTACCGCCCTGACAATGAAAACCCCCTACACAGCTTAAGGTTAAAGCACTTCTCCTCCAATCTCATTGTGTGGCTCCGTGTCCTTTTACACTCCCTGAGACTGAACAGTTTTCTTCTTACGCTGGGATCACCATTGAGATATTTGTATATTGCTCTCATGTCCCCTCTCAAGCATCTCTTCTCCAGGGAGAATATGTTTAGTACTTGTAGTCGTTCCTCGTAATTGAAGTCCTCCAGTCCCCTTATTAATTTAGTTGCCCTTCTCTGGATTATCTCCAACTCCAGCACATCCTTCCTGAGGACTGGTGACCAGAACTGAACGGAATACTCCAGATGTGGCCGAACCAGAGTTTTATAAAGTGTCAGGATTATAGTTTAATCTCTGGAGTAAATCCCCTTTTTTGTGCTAATAGTCTGCCAGCTTTCTTTGCTGCAGGTTGACATTTCATGCTATTTCTCAGTCTGTTTTCTACCAGGACCCCCAGATCTTTCTCCATCCTTGATTCCCCCAGAGGTTCTCCTCCTAGTGAGTAGTTTGCATTTACCGTATTTATTGGCGTATAACACGCGGCGGTGTATAACACGCACCCCAAGTTTAGGAGGGAATTATAAGGAAAAAATGTTTTAAGGAAAAAAACTTACATTTAAATGCCCATCAATGCAGCCTTGCACAGCGTCCATCTGCATGCTTGTCCAGTGTCATTTGCAGCCTTGTAGTCAGCAGACTTGGTGTCATTTGCAGCCTTATCAGTGTCCATTTGCAGCCTTGCAGCTCTGCCAGTGCCGATCTGAAACTTTTCTGTGTCCTTTTGCAGCCTTGCCCAGGCTGCAGTTAAACTGCAGTGACATGTCAGTGTCACTGCAGTTTGAAAATGGTGCCGAAATACACAGAGCCGGTCCTCGTCTCTTCTTGGTGGCTCTCTTTCACTTTCGGCCATTTTCGGCTCCACTTATAGTCCCGTCCGGGATGGCCGTGACTGTGAGCGGAGCTAGCCGAAGCTAGCGGAGCGGAGCTAGCCGAACCTAGGCGAGTACACTCGCCTAGGTTCGGGCGGCGCTCGAGTGAAGCTGAAAATGGCCGAGAAGATCCAAGGACCGGCTCTGTGTATTTTGGCACCGGCGGCGCCATTTTCAAATCGCGGTCGGCGATCTCTCCGCTCAGTCAGCGGGGGATCGCAGGGGATCGGCGTATAACACGCACCCGCGATTTTCCCCTGATTTTAAGGGGAAAAAAGTGCGTGTTATAAGCCGATAAATACGGTATATTTCTCTCTTCCAGTCTCTGACCTCCCTGCTCCCTTCCACTATGTTCTAGAACAGTAGTCTCCAAACTTTCAAAACAAAAAACCTGGATTACTGTCCTTCAGACTTTAGGGGGACCGGAGTGGGCAGTGGAAGTAGAAAATGCCCCAGCGCCAGTGGGAGCAAAAAAATGCCTGTAGTCAGTAGAAGGAGGAATAGTGCCATATCATTGGTATTAGTGGGAGAAAAAGTGCCGAATTGTTTATCAGTGGGAGGAATAGTGTCTCATCACCGGTGTCAGTGGGAGGAATAGTGTCTCATCACCGGTGTCAGTGGGAGGAATAGTGTCTCATCACCGGTGTCAGTGGGAGGAATAGTGT
This sequence comes from Aquarana catesbeiana, assembly GCF_042186555.1. Taxonomy (NCBI): domain Eukaryota; kingdom Metazoa; phylum Chordata; class Amphibia; order Anura; family Ranidae; genus Aquarana; species Aquarana catesbeiana. Next base: position 342,719,777 of record NC_133324.1, on the reverse strand, counting down.
CTCATCACCGGTGTCAGTGGGAGGAATAGTGTCTCATCACCGGTGTCAGTGGGAGGAATAGTGTCTCATCACCGGAGTCAGTGGGAGGAATAGTGTCTCATCACCGGAGTCAGTGGGAGGAATAGTGCCCCATCATTGGTGTCAGTGGGAGGAATAGTGCCCCACCCATCATTGGAGCACAGGTGTGTCAGGAGGAAGGTGTCTCTGGAGCTCCTCCAGGTGATCCGTGTGAGAGGGGAGTGGTGGTGAAATCTCTCCCAGCCCTCCTGGCCCCTTTCTGGGGAAGCCATGGGGGCCAGCAGGGTCTCTCCTGCTGGAAGCTCTCAGCCATCTCCTGGGCCATCAGGTAACATGCCTGCCCCTGTACAAACCATGGCTTGTGATCTCTCTGCCCCTGGTGAGAATGAAGGCTCAGAGGCAATTCAGGAGCGAGTGGTGGCCGGGATTAAGGTCCTGAATAGAGAAAGAGACAAGCTCTATAAACTGAGAGCGGAGCTGAAGCGCTTGAGAAGGCAGCGTGAGGGCTTGCATAGCCAGAGACGTGGGTCCATGGATCCGGAGATCCAACTGGCCAAGGTCCGGGTGGAACACCAAGAAACCATTGTGGCCATGATGGAAGGCAGAGATGGGCCATTTAAGGAAAAATTCTGCAATGACCGAAGGTTTTCCAGGATGACAAAAATGGAGGTGGAGGAGGAGACCCCCAGTTCAGACCCCCTGCCCCCTCAGGGAGAGGTAAGCAGCCCCATGCCTTCCCAGGACTCAGGAGGCATGCTCAGGGCCATCCAGGCAATGGAGTCTCCTGTGCGGGAAGATCAGCTGGTGTTCCATGAGGAGGACATTACTGATAACTAGGGATGAGCTTCGAGTTCGAGTCGAACTCATGTTCTACTCGAACATTGGCTGTTCGCAAGTTCGCCGAACAGCGAACAATTTGGGGTGTTCGCGGCAAATTCGATTGCCGCGGAACACCCTTTAAAAGTCTATGGGAGAAATCAAAAGTGCTAATTTTAAAGGCTTATATGCAAGTTATTGTCATAAAAAGTGTTTGGGGACCCGGGTCCTGCCCCAGGGGACATGGATCAATGCAAAAAAAAGTTTTAAAAACGGACGTTTTTTCAGGAGCAGTGATTTTATTAATGCTTAAAGTCAAACAATAAAAGTGTAATATCCCTTTAAATTTCGTACCTGGGGGGTGTCTATAGTATGCCTGTAAAGGGGCGCATGTTTCCTGTGTTTAGAACAGTCTGACAGCAAAATGACATTTGGAAGGAAAAAACTCATTTAAAACTACCCGCGGCTATTGCATTGCCGACAATACACATAGAAGTTCATTGATAAAAACGGCATGGGAATTCCCCAAAGGGGAACCCCGAACCAAAATTAAAAAAAAAAAATGATGTGGGGGTCCCCCTAAATTCCATACAAGGCCCTTCGGGTCTGGTATGGATATTAAGGGGAACCCCAGCCAAAATTTAAAAAAAAAATTGACGTGGGGTTCCCCCTAAATTCCATACCAGACCCTTCAGGTCTGGTATGGATTTTAAGGGGAACCCCGCGCCAAAAAAAAAAAAAAAAAAACGGCGTGGGGTCCCCCTAAAAATCCATACCAGACCCTTATCCGAGCACGCAACCTGGCAGGCCGCAGGAAAAGAGGGGGGGACGAGAGTGCGGCCCCCCCCCCCCTCCTGAACCGTACCAGGCCACATGCCCTCAACATTGGGAGGGTGCTTTGGGGTAGCCCCCCAAAGCACCTTGTCCCCATGTTGATGAAGACAAGGGCCTCATCCCCACAACCGTGGCCGGTGGTTGTGGGGGTCTGCGGGCGGGGGGCTTATCGGAATCTGGAAGCCCCCTTTACCAAGGGGACCCCCAGATCCCGGCCCCCCCCCTGTGTGAAATGGTAAGGGGTTACTTACCCCTACCATTTCACTAAAAAACTGTCAAAAATGTTAAAAATGACAAGAGACAGTTTTTGACAATTCCTTTATTTAAATGCTTCTTCTTTCTTCCTTCATCTTCTTCTTCTTCTGGTTCTTCTGGCTCTTCTGGTTCTTCCTCCGGCGTTCTCGTCCAGCATCTCCTCCGCGGCGTCTTCTATCTTCTTCTCCTCGGGCCGCTCCGCACCCATGGCATGAGGGGGGAGGCTCCCGCTCTTCTCTTCATCTTCTTCTTCATCTTCATCTTCTTCTTCATCTTCTTCTTCTTCTTCTTCTTCTCTTCTTCATCTCTTCTTCCTTCTTCATTTCTTCTGCGGGCCGCTCCGCATCCATGCATGGAGGGAGGCTCCCGCTGTGTGACGGCGTCTCTTCGTCTGACGGTTCTTAAATAACGGGGGGCGGGGCCATCCGGTGACCCCGCCCCCCTCTGACGCACGGTGAATTGACGGGACTTCCCTGTGACGTCACGGGGAATGCCACAGGGAAGTCCCGTCAATTCACCGTGCGTCAGAGGGGGGCGGGGTCACCGGGTGGCCCCGCCCCTCGTTATTTAAGAACCGTCAGACGAAGAGACGCCGTCACACAGCGGGAGCCTCCCTCCATGCATGGATGCGGAGCGGCCCGCAGAAGAAATGAAGAAGGAAGAAGAGATGAAGAAGAGAAGAAGAAGAAGAAGAAGAAGATGAAGAAGAAGATGAAGATGAAGAAGAAGATGAAGAGAAGAGCGGGAGCCTCCCCCCTCATGCCATGGGTGCGGAGCGGCCCGAGGAGAAGAAGATAGAAGACGCCGCGGAGGAGATGCTGGACGAGAACGCCGGAGGAAGAACCAGAAGAGCCAGAAGAACCAGAAGAAGAAGAAGATGAAGGAAGAAAGAAGAAGCATTTAAATAAAGGAATTGTCAAAAACTGTCTCTTGTCATTTTTAACATTTTTGACAGTTTTTTAGTGAAATGGTAGGGGTAAGTAACCCCTTACCATTTCACACAGGGGGGGGGCCGGGATCTGGGGGTCCCCTTGGTAAAGGGGGCTTCCAGATTCCGATAAGCCCCCCGCCTACAGACCCCCACAACCACCGGCCACGGTTGTGGGGATGAGGCCCTTGTCTTCATCAACATGGGGACAAGGTGCTTTGGGGGGCTACCCCAAAGCACCCTCCCAATGTTGAGGGCATGTGGCCTGGTACGGTTCAGGAGGGGGGGGGGGGCCGCACTCTCGTCCCCCCCTCTTTTCCTGCGGCCTGCCAGGTTGCGTGCTCGGATAAGGGTCTGGTATGGATTTTTAGGGGGACCCCACGCCGTTTTTTTTTTTTTTTTTTTTGGCGCGGGGTTCCCCTTAAAATCCATACCAGACCTGAAGGGTCTGGTATGGAATTTAGGGGGAACCCCACGTCAATTTTTTTTTTAAATTTTGGCTGGGGTTCCCCTTAATATCCATACCAGACCTGAAGGGCCTTGTATGGAATTTAGGGGGACTCCCACATCATTTTTTTTTTTTAATTTTGGTTCGGGGTTGCCCTGTGGGGAATTCCCATGCCGTTTTTATCAATGAACTTCTATGTGTATTGTCGGCAATGCAATAGCCGCGGTAGTTTTAAATGAGTTTTTTCCTTCAAAATGTCATTTTGCTGTCAGACTGTTCTAAACACGGGAAACATGCGCCCCTTTACAGGCATACTATAGACACCCCCCAGGTATGAAATTTAAAGGGATATTACACTTTTATTGTTTGACTTTAAGCATTATTAAAATCACTGCTCCTGAAAAAACGGCCGTTTTTAAAACTTTTTTTTGCATTGATCCATGTCCCCTGGGGCAGGACCCAGGTCCCCAAACACTTTTATTGACAATAACTTGCATATTAGCCTTTAAAATTAGCACTTTTGATTATTCATGTTCGTGTCCCATAGACTTTAACGGTGTTCGCGTGTTCGAACGAATTTTTTTCCTGTTCGCATGTTCTGGTGCGAACCGAACAGGGGGGTGTTCGGCTCATCCCTACTGATAACAAGGTAAAGCCTGTCAAGCCCCATGTGGTGCATAAAACTGTTTTTGTGAACACTGTGACTGATACAGACAATGTGCCCAGTGGCAATCAGGCTACTAGTCCTATGTGTGGCAATGCTGTGCCTGCTGATGCTGCAGTGCAGCAAAAAATGCATTTAAAAAATGACATTCCTGCAGAGGAACTACAAGATTCAGCAGAGCCAATTAACCCCCCTTTATCTGAGTCTAAAGCTGTTTGCCCCAAACCTGCTGAGGACTCTACAGCAAAGCTTCAGGAGACAGCTGGTATTACATCAGAAACTGTGACTATTCCTGATGGGAATGTGAATGTTTGTGTGACTGATAAAAATTATCCCAGCACAAGTGTGATGGACAGTCCTACCAACTCCGTTCCAGCAGATAATAATAATAATAATAATAGTAATGTACAGACTAATGTGACATCAGTGTGGGGCCTTGGCCCTGATAAACCTACATTTGCTCAGGTGGTACGCTCTGTTCCTGGTAGCTCCGTCCCCAAGCGGGTTTTCCCCCTGCGACCTACCACTTTGAGCACCCCAGGATCTGGTCTTGGGTCTCTGGCTTTTGCTGGGGGTCCGAGTCGAAATGTAGTGATTCTTAAATGGGAAGGTGGTGCAATCCCTCCAGCACGGCGTGCAGTGGTGGACATGATTTTGGAGATGGGTTTTGGGTCAAACGATCTGTATGCCCTAATACATGTTGCTGGGAGCCGGGAATATACTATTAGGTTCACCAGGCCAGAGGGTCTTGACCTGTTCTGGGAGCGATATGAGGCTCGGTGCAGGTCAAGACCCGAATGGGAAGGTCTGACCCCAGTTGCAGTTTCACAAAGGTCTACAGTGAAAAAAATCACAATTATTCTCACTAATGAGAGTGTTCCTGCTCGAGATTTAGAGGTCTGGTTAAAGAATTATGGTGAGGTATTGACTATGCCCAATAAAATACTTGATGAACGTAACATCTGGACTGGGGGTTGATCAGTTACAGTCAGGTTGGCCAGGGATGGGAATGTTGTCCGTCACCTGCCCTCCTCAGCTTTTATAGGGAGGGATAGGATGACTATTTTCTACCCTGGTCAGCCGAAGCTGTGTCACCGCTGTGGAGAAAAGGGGCATTTGAGCTCCTCCTGTTCAGCCTTGATATGTTCAGTGTGTCGGGGTCATATGGCCAAGGACTGCACCGAGATGATCAGGTGCAACCTGTGCCTGCGCCTTGGCCACCCCTATAGTAGATGTCCTGAAGCCTGGCACAATATGGAGAAGGAGGTACTAGATGACTTGTCGGGGCTGGACAGGATGGAGGGTGAGGCCCCTGGTGTACCATCCTCCTCTGCGGTGACCGACTCCCCTGGTCCTGTTCAGGATCCCTCTCCAGTTCCTGTGGCCACCCCTCCTGTGTCTGTAAGTATTCCTTCTGTATCTGTCTCTGTGTCCCCCCAGTCTACTGTATCCCCTCCTCTTGTGTCAGAACCTTCCAAGTCTGTACCCCCCGAGTCAGTTACCCCCCAGGAGTCTACCCCTCCTAAGTCTGATTCAAAGGGAGCACCCCCCCACCAGGAGTGGTAGTGGGTACTAAAAAGGTCGCTTCTTCCTCTGTAAAGAAGTCTTCTGTAAAGACTTCAAAGAAAAAAACAAGAGATGAGGGCATCTCTGAAGCGGACCTGCAGTACCTGGAGGAGAGAAGGAAGGTTGGAAAGCGGAAGAAGCAGGTGGTGAGGACGGAACAGGCTCCAGTGCCTGTCTCCAATCGTCATAGGTCCTCTAATTGGGATATTTCTTCATCTGGAGCTTCTTCGGAGCGAAGTTCTGATTCTGAGATGGAGTTTGAGGCGGCCTCAAGAAAGAGAGAGGCTTCTGGTGATGAGCAGCAGAGGGGAGCTAAGAAGCAATCCACCCAATAACCCAAATGGCGGTTCCCCCTCCGTTAAAAGTGGTGACAATAAATGTCGCCAGCATTAAGTCAGTAAGAGCTCGTTCTATGGCCTTCTTTTTGTTCAGCCAATTAGACGCTGAAATTTTGTTTTTGCAAGAGACTAGGCTCACCTCCTTGGCAGATAATCATATGGCCAAGAGAGAGTGGAGGTATGGCCCATCTTACTGGTCTCTTGCGGCCGAGCCTTACGGCGGTGTGGCGGTGTTGTTTAAAACCGGCATGGTAACTGTCCGGCGGGTTATTGAGGTGGAGATTGGGAGATGTATGGTCTTAGACGTCCTTGTGGGAGGGCAGGACCTGCGCCTAATTAATGTCTATGGGCCGCACACAAAGTGGGACAGGAAGTGCCTTTTTACAAGGATCAAGCCATTTTTTTTTTACATCCCGGCAAGTTGTCTTTGGAGGTGACTTTAATACAGTAACTAGGCCCAAGGACAGGAAGGACTTCAAGAACAGGCTGGGATATGATAGCGTTTTTTTAAATAGTATGGTTAGGGATGCTGGTCTTGTGGATGTGCACATTAAGCACCTCCCAGATGATACTGGGTTCACCTTTCATCGAGGTAATAGTCAGAGTAGGATACATAGGTTTTTTTTTAAGGAGACCTCTGCTTTCTCACCCCCAGTGGTGCAGGCAGTAGAGTTCTCTGATCACTGTATGCTATCTGTGGTTCTGAATGCTTCAGACGCCCCTCAGATGGGTAAGGGCATCTGGAGATTGAATTCGACTCTACTCAAGGAAGAACATGTTAGACAATCCTTTGAGGAATTCTTTCAGGCACAGGTGACCATCCTGGACTTTTGTAGCAGCAAGGCTGAGTGGTGGGAGCTGACCAAAAAGAGAATTGCTGGATTCTTCAGGGGCCTAGCCAATAGAAAGCAGTTTAATAAATACATGATCTACCAACGTTTACGGAGGAAGCTGGATTTTCTCATCTCGAGAGGAGGAGATCCTGGTGCAATCTCCAAAGTGAAACTCCTTCTCAGGAAGTGTCAATATGATCGGCATGCCTCTTTGGTTCTGGAGAGGGACTATGGGAAGTACCACTCACCTGACCCTTACCAGAACTGCAAACAAGGTGTAGTAGTTAAAACGGTCGTTGGCCTTAAGGACAGTACAGGTTCCTTGACAAAGTCCAGGTCAGGGATTCTGGAGGTCGTGAGGTCCTTTTATGCTGACCTTCTTGGAAGGAAAGAGCTTGACCGTGACAAGATGGAAATCTTTTTGGACTCTACTCCAGGTCTAAATGATGAATATGTCCCATTGATTATTTGGACAGAGGAGATCACAGTTGAAGAGGTGATGAGGGCAATTGAACAGCTTGCCATCCAAAAGTCACCTGGACCGGATGGCTTGATGGCTGAGTTTTACAAAGCTTTTAAGTCTATTCTGGCCCCACATTTGGTAGAGGTTTTTAACAGTTGCCTTGCAGAAGGGGTACTTCCCCCTTCCATGAGGCACTGGGCTGTGATTCTTCTTTCAAAGGGTAAAGATCCTTCGATGATTGAGAATTGGCGCCCCATCAGCCTTCTTAATGTCGATAGAAAGATACTGGCAAAGATATTTTTCTGGCGCCTATCGTCAGTAGCAGAGTCTTTGCTTTCTCACCATCAGCACTGTTCGGTCAAGGGTAGAAGCACCTTCACAGCAGTTTTAGCTGTCCAGGAGGCCTTGGAGCGATGCAGGGCTGCAGGCTGGGGAAAGTATTTGCTGACATTGGATCAGGCAAAGGCTTTTGATCGTGTTAACCATGAGTACCTGTGGTTGCTCCTTAGTAAGTACGGTCTGCCGGGTGGTTTTGTCGATTGGCTGAAAGTCTTGTATAAGGGGGCAGAAAGCTTTCCTCTTGTTAATGGTTGGGTTGGGCAGTCCTTTGAGGTTGGCTCTGGAGTGCGTCAAGGTTGTCCCCTGAGTCCCCTGCTCTATGTGTTTGCAATCGACCCTTTCATCAGGAGGCTAGAGAGGGGCATGTTGTGTGGGGTGCCAGTGGGGCTCCCGGGTGAGCCGCCTTTGAGGGTTGTTGCCTATGCGGACGATGTGTCGGTGATTGTCACCGGGGCGGATGAAGCAGAGGAGGTGGTCTCTCTGACAGCATGGTATTCTGAAGCATCAGGCTCCAAGATCAATCAGGAAAAGAGTGAAGTTTTCTGGATGGGAAAGGAAGGTGAGGGGTTTGATCTCCCGGACACCTTTCCAGTGCCCCAGGAAAGAATTAAGATTCTAGGCATTGAATTTGGACCTGGCGATTATGGCCTCAAAAACTGGGAAGGCAGACTGGAAATTGCCAATACTAAGGTGGTCAGCTGGAAGAGATGGAAGTTATCTATGAGGGAAAGGGTTGATCTGATTAAGACTTACCTGATTCCGATCTTCTTGTATGTCAGCTTTGTCTGCATCTTGCCAGTGTCTCTCTATGCTAGGGTCAGTAGTGTGTTCTTCCAGATGTTGTGGGGGAACAGACTGAACCCCATCAAGAGGAATGTCACCTATCTATCCAGGAGGGAGGGTGGCTTAGGTATGGTCAACCCAGTTCTTTTCTTTTCACTGCTTTTTCTCAAGTTTAATATTGGTAATATGCTTGCAGTGGAACCTCCTGGATGGGCAGGCATATTTAGATCTTGGTTTAGGCCTTTTCTACGACTTTGGGAAGAAGGTGGCCAAGTGAAGAATCTCAGGGGTCATCGTGGTCAGCTACCAGCCTATGTCGCTCCGTCTTTCATGACCCACTGGCCTTAAGGGATTGCCCAGGCCCAGTTTTGAGGGCAGGGTTAAGACTTATTAATTTGGACAGAGTGCCTCCTAAATTCAGGGATCTGGCCTGGTTGTGCTTCCATGGGAGGCTCTATGTTAGGGGCAATTTGAAATTCCGCAGTGGGATGGATCGTAGCTGTCCTTGGTAGGGATGAGCTTCGTGTTCGAGTCGAACCCATGTTCGACTTGAACATCGGCTGTTCGATCGTTCGCCGAATTGCGAACGTTATGGGCCGTTCGCGCTAAATTCGTGTGGCGCGTCACGGCCCATAATTCACTGCGGCATCGCAGTGCATTGCTGGCTGATGATTGGCCAAGCATGCACTATGACCCGCATGCTTGGCCAATCACAGCGCCGTCAGTAGAGAGAGCTGTAATTGGCCAAAGCCAGGGTGGCTTTGGCCAATTATGGCTCAGGGGATTTAGTACACACCCCACACTATATAAGGCCGCCTGCACGGCGGCCCTGTGTAGTGTGTGTTCCGGTGTGCTGAGAGATAGAGAGAGAGAGAGACAGTGTCATTTGATTTGAGTTAAATAGATTAGGCAGAACAGTCAGTCAGTTAGCTGCACTTACAGTGTATTGTGTATATATATGCATCCCAGGTGTTGCATATATATATATACACTGTATTCAGTTTAGCTAGATCCGTTCCTGTTATCTTCTATCTAGACTATTTACATTTAATGCAGTGCGTCCTGCTCACAGTGTTCAGCTAGATCCGTTCCTGCTATTTACATTTAGTGCAGTGCGTCCTGCTCACAGTGTTCAGCTAGATCCGTTCCTGTTATCTTCTAGACTATTTACATTTAGTGCAGTGCGTCCTGCTCACAGTGTTCAGCTAGATCCGTTCCTGCTATTTACATTTAGTGCAGTGCGTCCTGCTCACAGTGTTCAGCTAGATCCGTTCCTGTTATTTACATTTAGTGCAGTGCGTCCTGCTCACAGTGTTCAGCTAGATCCGTTCCTGCTATTTACATTTAGTGCAGTGCGTCCTGCTCACAGTGTTCAGCTAGATCCGTTCCTGCTATTTACATTTAGTGCAGTGCGTCCTGCTCACAGTGTTCAGCTAGATCCGTTCCTGCTATTTACATTTAGTGCAGTGCGTCCTGCTCACAGTGTTCAGCTAGATCCGTTCCTGTTATCTTCTAGACTATTTACATTTAGTGCAGTGCGTCCTACTCACAGTGTTCAGCTAGATCCGTTCCTGCTATTTACATTTAGTGCAGTGCGTCCTGCTCACAGTGTTCAGCTAGAGCCGTTCCTGCTATTTACATTTAGTGCAGTGCGTCCTGCTCACAGTGTTCAGCTAGATTCGTTCCTGTTATCTTCTAGACTATTTACATTTAGTGCAGTGCGTCCTGCTCACAGTGTTCAGCTAGATCCGTTCCTGCTATTTACATTTAGTGCAGTGCGTCCTGCTCACAGTGTTCAGCTAGATCCGTTCCTGTTATCTTCTAGACTATTTACATTTAGTGCAGTGCGTCCTGCTCACAGTGTTCAGCTAGATCCGTTCCTGTTATCTTCTAGACTATTTACATTTAGTGCAGTGCGTCCTGCTCACAGTGTTCAGCTAGATCCGTTCCTGTTATCTTCTAGACTATTTACATTTAGTGCAGTGCGTCCTGCTCACAGTGTTCAGCTAGATCCGTTCCTGTTATCTTCTAGACTATTTACATTTAGTGCAGTGCGTCCTGCTCACAGTGTTCAGCTAGATCCGTTCCTGTTAAATTCCTACTGACAGGCAGGCTTGTCTGGTTACAGTATATAAAGCTACCTGAAGAAAATTACAGGTGTTCTATTTGATCCTATTAGTACCACGGTCAGGCAGCTAGACTATTTACATTTAGTACAGTGCGTCCTGCTCACAGTGTTCAGCTAGATCCGTTCCTGTTATCTTCCTACTGACAGGCAGGCTTGTCTGGTTACAGTATATAAAGCTACCTGAAGAAAATTACTGGTGTTCTATTTGATCCTATTAGTACCACGGTCAGGCAGCTAGACTATTTACATTTAGTACAGTGCGTCCTGCTCACAGTGTACAGCTAGATCCGTTCCTGTTATCTTCCTACTGACAGGCAGGCTTGTCTGGTTACAGTATATAAAGCTACCTGAAGAAAATTACAGGTGTTCTATTTGATCCTATTAGTACCACGGTCTGGCAGCTAGACTATTTACATTTAGTACAGTGCGTCCTGCTCACAGTGTTCAGCTAGATCCGTTCCTGTTATCTTCCTACTGACAGGCAGGCTTGTCTGGTTACAGTATATAAAGCTACCTGAAGAAAATTACAGGTGTTCTATCCCAGCTTAGTGCAGCTACAGGCCATTAGTATGTCTGGAAGGCCAAGAAGGAGAGGCAGACAGTCACAAGCCAATAAGAGAGAGCAAGCAGGCTCTGTGTCTAGTGCTGGTCGTGGAGACGGTGCATCCTCATCAGCACGTGGCCATGGGACACGCTTGGCCTTTTTTTCGGCAGCTGGCCGTGTTGAGCCGCAACATGCGGAAGACTTGGTCGAGTGGATGACCAAGCCGTCCTCATCCTCCTCATCCTCTCTCACCCATGCCCAGGGTGCTTTGTCTGGCAAAGCAGCGGCCTCTTCCCTCAGCTCAATGTCATCAGTGACTCCTTCCCTAGCTCCACCATGTCCTCATGAGGATTCCCTCGAACTGTTTGACCACAGTGTTGGGTACATGCTCCAGGAGGATGCCCAGCGTTTGGAAGGCTCTGATGACGATACTGAGCTCGATGAAGGCAGTAACATGAGCACGGACAGAGGGGGTGCCCAAGAAGGACAGCAATCTGGCAGTCATGCTCCCCCTGCTGCAGCATACTGCCAGGTTTGCTCCAGTGATGAGGAGGGAGGGGATGATGAGTTCACTGACTCAACGTGGGTGCCTGATAGGAGAGAGGAGGAGGAGGAGGAGGAGGAGGAGGCGGCGGCACATCACCAACGAGGCAGGATGCCCTCCAGGGGCCAGCCTAAGGGCAGCACATTGACTGCATCACACCCCAAAGCTCCACATGTGCAGGGCGCTGCAGTCTCTGCGCGTTATTCAAAAAGTTCTTTGGTGTGGGCCTTTTTTGAGACGAGTGCATCAGATCGCACCGCTGCTATTTGCAACATATGTCTCAAGCGTATCTCGCGTGGCCAAAACATCTCCCGCTTGGGTACCACATGCTTGACCAGACATATGTTGACCTGCCATGCAGTTCGTTGGCAAGCGTATCTAAAAGACCCACACCAAAGAACAAAGAGGATCTCTCCTTGCTCCTCATCAGCTGAGATTTCCAACCCCACTAGACCTTCAGTCCTCTCTGAGACCTGCAGTGAGAGGAATGAAGGTGTAGAATTAGGTGTGTCACAGCCAAGTACTTGTGGGCAATCTGCTTTTGGTACACCGACGTCAGATTGTACCAGGCAAATTTCCCTGCCCCAGCTGCTGCACCGCCGAAAGAAGTTTGCTCCCAGCCATCCACATGCCCAGCGGTTGAATGCTAGCTTGGCAAAATTGCTAGCACTTCAACTGCTGCCTTTTCAGTTGGTAGACTCTGCCCCCTTCCGTGAGTTTGTGGAATGTGCGGTTCCTCAGTGGCAGGTACCCAAACGCCACTTTTTCTCACGGAAGGCGATTCCGGCTCTCTACCGGCATGTGGAAGGCAATGTCCATGCCTCGCTGGACAGGGCGGTCAGCGGTAAGGTGCATATTACCGCTGACTCATGGTCCAGCAGGCATGGACAGGGACGTTACCTAAGTTTCACGGCGCATTGGGTAACTCTGCTGGCAGCTGGGAAGGATGCAGGACAAGGTGCAGTAGTGTTGGAGGTTGTTCCGCCACCACGCCTCCAAAATGCTGATTGTGACACACCTCTCTCCTCCACCCCCTCCTCTTCTTCTTCCTCCATGGCCTCTTCCTCGGAACCAGCGGTGCTCTGTAGGCGTTCAAGGGGCTACGCAAGTACGCAGGCCAAAAGATGCCATGCGGTGCTTGAGCTGGTGTGCTTGGGGGACAGGAGCCACACTGGGGCAGAGGTTCTGTCAGCTCTGCAGGGGCAGGTTCAGAGGTGGTTGACGCCACGCCAACTTAAGGCAGGAATGGTGGTTTGCGACAATGGCACCAACCTCCTCTCTGCCCTCCGACAGGGACAAATGACCCATGTGCCCTGTTTGGCTCACGTCCTTAACTTGGTGGTGCAGCGGTTCTTGGGCAGGTACCTGGGCTTACAGGATGTCCTGAGGCAGGCCAGGAAAGTCTGTGTGCATTTCCGCCGGTCATATAATGCCAGTGCTCGGCTGACGGACCTCCAAAAGGAGTTTAACCTGCCCAAGAACCGCCTAATCTGTGACATGCCCACCAGGTGGAACTCAACGTTGGCCATGCTGCAGCGGCTGCACACGCAGCAGAGGGCCATCAATGAGTACCTGTGCGACTATGGCACCAGGACAGGGTCAGGGGAGCTTGGTTTTTTTTCCCCACGCCAGTGGGCCATGATCAGGGATGCATGCACTGTCCTGTCACCATTCGAGGAGGCCACGAGGATGGTGAGCAGTGACAGTGCATGCATCAGTGACACTGTCCCCCTTGTCCACCTGTTGGAGCACACGCTGCGTGGAATAATGGACAGGGCACTTGAGGCAGAACAGAGGCAGGAAGAGGAGGACTTCCTTAGCTCTCAAGGCCCCCTTTATCCAGACAGTGTTCCTGCGTGCCCGCCGATCACACAGGAAGAGGACGAGGAGGAAGAGGAGGAGGAGGAAGATTGTGTCAGTATGGAGGTGGAGCCTGGCACTCAGCATCAGCAGCAGTCTTTAAGGGATCAGTCCCAAGAAACACATGGACTTGTACGTGGCTGGGAGGAGGTGGCTGCGGACCATGTCGTTCTTAGTGACCCAGAGGACTCCGGACCGAATGCCTCAGCAAACCTACGCTGCATGGCCTCCCTGATCCTGCAAAGCCTGCGTAAGGATCCTCGTATTCGTGGTATCAAGGAGAAGGACCAATACTGGCTGGCAACCCTCCTTGATCCACGTTACAAGGGTAAGGTTGCGGACCTTATCTTGCCATCGCAGAGGGAGCAGAGGATGAAACATCTTCGGGAGGCCTTGCAGAAAGGTCTGTGCAACGCGTTCCCAGAGACTGGGAGGTTACAAACTCCTGTTTCTGGACAACGCGTTGCTGAGGCTTCGGTCAGTCAAAGAAGGAGCGGTGGAGAAGGTGGCCGTCTGACCGATGTGTTCAGACAATTTTTTGGTCCGCAGCCCCAAGGTATGATCGGTTCCAGCAACCATCGCCAGCGTCTGTTTTACATGGTGCAGGAATACCTAGGGGCAAGATCAGACTTGGACACCTTTCCCACCGAAAATCCTCTGGGTTACTGGGTCTTGAGGATGGATCACTGGCCAGAGCTTGCACAGTATGCAATTGAGCTACTGGCCTGTCCTGCATCCAGCGTTCTTTCGGAACGCACATTCAGTGCTGCTGGAGGCGTGGTAACCGATCACAGGGTGCGTCTGTCCACCGACTCGGTCGATCGGCTGACCTTCATAAAAATGAATGAGTCTTGGATCACCACCAGCTACCAAGCACCTGATGCTGATGTAACCGAATAATTTTTTTTGAAATCTCAGATCCCTTCAAAGACTGCCTATGCTGATGCTGAGTGACTATCCCTGAGTAATTATCCTCTTCCCCCTCAATCATCACGCTGATAGCTTGTAAGAACATTTTTGGTTCTGGGCGCCACCACCAGTGCCTAAGGCCCAATTTTTCTGCCCCTGTCTAACAGGGGCGTGTAATTACAATTTTTGATGTAATACTTTGCAGCAGGGCTCGTTCCTGCATTCCAACTAGAGTGTCTGTGAGGGGTTGCAGTGTTGTGGCACCAGCACCAGTGCCTAAGGCCCAATTTTTCTGCCCCTGTCTAACAGGGGCGTGTAATTACAATTTTTGAAGCAATACTTTGCAGCAGGGCTCATTCCTGCGTTCCAACTAGAGTGTCTGTGAGGGGTTGGAGTGTTGTGGCACCAGCACCAGTGCCTAAGGCCTAATTTTTCAGCTCCTGTTCAACAGGGGCATGTAATTACAATTCTTGATCTAATATTTCACAGCAGGGCCCTGTGAGGGCTTACAGTGTTGTGGCCACAGCAACACCTAAGGCCCAAATTTCTGCTGAGTATATAGGGCAGGACCCTACTTTCAAACATCTAACTTACAAACGACTCCTACTTGCAAACGGAAGGAGACAACAGGAAGTGAGATGAAATCTACCCCTAGGAAGGGAAATTCTCTCCTGTAAGAGTTAATATGGGAAAACAATTTCTCCTTTCCACTGATGCTTTCCAATCCTTGTTCCACAAAAAAACCCAAATTTTCAAAAAACATTTTTCATTGGGACAAAAAAGTGAGGTGAAATCTTCTGAAGAGGAGGAAAGACAGCAAAACAAATGTCACAGGGGTGATAACCCTTCCCTATGTTTTCCAAAAAGCTTAGAAAAGATTTTTTGGCTGGAGCTAAACACGTTAAAAATGTTCAAAATTACAAACAGATTCTACTTAACAACAAACCTACAGTCCCTGTCTTGTTTGCACCTGTATACTGCTGTTCAGAGTATATAGGGCCTGGTGGCCCCACACCTTTCCTTATTTTAATTTGGGTGCGGGGTTCCCCTTAATATCCATACAAGACCCAAAGGGCCTGGTAATGGACTGGGGGGTACCCATGCCGTTTGTCTCACTGATTTTCATCCATATTGCCATGACCCGACATGAGATTAAACCCGCAAGCAGTTTTAAATGAAATTTTTTCCTTTAAAAATGACATTTGGTGCAGGGACTGTTCTAAACATGGGAAACACGCGTCACTTTACAGGCATACTATAGACACCCCCCAGGTACGATATTTAAAGGAATATTTCACTTTTTTTTTTTTTTACTTTAAGCATCATTAAAATCACTGCTCCCGAAAAAACGGCCGTTTTTAAAAAATTTTTTTGCATTGATACATGTCCCCTGGGGTAGGACCCGGGTCCCCAAACCCTTTTTAGGACAATACCATGCAAATTAGCCTTTAAAATGAGCACTTTTGATTTCGAACGTTCGAGTCCCATAGACGTCAATGGGGTTCTAACGTTCGTGCGAACTTTCGGTCCGTTCGCGGGTTCTGGTGCGAACCGAACCGGGGGGTGTTCGGCTCATCCCTAGTCCTCGGGAGGAGTGTGCAGGTGAGGAGGAGACTATGGACCATTTTCTGCTTCATTGCCCTTTTAACATAGAGGTGTACAAAAAGGTGGGGCGGGCCCTCGGTGTTCCTTTCCTCTCCAGGCTGGGTTATGCTGAGTGGGTGTATGGAGCATTCAATACTGGTGGGGTTTTTTGTTTAGATACACTTTTTCTAGTTAGCCTAGTAGTCCGTTATTTCACTTGGAACGCACGGTGTCAGGTCAGCATTCGGCATAAAATCCTTCCTGTTGAGGTGGTGGTGTATGACATTCTGCATGAGGTGGAGAAGATTCGGGTACTTGAGAGAGACAAGCGGAGTCAGGGGGCTTGGTTGAAGGCGTGGAGGGGTTTCAAGCCTCCCTGACTGCCAGGAGTCTCTTTCCCGGGTGTGGCTGTCTGTCTCTTATCACCCTAGATTATTATTTTTTGGATTCATTTTTGATAAATGGCTGCGTACATAGGTGATGGGTTGTGCCTCTTAGGCCCTCTCTGCTGCTTTATGTAAATAATTTTGGTAGTGGATTATGTATATATTGTATATATTCTGAACATGGATGTGTATTCCTTGGATTTCTGTTGAAGTTTTGTACTATGGTTTTGTTTTTTACTTTTGTATAAAATTGGTTGCTTGATTCTTTTTAATAAAAGATCAATAGTGTCTCATCACCGGTGTCAGTGGGAGGAATAATGTCTCATCACCGGTGTCAGTGGAAAAATGCCCTATTGTTGGTGTCGGTGGGAGGAATGGTGTCCCCTTCTTTTGTCAGTGGGAGGAAGACTAGCAAAGAGCCACATTCGGCCCACGGGCTGCAGTTTGGAGACCACTGTTCTAGAAGACAGGGGGAGGAAGTAGAGCAGCAGCTTGTGAAACCCTGAGCAGCTAAATTGTCTTGAAGAGGCAGTGGTGCCTGTCAACTCCACAGTTCATATTAGACTTACTGCAACACAAATCATCACAGTTGTGGCATATGAACAAATTCATCTGGCTGTATGGTAAGCTTTGGGTGGGGCGGTAAAAATATGTCTCAACCACCTGTTTTTACTACTCCCCTGACTTCCCATGTGAATGAGGCCTTAGGCTGGATTCACACCTATGCATTTTTAGTGCTTTTGCATTTTGCAGATTTGCACTACAGTCCATTTAACATGGTTTCCTATGGAACACGTTCTGTAGAGCAAATCTGCAAAATGCAAAAAGCACTAAAAATGCATATGTGTGAATCAGGCCTTAGAGAGTGAAAATGCTCTGTCCATGACTCCCAATTGTTCCCTTACATTGTTAGCGTGTCACACAGGGGCAGGGAGAGATCAGCAGAATTGAGATGGATGAAAAAAGGTGAAAAGAAACATTTTATTAAATAAATAATAATTTAAAAAAGCTTTAGGCTCGGTTCACATTTTGAACCACATCTGATTCGTATAATATGTGAACCAGACCGGCTTTCAAAGGAGCCGATTCACATATATGCGGGGCAGTTGCGGTAGAAAATATTAAAGGGTCCTGTGCACTTCTCAAATTCCCACTTGAACCGCTGAATGGAGACTGCACTGATGGCTCTACACAGAAACCCATATATTTGCACCCAGTCTTAGCAAATGAAATGTCATCCAGTTAGGGTTTACATCTGTTTTTATGACAGATAAAAAGCATATTTTTCCATAAGCAGTGTGAATAAAATGTCTGCTACTTGAAACGATTTTGAATAAATGAAATCTTTTTTCTAATGGTCTCAGAATATTAATGCCACTGTCTGGGTTAAAACCAAATAGAGAAAAAAACAGAAAAAATATATAAAGGCTTATATTTCTGAGAATATATAGTACGGCCATCTGAGGTTTATGTATAGAAATGATAAATAATGAAATGGACAATCCTGAGTATCTCTTGCCACCTTGTGGTCAGAAAGGGGAATTGTTTTTATGTTTTTGTATGGAAGATGATTTTTAATCGCTGTGTCTCTAGCACAGTAATATGTGGCCGATTCTTCCACTTTCACATTGTCTATTTGTAGCAGTGGCGGCCCGTCCATAGGGGGCGCCAGGGCGCCGCCCCCCCTCCTGTAGTCAAGAAAAAAAAAAAAAAAAAATTCAAAAAAAAAAAAATTCAAAAAAAAAAAATTTTTTTTAAAACGGCCCCTTTAAGAACAAAAAAAAAGTCCTTTAACAAAGTGCACTGTGGCGCCGGACGCCAGTACACTATGGGAAGCGCCACGTCAATGCAATCACGAGATTGCAGACGCGGCGCTTCATTTGCGGGCCTTTAACCCGCCTTGTGGCGCAAATGAAAACGCCAATTAGCTTCCGCTCGTAGAATCAGTGTGATTCTATGGGCGGGAGCATTGCTTTTCAAATCTTGAGGTCACTTCTGGCTTTCGTGAAGAAGACGAGAGCCGGAAGTGATGTCGGCAGCTCCGTTCTTCGGCTGAGCGGAGCTGCAGGAGAAAGGTAAGAGCCATATGAGGGATGTGTTGCTGTCTGGCAAGCAGGGTGAGCTCCAGCACAGCACAGCTGCATCTATCTGTCCCTCTCTTCCCCATTCCCCCCCCCCTCCCTCCTGTCTCACTACACACGGACTGAAGACACCTCCTATACACAGACAGAGGGGGAGGGGGAGGAGAATGGACACATACACAGGACGTTATCAAAGAAAGATACAGTGATTTGGGGGGCTGGGAGAGGATGCTGTATGTGCTAGGGGCCACTTTGAGACAGAGAGGATTTGTGCTAGAAGGGGGGTTGAATATAAAATTAGACCCCCCCCAGCACAAATCCTCTCTGCTCCCAAAGTGGCCCCTAGCACATACAGCATCCTCTCCCAGCCCCCCAAATCACTGTCATTATCTTTCTTTGATAACTTGCCCCTTTTCCCCCCTTGTTCAAAGAGATGCTGGCTGCTATTAAGGAGACAATCATGGTTTCTGGGATTAGTGGACACAGTGGATGCATTTTTGATGACACAGTGAATGCGTTTTTGATGACACAGTGGATGCGTTTTTGATGACACAGTGGATGCGATTTTTATGACACAGTGGATGCGATTTTTTTATGACACAGTGGATGCGATTTTTTTATGACACAGTGAATGCGTTTTTTATGACACAGTGGATGCGATTTTTTATGACACAGTGGATGCGATTTTTGATGACACAGTGAATGCGTTTTTTATGACACAGTGGATGCGATTTTTTTATGACACAGTGAATGCGTTTTTTATGACACAGTGGATGCGATTTTTTTATGACACAGTGGATGCATTTTTGATGACACAGTGAATGCGTTTTTGATGACACAGTGAATGCGTTTTTGATGACACAGTGAATGCGTTTTTGATGACACAGTGAATGCGTTTTGATGACACAGTGGCTGTATTTTGATGACAGAGGCTGCGATTGATGTTTTTTTTTCAGAATTTTTCAATTTGTTTGCGCCCCCCCAAAAATTTTGAGCACCAGCCGCCACTGATTTGTAGATATGCCGTGTTTATGGACTTATCAGATGTCATTGTGAATCTTCCCTCATATGAAGAAGAATAATCTGTAGCTCCATCCTCAGGATCAATCCTCCCAATCCATGTCAGTCCTCCCCCTGGAACCTGTTGAACCCAGTGTATATAGGTGCTGGAAATCTGAAATCCAGATCCTTAAGGCCCCTTTCACACTGGGGCGGTGGGGGCGTCGGCGGTACAACAGCGCTATTTTTAGCGCTGCTGTACCGTCGTTCTAGCAGCGGTATTCGGCCGCTAGCGGTTCGGTTTTAACCCCCGCTGGCGGCCGAAAAAGGGTTAAATCCGCTTGTACAGCACGGCTATAGCCGCGGTATTACCGCGGTATAGCCGCGCTGTCCCATTGATTTCAATGGGCAGGAGCGGTTTAGGAGCGGTGAATACACCGCTCCTTCCCCGCTCCAAAGAAGCGGCTCGCAGGACTTTTTTTACCGTCCTGCGAGCGCACCGCTTCAGTGTGAAAGCCCTCGACTGACATGGGCTTTCACACTGAACAAACAGCGGAGGCTGTTTAGGGGCGGTTTTCAGGCGGTATTTTTAGCGCAATACCGCCTGAAAACCGCTCCAGTGTGAAAGGGGCCTTACAGGACATCTTCACGCTCGCTCCTGGTTTTTTAACTTCTGAATTGGACTGGATAAGTGTTTGTGACATGACTCCTTCATAAGAGAAATGACAACATTATACATGAGAAATAAATGATCAGATCAGTATTATTTAACCCTTTCCTAACCTGACTTACCGAGCAGTGAGGACAGACAGGTGACATAATAAAAAAGAAACATGTTGTATGATTTGCTCTCTGATTGCTCTCGGTTCTGGACAGACGTCACCTTTATACTGAGACACTACGACCTCTCTGTTCAGATTTTCACCCCCCTACAGATCTGAGACCAGGAGGAGCGATCACATTTGCATAAAGAGTCTATAAAAAAGCTTCACATCATGAAAGGACTGGAGAGTATTTTCAATTATGTTTAATTATTCACATAAAGCGGATCCTTTCTATAGTATGTATTATATATTGTGACAACGCGATGCCCTGCTTCTACAGAAATGGATATAGGAATGACACAGGGTTTATACTAATGCAGAGTGCGGGGCTCCAGCATGTTTATCTGCTTGCTGACTGCATACTGTATATATACGGCGGAAAGGTGTCTCTCTTGTGCAGGATGACGTACCTAGTACACGATTCTGTACTTCTGTGTCTGGGATGCACATGTGTGCCGCCGGAGACCTGCTACCACTGTGATTAGACACAGTGGAAGCTGATCTGCGGGTACTGCTGACTTGATGTCCACCAGTACCTGCGATCGTTGGGCAGAGAGCCAGAACGATGATCTGCCTAAGTAAACAAGGCAGATTGCTGTTCTGTCAGTAGATAAGTCATTGATTCTGTGTTCCTGCAAGGCAGGAACATGGATCAATGTCTTCCCATAGTAAAAGCACCTCCCCCACAGTGAGAAAACACATTGTTAGGCACACAGTTAACCCTTTGATTGCCCCTGATGTTAACCCTTTCCCAGCCAGTGTCATTAGTACAGTGACAGTGCATATTTTTAGCACTGATCACTGTATTAGTGTCACTGGTCCCCAAAAAGTGTCAGTTAGTGTACGATTTGTCTGCTGCAATATCGCACTCCCACTGTAAGTCACCGATTGTCGCTATTACTAGTAAAAAATAAAAAACACATAAAAATTCCATAAATATATTCCATAGTTTGCAGATGCTATAACGTTTGCACAAACCAATCAATATGTAGCTCCCTGCTCCTGAAGAGCAGACGCTATTCTTTTCAAATTTAAGTTAGTTGAAGCTACAGGTCGGTTCAGCTTATTATTACCTACATTTACTGGTTTCTGTACCAGTTTGGCTGGACTGTGCAAATTTCCATCTGACCATGGGTGGTGCTGTTACCTTTGGTGGATGTTGTAAATACAGTCTGGCTGGACATATTGAATACTCTTTGCTCAGAGACAGATCGGTGGGAGTGGTGCATTCTGGGTAGGGGTATTTAAGGAGCAGACCTCATGTTTTAAGGGGTTGGCGCTTCCTGACCTCATGGCCCTCCTGACCTGGGGAAATTGCTGCTTCTTAAAATTCTGCCTTGGGGTCGGCGGACCCGAGGTTCAGCTACTAGAAGAAGGGCCAAAGTTTTAGTGGCTATTGGTCCATAGGATGGTCTCTTTGCTGTCTGGCCTGCGGGAAGAAGCGAGGGATTGTAGTGACCAGGGGAAGACTCTTCAGGAGAGGACCGAGCATAAGGCTGGTATCTTGAGAAGAGCCTGGGAACTCAGTCAGAGACGCATCTGAGATCAATCATAGCAATCTGTTTATTCAGGATTGTCAGGTCTGTGGCAGAGACCATATCGAACACAATGATCTGTTCATCTCAGGATTGTTAGGTCTGTGGCAGAGATAGGGTTGCCATCTCATCCCTTTAAACACGAACACATATGTAGAATAATTATATTAATTCGGCTTTATTATCAAGATCTGTATTTATGCAGTCTGAGTTCCCTTTTATGCTTTGATTTGATTGTAGCTTTGACATTGAAATCTCACTCAGCTCAGCATAAGACGAATCTTGAAATAGTTAGGTTGTGTGCATGTCATTTCTGTAACAGTTGTTCTCCATGTACTGTTAATGACTAAAGGTCAGTAGGTCAGTGGTTTCACAGATAAGAATATACTCAGTATATCTGTCATAGACTTTATTGTAAAGATCTTTTTAAAAGTAAAAACATATATTATCTATAATATAGTTAGTTATTTGATATAGTTATTTAATTAGTTAGCTAGATTGAGTTTGTGTGAAGTAATATATATATTTATATGTATCCAATTATAGTTTAATATGCATTTGTAAGGTTTGGTACAGAATTGCATTTCTGTAGCTTAAAGTATATCCATTACAAGAATTCGGCCATTTGGAAAGGTCATTCACCTTTAGTTTTTTATAAGAATCTGTTGTGTGTTACTGACAATCAAAGAGGTTTAAGAGACGTGTCAGCTGTTGGCAAAGAGAATATTTAGAATAATCATGAATATGATCATTTCATATTTAGTTCTAGCCGTATATGGCTATGGCTCTAGTCTGCTGACTAGCAGATTTGAAATAGTATAAAAACAGAGTGACACTTCACTTCAGGACGCACGACACTTCATTACACGACACACACAACACATATCCTTCACTCACACACAGAAAGACTTTACTACTTTTTCACATACACAAAGAAGAACACACGCATTCTTACTCTACAGAAGACATTTTGTTTACATTAGGCCTAAATACAGCCTACCTCACAAACAGCTGCTAGAGCGGACATCTCTCTGACATAGAAAAGCACCAACGGAGCTGAAAACATCTCTTGAATCTTTTTGATACAAGTTTTTGTTCCTGTTATCTTTTGTTTTACTACATCAAGCTGTAAGAAGAATTTAACTTTGTATATATTTTCAAGTTGTTGCCAAGTGTGACCAAATAAACTCACACTTTGTTTTAAGACAGTCTGGCTACTGAACTTTTGAACAAAACGCCTAAGACACTGTTGACATAACACGTGTCTGAGAAGAGAAGGTTTTTTACACCCTCTCCACATTTTTACATTGGCGATTGCCAGCCAGTCCAGTTTTTTTTCCCTGCTCCTTGACAAAGGGGGGAGACTCACACATTTTCATGATTGATCAAGTCTCGGGAAAAAACGATCAAAGAACCTAGAAAGCGGCGTTTGTGTTCCATCAGACAAGGATGCAAGGTCCAAGGAACTGAGCCAGCTAAAGACGAGAAATTCTTCTAAATAAGATATGGCATCTGATAATCAAATATGGAGGAACAAGCAGCTCCAAGAAGAAACTAAGTAAAGAACCTAGACGGAGGCGTTTGCGTCAGATGTGGACAACAGTTCAATAAAAGTCGCGGGTGAGTTTTTCTATGTCTGTTTTCTCACCTCTAGCCAAAGTTTGTAACTTTGAAAAAAAACAAAAAAAAGGAGGACCCAGCCTACGAAGTTGATTGTCAAGGCCATTTGGATGATATGCTTCAAGTTATTGTTGGAAATCCAAGACTTTGTTTGTGAAAACGTAACGTTACGTACGTGAAGATTTCTGCCAAGGTTAGTTCCTAAGAACTGAGACTTCACGTTATTTGAAAAAGCTACCATTGAGGTACAACAGGCAGATGTATGTACTATTTGGTAAGCTAACATGAAAGTCGGATTTTGATGTTTGAAGATGGAAAGTCCAAGAAACAGGCAAAGAAAAATCAAGAGGCAAGTACACTGAAGCACACTAAAGCACACTACAGCACACAATACAAGGAACAAGGCAAAAAGCTACAAGAAAATGATTCTTCCAAGAAAAAGCAACAAACGAAAGAAGAAGCAACGAAAGAAAGAAAACGCAACAAACTAAAGAAAAGGCAACGAACAACAAAGTTAAAGGACATTATTCATCTCTTGTTTTTTTTAAGTGCACAAGGACTATCATACTAACAAGGGGTGAGTGTGTTTGTTTATATAATAGGGTAACATGGGATGGTTAACATCTCAAGGTTCAGAACTATTTTCCTGTACCATCGGGAAATTGATACATTCCATATATATGGAATACAGGAATACATGCAGTAGTAAGGTAATTAATTAATGCCAGAGTGTAAAGAAGTTATTTAATAAGGAAACTAAGTTTAATGCTGCATGTAAATGTTTATGATGTTTATGAATATTTTAGGCCCTGAACAACAGAAATGTGTGTTATTACACGTGGTCATTTTAAAACACATATATAGGGGGCAGAAAAAATATAGATTAAGATTGTGGAAAGAACTGTATGAAATTGAGATAATGGAAAAAACATGGTGTTTAGTGTTTTACAAAAATCCTACAGATTTGGTTGTAAGAAATAATAAGTTAAGGATTGAACAATTTTTACAAAAATTCCAAACTTAGATTTGGTTATTAAATTAAAAGTAGTAGATTGTTCTAATTTATTTAAAACTACCCAGAGAAAATATTAAAATATGAAAGTTTTGTTCAATCTAAAAAATTTTAAAAAAATAACAATTGTTAAAAGTCTTTGTAAATGAGTATTTCTGGTAAAAGTAAGGACTTTGATTGATGGAGGAGTTTTCTCGGGGATATGGCCAATTGCAGTTTTTGGGCGTGATCCAATCTGTGAGTTTCACGAGATTGTCCTCTAAACAATTTTTTTGTCACTACTATAATCAGGAAAGTCATAAGGTAGTGTACATGATTTTTGGCAGATGTACAAACAAAATATGTTTAAAAAGTGGTAAAAAGGTTAAACATTTTAAAAACGAAAAACTAGATTGTTACCGAATTGTACAGTGTATTGTATACAAAGCATGTTAGCTAAGACTGACTGTAACAGATCATTCTCTGAAGAGTTTGTGACATATGAGGAGTGTATTACCAACAGAGAAATGCAGATCAAGTTACACAGACTAGTCATCATGTCATGACAGTTTTCACTTCTGTGGATCAAAGTCTTCCAAATATCTGGAAGAGGGTTCATGGATGAGAAAAAATACATTTTTAAAAGGTATTATTACTTACTAAAGTAATTGTTTTTAAAAATAAGATTTTTTGGGCCTTAATAACTTTTCTCGAGAGTTCATTGAGATTTTTCTAGACAAAGTATCTGAGTAAATTTTAATGAATTATATAGGCTTACTGTAGGGTAAATATTTTTAATTACAAGAGAGAACTTATATATAATAATTTGAAGATCTAAAGAAAGCCCTTATTAATTTAGTATTTTTTGATTAATATAGAGATCTCTCTCAGCCATTTTACATTCAAGTGTATGTGGGTGATGAGACAATTTCATTGGTATTTATAAAAATGTGTTACAGTAGGAGTGCATTGTCCAGTGCTACAGATCTGAGACATTGTGGGTTTTGCACCATTTGTTTTGAAAACATCTTATGTTACACTAAAGGTGTTATTATAAGGAAAACAGAAGGTGTCAACACACACAGCTTTGTCTAGTGGCAATTGGATGTTAAAAAGATCAGTTGTAGTGGTATTTACAAATACATGGGGATTAAATAGATGCAATATGAGGAATAGAACCACAGTTGTGTAAATTAATCATGAAAAAGTCACTTTTTCAACTTTTAGTGGACATTTATTGGGAAAGAATTTATTGTGCTTCTATAGATGGATCCAAATATTGGCACAATGGAATGACAATATTAAACTTTCTCTAAGTGTCTGCATTGAAAGCTGATCTTAAGACTGCCATGTGTTTAGCAGTCAGAGTGACAGGCATGTGTGGTTCATTCAATCATACTGTATGAGAGGAATGTTTTTGGTTCTGAAAAGAAATTTCAACATGATCAAATTTCTTTCGGAAATAGAATATTTGGGAAAGCCCAACCTAAATTGTCAGTGTAAAGGAAAAAAATACAATAATCTGGTAAGATTATTCTTTTACAAGATTTAATATTAGTCACAGGATAAAGAGGGGGACTATGAAATTTTGTCTTAGAGTCAGTACAGATTGATTATGGAGATAAAATTTATTGTAAAAAAAAAAATAATTGATTCCAACAATAATGGATAGAGTTATTTTTAAATGAAAATATTTCTTTTTGCATATCCAGGTACCTGACTGACTGATTGATTGATTTTTTTGTTTAAGCTAATGAAAGAAATTCTGAACTACTCATTTTAGAACACTTTGTCATCAAACTTCTGAATAGTGTTTTATTTGTTTATAGAGCAATCCAATAGGAAAGAGTAACCTGATACTACAAAGTATTGAGGAATTTGGCAAATCTATATAGATTGATTATATTCGTTTTTTTCCTCCTGCTTAAGGAGGATACAAGGATGTTGTTTTTTTAGTTAATGTTTCTTTTTGATAAATTAATTGAGATAATTCTAGAAAAAATAATATTTTTAACAAAAGCTAAGTTGTTGTGAACTTATGTCATATTCCATTGGGGTTGGATTTTAAACCATGGAATCAGATAATAATTTAAAATTTTGCAGGACATGTATGCAATTTTAAGTATTTAGTAAAGTTTTTGTTTCTTATCATCTTAAGTACTCAGGTATTGTAGAACATATGAATAGTATTATAAAGTCTAAATAGGGTAAGATGATTCAAGAATAAGGTAAAGATTGGGTGACTTATTTACCTGTTATAGTCTTAGTTTAAAAACTTTATTATTTTTTTAAACATTAGGTTTGTTAACTTTTTGAGTTAATGACAGGATGTCTTTTGAGATCAGCATACTCCATTATTTTTATATAATCTGTTGTATAGAAAGAAGTGTGGTTGCAAACTTTGCAAACAACAGGTACAGGTATTTCAGAAGTTTGTTCACAAGTTATGGCTAGGCCTTTGCTAAATTGAAATAGAAATGATGTCTTGAATGAGATTTCTACTTCTTATGAGTATGTTTAGTAATTTATTCCAGTAGCTAAAGTTATGGTTAAGAATTATAGATCTTAAGGTACCAGGGATGCAAACAGAGATGTCAACTGGGATGCCAATTGGAAAGATTATTTTGTTATTTTTAAGGTACATTGGATTTATAATGTTTTGTTTATTGCATCCTATAGTTATTATATTTATTATCATGATATTATGTATTTTATTGCAAATCTGTATTATGGTTAGAATGAAACGATTTTACAAATTGATTAAGAAAGAGATGAAAAAAGGTGAAAAAATTATGACAGGTATTTTTAGTCGGAAAATTACTTCTGGCTTATCTGATCCTGTGATTGGCTGTGGTACATCTGGAGCAACTGATTCAAAATGTGTATGAAAGGGCCATAAATGGAGTGTGCGTGATTTAGTTAATATAATAAATTATATTCAGGGGGAATTGTAGAATAATTATATTAATTCGGCTTTATTATCAAGATCTGTATTTATGCAGTCTGAGTTCCCTTTTATGCTTTGATTTGATTGTAGCTTTGACATTGAAATCTCACTCAGCTCAGCATAAGACGAATCTTGAAATAGTTAGGTTGTGTGCATGTCATTTCTGTAACAGTTGTTCTCCATGTACTGTTAATGACTAAAGGTCAGTAGGTCAGTGGTTTCACAGATAAGAATATACTCAGTATATCTGTCATAGACTTTATTGTAAAGATCTTTTTAAAAGTAAAAACATATATTATCTATAATATAGTTAGTTATTTGATATAGTTATTTAATTAGTTAGCTAGATTGAGTTTGTGTGAAGTAATATATATATTTATATGTATCCAATTATAGTTTAATATGCATTTGTAAGGTTTGGTACAGAATTGCATTTCTGTAGCTTAAAGTATATCCATTACAAGAATTCGGCCATTTGGAAAGGTCATTCACCTTTAGTTTTTTATAAGAATCTGTTGTGTGTTACTGACAATCAAAGAGGTTTAAGAGACGTGTCAGCTGTTGGCAAAGAGAATATTTAGAATAATCATGAATATGATCATTTCATATTTAGTTCTAGCCGTATATGGCTATGGCTCTAGTCTGCTGACTAGCAGATTTGAAATAGTATAAAAACAGAGTGACACTTCACTTCAGGACGCACGACACTTCATTACACGACACACACAACACATATCCTTCACTCACACACAGAAAGACTTTACTACTTTTTCACATACACAAAGAAGAACACACGCATTCTTACTCTACAGAAGACATTTTGTTTACATTAGGCCTAAATACAGCCTACCTCACAAACAGCTGCTAGAGCGGACATCTCTCTGACATAGAAAAGCACCAACGGAGCTGAAAACATCTCTTGAATCTTTTTGATACAAGTTTTTGTTCCTGTTATCTTTTGTTTTACTACATCAAGCTGTAAGAAGAATTTAACTTTGTATATATTTTCAAGTTGTTGCCAAGTGTGACCAAATAAACTCACACTTTGTTTTAAGACAGTCTGGCTACTGAACTTTTGAACAAAACGCCTAAGACACTGTTGACATAACACGTGTCTGAGAAGAGAAGGTTTTTTACACCCTCTCTACATTTTTACAACATATTAATTACACATATTCTGGGGCTGATTAAGATGGTAATTGAACTCACTTGGTGCCTTATCTGTATTAAATCAGCCTCAGAACCTATGTAATTCATATGTGTTCGGGTTTAAAGGGATGAGGTGGCAACTCTAGGCAGAGACCGTATTCGAGAATTGCATCGGTTACTAGGTTGGTGAGAGAGACCTATCCGATGGTTGCTAAATCCAGCTGTGGAAGTGCTGCTCGCTGGATATAGAAATGACCTCTAACCACAATATTCAAGGTACCTGAATCCCTTTCACTCTGTACCCTGCTATTGCATATTTTTGTTTCTTCAATAAAACTTGGAAAAAAGGAGCCAGTGTTTGAGCCAGTGTTTTCAATGGAATATCTATTCTGGGACCCCCTATGATGAACACTGTGAAGATGGTAACTGTAAGCCCACATTTATTCAGCAGCTCCTTCGGGAGTGAGTCAGGATACAAATATATACGCTTATTGGGAGTTTTTTTTTTACCAAACATATGTAGCAGAATACATATTGGCCTAAATTGATGAAGAAATTAGATTTTTTTACATTTTTTATCGGATATGTTTTATAGCAGAAAGAGGAAAAAAAATTGTTTTTTTTTCTTTTCCAAAATTGTTGGTGTTTGCTTATAGCGCAAAAAATAATAACCACAGAAGTGATCAAATACCGCTAAAAGAAAGCTCTATTTGTGGGGAAAAAAGGAACATACATTTTACTTGGGTACAGCGTTGCACGACTGCGCAATTGTCAGTTAAAGCAACGCGGTGCCATATTGCAAAAAATGGCCTGGTCATAAAGGGGGGTAAATCAGGTGGTTATTGTGAGTGGAGAAAACTCTTTTCAGATTTCTCTGGGGTTTTGAAATCCCAGATGGAGGCCTGGAGTTTGAAGGCTTCAAAGTGTCTTGTGTGGGACAAAGTGTTGAATCCTGTGTCCGGGTCTTGCTGGAGACCTGCAGCCTGTGTGAGTTCACAAGTGTGCAGATTAGTTATAGGTCAGGTCTGATCAGTGCTCATGCAGGCCTCTTGAACCCATTGGGAAAGAGAGCCCTGACTGTTGGGGGCATAACCAGGGCGGAGTATGGTGACTAGGGGTCACGGTGGATTGGTGGGGGGACGGAGTGGGGTTGGGCCTGAGCTCACTAAGGTGGTTGCCCCAGGGGATTCTGGGCCTTTTTGGTGAAGAAGATCGGTAAGAGCTGTGGCTGAACCCCACCCTGTCCCTCCAACCATGGACACCGAGCTCCTTCTGGCCAGGGTCCGAGAGATGGCTCTTCAGGGTCAGGCAGGGTGGCTTTTCTCCCTCCTATTCCCACACCTGACCCCCCTCAGGATTCCCCCCCAGGGTTAGAAGGCGAACTCAGCCACCTTCCCGCCTCAGCCCCAGCCCCTCTAGGGCCTCCTATTGCCCCCCTCCACATCCGTCCTCTTCTCCCCCCCCTCCTGCTCCTGTCTCTCCCCTGCCTGTTCCGACGGGGAATCACCCTTCCTCTGCCCCCCCCCGTTGTCTTCCGGCACGGAGAAGGTCCCCTGCGCGGGCTAAGGCCTCCACTCGGGCCTCGTCGCGCTGTCCCCGGTCACGCAGCCCCCGCTCCAGCGTTCACCCCGCCCCCCCCCCCTCTGATGTGGGAGGCGGCCGGGCTGGAGCCGCAGCGCTCCCCGGCCCCCTCACTCATACTCGTAGTGCTGCCGCCAGCGCGGGGGGCGGGGGGGTCCTGAGCGGCCGACCCGCTTATTCCTCCGCTGGGAAATCATCGGGCACGAAGGGGAGGAGGAGGCGGGTCGGTCCGCCGGCCGCCGCTGCGTCCTCCGCAGCTGTCCTCGGAGCCGGCGATGATCGCTCTGCCGAGGACTTGGAGCCGGTCCGGCGCCATCTAGTGGACGGAGTGCTCCCTGCGCCTGACAGGGCGGGAGTTTTGAATATCCACACACCACAGCTGGGTGCTAGGTGCGCTGGGCAGCACAGCAGTGTGGTGTGTGGAGAAAGCAATGATGGGCCACAGCACTATCCCCCTGCGCCTGCCTGGGCAGGAATGTTAGCACAAGTGCAGGATCAATCCTGCGGAGTTCCTTCTGTGCCCGGCAGGGCAGGGGACAGGTATCTTCCTCCCACGTCCCAGGACGCGGGGGTTGGCGCGAGGCACATCTCCCCTGCGCCCGGCAGGGCGGGCGATGTGTGGTTGACCCCTCCCCCTCTGATACCCCGTGCCCACCGGCAGCCTCCTGCGCCCCGCAGGGCGGAGGCCAGCCGGGTGCGTTTGACCTCCACCCCGTCGGTGGGGCAACCGTATCCCTACGTGCCTGTCCGGGCTGGCGGTCCTGATGGGATGCCCGCATCGGTTGCCCTTCCTCATCCCCCTGCGCCCGTCAGGGCGGGGGATCTCGGCTCCAGACCCGGGCTGGCGGCGGCATCCGCCCCGGGTCAACCAAGAGGAGCTGGCAGGTGTACCTGCCGTTGCTCAGCCTCTGTCCATGGTCAGTCGGATTCGACCGGGTCCGTGGTTGGACCCCCGCCCTTGGACCTTTCCCTGAGTCGGGACAGCACAGCGGATTACGCAGCCTGCCTACGCTTGCAGTCTTCTGAAATCGCCTTGGAATCGGATTCGCTGTCAGGCCCGATGGCCGATCGTCCATCACCCGCGATGCCTCCTCGACAAAGTGAGTATGACTGCGAGTTAATTTGGGGTAGAGCTGCTGATGCTTCCGTATCGGGCCCGGAGGATCGCATAGCGTCGGTTGTAAAATCAGTTCTCTCCAGTATGGGTGTCTCGGGATCGCCCAACCCCACCTCCGCTTATGGGGGTGCGTTGTGGGCTGTGTCGCCGACGGGTACCCACTTGGCGGAAGAGACAAAAGAGAAGATATGGCGTCGCGAATTCGTCGACTTTCTTACCCTCGTTCCGCCGGATAGGGAGACGATCGACAAATCTCGACGGGTTGACATATCGGCGCAGGGTGACAAACCCAAACAGCTTCCTAGGACGTTCGGGAACTGGCTGCAGGGGTTTTGTGCCTATGCGGGAGTGCTCAGTGAGCGGTTCCCGGAGTTGGCCACTTCGTTATTTTGCTATTTGGACCTTATTTGGGGTGCATACAAGGTCTATGGGGGTCAGTGCTGGTTTCATTATGACACTCAATTTCGGCAGAAAATGGCGGCACGTCGGGAATTTCGTTTTGATTGTCAGGACGGTAGCCTGTGGTTGCTGCTTATGTGCCCTCACAGGCCTTCGTCCTTTCAGTCCGCGGTCGGCGCCCCTCAGTCCGGAGCGTCGGCCGCTCCAAAGAAGGGTATCTGCTGGCTTTTCAACGAAAGCCACTGCAAGTGGTACTCCGCCTGTCATTTCAGGCATGAGTGCTTCAGTTGTGGAGGGGCTCACCCCGCCAGTAAGTGTTTTCGAAAGGGAAAACAGTCGTTTTCCAGACCCGGAACCAAGACTGACCTTCTTAAGCCGGAGGACGCCGGTGAACGTCAGAAAGATGCTTCCCTGGCTAGACCGGTACCCCCTTCATAGAGAGGCCCTGATTCTGCGGGACGGTTTGGACCGAGGTTTCTGGATCCCCTTTACCCCGTCGGATGCCCCGACCATGTCTCATAATTTAAAATCAGCGGAAGAATTAGAGTCCGTCGTGGCCGAGAAGCTCTGGAGGGAATTGGAACTGGGAAGAATGGCAGGCCCCTTTGATCTCCCTCCTTTCCACAACCTGAGGTTAGCTCCTCTCGGTGTGGTCCCAAAAAAGGCGGAGGGAAAATTTCGCCTCATTCATCACCTTTCCTACCCTTGTGGCTCCTCGGTGAACGATGGCATTGACCGGGAGGAATCCAGAGTGCACTATGCGTCCTTTGACAGAGCGCTTCAGCTGGTCAGGGCAGCGGGGCAGTCTGCCCTTCTGGCAAAAGCGGACATTGAGTCCGCGTTTCGCCTCCTCCCAGTCCATCCGGACTGTTTCCACCTCCTGGGTTGCTACTTTCAGGGTAGCTATTTTTTCGACATGTGCCTCCCTATGGGTTGTGCCATATCGTGTTATTTTTTCGAGCTATTTAGTAGCTTCCTTGACTGGGTGGTCACCCAGGAGGCGGGTATTCAGTCCATTCTGCATTATCTTGATGACTTTCTTTTTGTGGGTCCAGCGGGCAGTGGGCAGTGTCTGCGGCTGCTCACTGTTTTTCAGGATACATGCCGGCTTTTCGCCGTCCCACTGTCCGCTGACAAGACTGAGGGTCCCGTCACAGTCCTGTCATTTTTAGGTATTGAGATAGACACAGTGGCGATGGTTTTTAGGTTGCCTAGTGACAAGTTGTCCAGGCTCCTCTCGTTGGTCCGTTTGGCGAAGGGGGCGAGGAAATTACAGCTCAAACAGCTACAGTCGTTGCTGGGTCATCTGGTTTTCGCCTGTAGGGTGATCCGGATGGGTAGGGCCTTCTGTAGGCGACTGTCATGGGCCACGAAGGGCATCACTGCCCCTCACCACTATGTCAGGATCACCAAGCCTATGAGGGATGATTTGGGGATTTGGCTATCATTCTTGCAGACTTACAATGGACAGTCGTGCTGGTTGCGGGAGGAAGTACCGAACTCACAGCTGGAGCTGTATACCGATGCTGCAGGCTCCTGTGGGTTCGGCGCTTTCTTTCAAGGGGACTGGGCTGCTGAACGCTGGCCGGCCTCATGGGCCCGCATGGATTTGTTGCGCAACCTCACCCTGCTGGAGCTGTTTCCAATTACTGTTGCTGTTGAGCTCTGGGGTGAAAGGTTGCGCAATCACCAGGTGGTCTTCTGGTCGGATAACATGAGTGTGGTGCAGGTGGTGAATAAACAGTCAGCCAGTTCTCCTCCGGTCGTTTCGTTGCTACGGTTTTTAGTTTTAAAATGTTTACATTTCAACATCTGCATTAGGGCTAGGCATGTGCCGGGTACCTCTAATGATATTGCCGATGCTCTTTCTCGTCAACAGTTTTGCCGTTTTCGAACACTGGCTCCGATGGCTTCTTTGGAGGGCCTCCCCTGTCCGGCCCACTTATGGAACCTCGTTTCCGGCGTTTGACTGAGCTCCTCCGGTCGTCGCTTTCCTCGCGGACGTGGGCGGCGTACTGCCGGGTTTGGCATGAGTGGGTCCAGGCGTCGGGCGGTGAGTTTAACATTTATTCTCCGGATGACCGTCGTTTAACCTTATTTGCCTATTTATTAGTTCTATCGGAAAAAGGCGTTTCCGGGTCGACGGTTTCATCCGCGTTATCGGCCCTGTCATTTTGGTTCCAGCTCTTAGGGTGGGAGGATGTAACGAAAGCTTTTCTTGTCCGGCGGGTTATCCGGGGTTGGAAGCGGGTTACGCACCTCCCGGATACCAGACGCCCTATATCTGTTCAGATTCTTTTGGGCATCTTGTCTCTTCTTCCGAATGTATGTTTATCGGAATATGAGACTCTCCTTTTCAGGGTAGCTTTTTCTTGGGCTTTCTTTGGTGCCTTTCGAATTGGCGAATTGGTGTCAAAGTCAAAATTGATCCCAGGGGGCATCCTATGGGAGGACGTGGCGTTATCGCATCGCAGTGTCACGATTTTCTTGCGTTCATCCAAGACTGATTGTTTTGGCAAGGGCCGCCGGGTAGTCTTGCATTATTGCGGCGGCCCCTTTTGTCCGGTGTCCCTGGCCCTCTCTTTCGTGCCTTCGCGCCCCCTGTCCCCTACATTTTTTGTCCATGCTGATGCAACTTCTCTCAGCCGTTTTCAATTTTTGCGCGTTTTTCGTCGTTGTCTGGAGATTTTGGGTTTTCCTGCGAAGGAATTTTCCACCCACTCTTTTCGCATTGGCGCAGCGACCGCCGCGTCGGGTTTGGGTTTCTCTGATACGGAACTTCAGCGTTTGGGTAGATGGGAGTCTTCTCGTTTTTCTCTGTATGTCCGACCACATCTGTTGTGTTGATTTCCAGGTTCTTTTCCGGCACAGATTTGGATCCTCGGGGATTCTTTCGTATACTGGGCCGCTCGCCGGGCAGAGATCCGAACTTACGGCAGGAACTTGGGATTCTCATACGATGTGGCGAGGATACGTTGGATCGGGTTGCGTGGGTTACGTTGGACTCAGGTTCTTCAGGAATGTAAGCAACTTCGTGCCCACGTTTCTGGTCCCATCATCCTGGTCATACATGCGGGTGGGAATGACGTTGGATATATGCGATCCGTGGACATCATATCGGCTGTAAAAAGTGACATTGCACAATGTTGTGCTTTCTTTAATAACCTGACAGTTGTTTGGTCGGAAATCGTGCCCCGCTCGGTATGGGCGCGTGATGTCCCTGGCCCCCTTCTAGAACATTTTCGTAGGAAGGTCAATGTCCAAGTGGCTAAGTTTGTGCGCCAGATAGGGGGTGTATTGGTCCGCCACAGGGACCTGGAGGGTGATAATCACGATTTGTTGCGGAGGGATGGAGTTCATCTGAATGACATCGGGCTGGATATTTTTAATTTGGGTCTCCAGAGGGGCGTGGAACAGGCGCTGGCTGCGGTGGGGCGCCAGTCAGTAGCTTACTGACAGGCGGGTGGCGGTTTTTGGTGACCTTGCCAGCAAAACACGGCGGTAAGAGGTACGCCCTTCACGCTAATTGGGAGATAGACGGCAGTCCGGCACTTATGGTAAGGACAGGCCCCTCAGTTATCTCCCTTTCCACCAGTCGGAACTGAGTGCTCACAGTGATACTGTGACTGGCACTGTGGAATGTTAAATGTATGTTTAAGTTGTTAAAGAGTTGAATTTAATAAAAGCTGTGGCCTTGCCCTTTCCAACATGAATGGTGGTAAGTGGTCTTTATTGGATGGGAAGAAGGGGTAAGGTCTAAGTTGGATGGATCATGGTATGGACCTGGGTTTATTGCACCTCAGCAGTCATGCAGGCCTCTTGAAACCATTGGGAAAGAGAGCCCTGACTGTTGGGGGCATAACCAGGGCGGAGTATGGTGACTAGGGGTCACGGTGGATTGGTGGGGGGACGGAGTGGGGTTGGGCCTGAGCTCACTAAGGTGGTTGCCCCAGGGGATTCTGGGCCTTTTTGGTGAAGAAGATCGGTAAGAGCTGCCCACCCTCCCGCCCTTTATATGGTTGGTACGTCACAGCTTTCTGCGGTTTTTGGTGACCTTGCCAGCAAAACACGGCGGTAAGAGGTACGCCCTTCACGCTAATTGGGAGATAGACGGCAGTCCGGCACTTATGGTAAGGACAGGCCCCTCAGTTATCTCCCTTTCCACCAGTCGGAACTGAGTGCTCACAGTGCTACTGTGACTGGCACTGTGGAATGTTAAATGTATGTTTAAGTTGTTAAAGAGTTGAATTTAATAAAAGCTGTGGCCTTGCCCTTTCCAACATGAATGGTGGTAAGTGGTCTTTATTGGATGGGAAGAAGGGGTAAGGTCTAAGTTGGATGGATCATGGTATGGACCTGGGTTTATTGCACCTCAGCAGTCAAGGATCCCAGAAAATAGAGAAATAGGAAATACTAATGAAGAAACCACCACCAGTTCCCCCAAAGCTGTGCTCTTCTATTAGTATCTGACCATCACTACAAAGGCTCTTGAGGCTTACCTACAAACTTGTGGCTGTTATAATTGCCCTAAGTTTTTCACTTAGTGTTCACTTCCGCCTCTCGTTGGAACGCTGTCGGCATCCCTTCCATTTTACAAACAAGATTTTATCTTCTGCTTATGTGGGTGCAACCTGTATATTTTTTAATACATTTTGTAAATGGTTGTGCACTATGAGAAGCTTCTGTTCTTGTCTTTTTGACATGTATGCCATTTCCATTCGGTGATTGTGCCAAACTCTGAGCTGCCATTTCTTTGGACATCCGTTTGTCTTGCTGTTTCTGACTACCTGACTTTTGTTGTTTATATTATATTCACTTGATATTCATCACAAATACATGATTTTTTTTTTTTTTATTGTTTCTAGCGTGGTTTGAAATCAGTTTTTCTTTACACAGGAACAGAGCTGAGGCTGTCAATCAGCTGGAGGTCCCTCCCCTGTCACCTTTTTTCTCCTGGTGTCAGGAAAACTTGTCAGAAGTGACTCATGCTGATAGTAAAGGAAGGGGCAGCAGACAGAAATGACACTTATGCCCCGTACACACGGTCGGATTTTCCGACGGAAAATGTGTGATAGGACCTTGTTGTCGGAAATTCCGACCGTGTGTAGGCTCCATCACACATTTTCCATCGGACAACAAAATCCGTTGTCAGAAATTCCGATCGTGTGTACACAAATCCGACGGACAAAGTGCCACGCATGCTCAGAATGAATAAAGAGATTAAAAGGTATTGGCTACTGCCTCGTTTATAGTCCCGATGTATGTGTTTTACGTCACCGTGTTCAGAATGATCGGATTTTCCGACAACTTTGTGTGACCGTGTGTATGCAAGACAAGTTTGAGCCAACATCTGTCAGAAAAAATCCTAGGATTTTGTTGTCGGAATGTCCGATCAATGTCCGACCGTGTGTATGGGGCATTAGAGACAAGTACACACTATAGAGGTATATGCTTTGTTCACATTTCACGTCTGAGGTTTACAACCACTTTAAATCGCTAAGAGGCAGAGAAAGTCTCAGGGACACATTTGGTTAAGGTCATTTTAAAATAACTACTTTGTGATCTCGCCATGAAGGCCCTTGTTTAGGCAGTTCCTTTTAACACTTTTTTTTTTTTTTAAAATGATCCATGGTAGATCTTTCTTGAGTGAAGCTATACAGTTGCTGTTAGGTGTTCAGGAGGCAATCCTGCCACCTCCTGGTTGGTTGTTTTGTTTTGTTTTATGTGCAGAGCCAATTTCCAATAAGTTCAAAGCATCACAACCTTGGACCATGCATTTGACTTATGGTTGCAGTGCAGCCCCCTATTGACTTGAATAGGCAAGTCTGAAAGGAGGTGCCACCTAACAACTCAATTTGCTGCTTTAAATTTTCTGCAATGCAAAGCATTGTGGCTGTGGTATGTGAACAGAGCCCTCTGGCTGTATAGTAGGTTTTAGGAAGGTGGTCAGGGTGGTAAAACTGCAGCTCAACTGCCTATTTTTTACTGCCCCCTAGATGCTTGTTTGAAAAAGACTCTACAGAGTGACAACGATCTTTCGCTGATTCCCAATTGCTCCCCTACATTGTTATCCCATTATATAGGGGCTGGGAGAGATCAACAGCTCTGAGATGCAACAAAGGATGGAAAAAGATGAATATAAGTATTTTATAAAAATAAAAAAAATACAATTACTTGTGATACACGGTGCATAGCAAATGAAATGTCATCCAGGTAGGGTTTATGTCTTCCTTAATGGCAGATTTCTTACATGAAAAATGTCTGCTACTTTAAATTATTTTGGTAAAATATAATCGTTCTCCTAATGGTCTCAGAATAGACTATTGTGTGGATTATTTCACAAATAAAAAACAGAAAAAATATATAAAGGCTTTTATTTCTGAGAATATATAATACGGCCATCTGAGGTTTATGTATAGAAATGATAAATAATGAAATGGACAATCCTGAGTATCTCCTGCCACCTTGTGGTCAGAAAGGGGAATTGTTTTTATGTTTTTGTATGGAAGATGATGATTTTTAATCGCTGTGTATCTAGCACAGTAATATGTGGCCGTGTCTTCCACTTTCACATTGTCTATTTGTAGATATGCCGTGTTTATGGACTTATCAGATGTCATTGTGAATCTTCCCTCATATGAAGAGGAATATTCTGTAGCTCCACTCTCAGGATCAATCCACCCAATCCATGTCAGTCCTCTCCCTGGAACCTGTTGAACCCAATGTATATAGGTGCTGGAAATCTGAAATCCAGATCCTTTACAGGACATCTTCACACTCTCTCCGGGTTTTTTAACTTCTGAATTGGACTGGATAAGTGTTTGTGACATGACTCCTTCATAAGAGAAATGACAACATTATACATGAGAAATAAATGATCAGATCAGTATTATTTAACCCTTTCCTAACCTGACTTACCGAGCAGTGAGGACAGACAGGTGACATAATAAAAAAGAAACATGTTGTATGATTTGCTCTCTGATTGCTCTCGGTTCTGGACAGACGTCACCTTTATACTGAGACACTACGACCTCTCTGTTCAGATTTTCACCCCCCTACAGATCTGAGACCAGGAGGAGCGATCACATTTGCATAAAGAGTCTATAAAAAAGCTTCACATCATGAAAGGACTGGAGAGTATTTTCAATTATGTTTAATTATTCACATAAAGCGGATCCTTTCTATAGTATGTATTATATATTGTGACCTGGGGGACAGGTACAAAGCTCCCTGGGATGAGCAGTCTTTCAGGCACAGATACCAAATCCAGTGAAGTAGTGAAAAACAGTGCGGTGTTTATTTGTGATATATACAAGTCTATATACAGGTGCTGTACAGTGTTCCAAAAACAAATGGGAACAAAAACAGCCAAACAAAACCTAGCCGTGTATCGGCACTAACTATACAACATTTACAGATCCCAACTACCAGGCCGAGCAGAGGTCAGTTTTACCCCCCCCCCCCCATAATACAGGGATCAGTGACACCCCCTTCATAATACAGCTTCCCCCATAGAGACCACCATTAGAGTCCCTCTAAATCAGTGACCTCCCCCTTCCATAGAGACCCCCCTATATCAGTGCTTCCCTTAGAGACACAAAAAACGAAGAATTAATAAAATGCAGCACACCCTCCACCTATAATTATATTAGTTCATATGTGAAAAAATAATTGTTTATGATGGTGGAAACCCTCCAAGGGTAATCTAGATATTAATACACTCCAGTCTTATTCAAACATATACAGTATACTGTGCAATCTTGAGACACATAATACTGTATGAATAGTGGTGGAAACCTCCCATCCATTCCAAAATGTCTTGTGCTAATATTCAACTCAAAAGGAATTTATAAGTTGGATATTAGCACAAGATGTTTTGGATGTTTCCACTACTATTGATAAAGTATTATGTGTATCAAGATTGCACAGTATATATGTTTGAATAAGATTGGGGTGTAATAATATTTAGATTACCCTTGGCAGTTTCCACCATCATTCACAATTATTTTTTCACATACAAATTCATATAATTACAGGGGAGGGTGCTCTGCATTTTTTTCATTTTTAGTTTTTTTTTGAGCTGTAGAAACACATCAGTGCTAGCAGCAATTTATTTACTGAGTTTTTTTATTTCTATTTTCTAGATCAGAGGCCCCTTATATCACCCCCCCCCCCCAATTAGTCACTGATTAGTCTCTAAGGGGGGGTGCTAAAATAATCACTTGTCTACCGGGCACTTTCACCCCCTTCCTGCCCAGGCCACTTTTCAGCTTTCCTTGCTCTCACACTTTGAATGACAATTGCGCGGTCATGCAGCACTTTACCCAAATGAAATTTTTTTCCACACAGTTTTCTTTTGGTGTATTTAATCACCACTGGGGTTTTATTCTATGCTAAATAAGCAAAAAAAGACAGACAATTTTGAAAATAAAACTTTTTCTTTGTTTCTGTTATAAAATTTTGTAAATAAGTAATTTTTCTCCATCGCCGATATGCACTGATGAGGCTGCATTGATGGGCACTGATAGGTACCACTGATGTGTGCTGATGAGGCTGCACTGATAAGTGCCACTGATAGGCGGAACTGATGGGTACTGAAAATGTAACCACTTAATGACCAGGCCATTTTTTGCGATAGGGCACTGCATCACTTTAACTGACAATTGCGCAGTTGTGCGACGCTGTACCCAAACAAAATTGATGTCCTTTTTTTCTCAAAAATAGAGGTTTCTTTTGGTGGTATTTGATCACTTCTGTGGTTTTTATTTTTTCTCTATGAACAAAAAACGAATGACAATTTTGGAAAAAAACAATATTTTTAACTTTTTTGTTGTTTTAAATATCCAAAAAAAAAAATGTAAAATTTTTTTTTAGGCCAATATGTATTCTGCTACATATCTTTGGTAAAAAAATCGCAATAAGCGTATATTTGCTCAAAAGTTATAGCGTCTACAAAATAAGGGATATATTTATGGCATCTTTATTTATTATTATTTTTTTTCTACTAGTAATGGCGGCGATCTGCCGTGGTAATAGCCACTGATTACTGTAGAAATAACACTGGCAGGGAAGGGGTTAAGTGTGTTCCCTGGGTGTGTTTCTAACTGTATGGGGGCTGGGCTGACTGGAGGAGGAGAGAAATCGTTGTTCCTAATCACTAGGAACAGATGATCTCTCTCTCCTCCCCTGACAGAACGGGGATTTGTTTGTGTACACTGACAGATCCCATATCTGCCTGTCTCGCGAATGGGCCAACAAATCGCTGTGTACGCTCGCAACGTACAATAATGGCCATTTGCGCAGGGGAGCCAATCTGCAGCAGAACAACTGCGGCAGACGGTCCACAACTAGCTAAAAAACAACATTTTTGCTTGCACGTGATTGGATGATGGAAGTCAGTAGAACTTCTGCTCATTTACTAAGCTCTGGAACAATTGCACAGTCTATTTGCCTTTAGTAAAGTGAAGGTCTGTAGCACTGAAAACAAAACGTTAAAGAGGAGTTCCAGTCTGTAAAAAATAGATAAAATAAAAGTGATCAGATACAAATACTGTAGCTCCTGACTTTTAATATAAGGACACTTACCTGTCCAGGAATCCCGCAATGTCGGCACCCCTAGCAGATTCATCAGTCGGCTATAGGTGCAGGCACCACCATTTGTAGTAACGGAAACAGGCAATGAAACCTTGTGGCTTCACTGCCTATTCCTACTGCACAATTGCGAGTCACGCTGCACTTTCTGAATGGCACCGCCATCTTCTGGGACCTCTGTGTGTCCCAGAATGCAGTGGGGGGGAGGAGTGACCGTAAATTTCATAGATCGCCGTGCCTACCCGGAAGTGGGAGCGGGTACCTGTCAAAACCAGATACCCGCTCTCCCCTCCCCCCCAAAAAGTGCCAAATGTGGCAGTGGAGGGGGGGGGGGTGCAAACAAGCAGAGCTTCCCCTACTACTTAATTAACTATGCTGCAACTAATATCCAATCAGTCTTTTTTATACTCCTGAATATGATTGGATGATTGAAATGAATACAGCCCAGGGGTGAGACGTCTTCTTTTATATAAAAAAGCCTCAAAGAAAAATGTGCCTTATACTATGTTCTGGAGATACATTTAAACTAAACTCATATTTGAATTTTAAAAAAGTTGGTATCCATAGAAATATTAGCAAGTCCAATTCAATCATGGCCTGTGATATTTATCACTTTGTTCACGTACATTACAGCTGTCATATAGATTATAATATGCATCTCTGGTAGTCTACCTGATTTCTTCTTTATATTGTTTTTTGTCACAGTGAAAAGGATTATTTATATAAAGGCTTTCATTATGAAGCAGGAAATATACTAGGATTTTATACATCTGTTGTTTCCTGGTGTCTGGAGGATTTGCTGGCAGTTTTTGTGTGGCAGTGTCCCTGCTTTGTGTCACTGTGCCTCTAGCACAATAATATCTGGCAGTGTCCTCCGATGTCAGTCTATCTATTTGTAGATATGATGTGCTGAGAGAGTCGTCTTTAGTTATTGTGACTCTTCCTTGGAGTGAAGGGGTATACGCTGTTCCTCCAGTATTGGTATTTATTCCACCAACCCACTGCAATCCTTTGCCTGGAGCCTGTCGTACCCAGTGCATAGAATAATCAGTAAATGTGTACCCCGATGTTTTACATGATAGTTTTACACTTGATCCAGGACTCTTCACTTCTGAACTGGGTTGCACAAGTTGGATGTCCGCCATAACACCTGAAATCAAATATTACATGTTGTTATTTTATATATCATTTTTTATAAAATAATAAAGATTGTATTCTTAATCTTCTTCTTACCCAGAAGAGAAAACAGATATAAGAAGATACACAGGAGAACCATGTTTCTCGTTCTTCCAGTCCAAGGTAACACAACGCACTATGGGAGCGTCCTTCTCTTTTCTACCCCACAGATTCACTCAGGAAGAGCGATCTGAATTTGCATGTTCTGATCAGGAATATAAAGATCAGAGATCTGAAAGAAGACAACTTCAGAGATCAGGAGGCAGTCTACAAAGTTTATTATTAACCAAATGTTAAAGTATCAGTAAACTCTGAAAATATTTCTTGTTTCATTGTTTTTAAAATTTATTTTTCTATCCGTGTGCCCATGTAAACTTGACAGCAAAAATGTCCTTTATTGCAGATTACCAATCCTTAGATATGTTGGCTACATACTATTTTTACCTGGTGATCTGACCTGTAAGCCTGTTATTCTTCAACTTCATTTAACAGACCAAGCTGTCCAACAAAGTGTCAGTCAGGGCTCATTTACACTTGTTTTGGCTTCAACACACATTAACCACATGCCGACCAGCCGCCACTGTTGTACTGCGGCAGAATGGCACGGCTGGGCGAAACGACGTTATGTAACGTTGCTTCACCTTGTGGCCACTAGGGGTGCGTGCGCGCCCCCCCGAGCCAATGCGAGTGCCCGGCGGTCTCGATCACTGCCAGTCTCCCGCGATCAGTCGGGGCACACAGAGAACCCGGAACTGTCTGTGTAAACACACAGTTTCCGGTTCTCTGAGGGGAGAAGTGACAGATCCTCTGTTCATACAGAGTATGAACAGCAATCTGTTAGTTTCCCTGCACATTCCACATCCCCCTTCAGTTAGAACACTTCCTAGGACACACATTAACCCCTTCACTGCCCCCTGGTGTTAACCCCTTTACTGCCAGTGACATTTTTACAGTAATCAATACATTTTTAATCGCACTGATCGCTGTATTAATGCCAATGGTCCCAAAAATGTGTCAAAATTGTCCGCCATAATGTCGCAGTCATGATGAAAATCGCTGATCACCGCCAATACTAGTAAAAAAAAAAATTATTAATAAAAATGCCATAAAACTATCTCTTATAGATCAATATACGCTTATTGCAATTTTTTTTACCAAAAGTATGTAGAAGAATACGTATCGGCCTAAACTGAGGAAAAAAAATGTTTTTTTATATATTGTTTGGGGATATTTATTATAGCAAAAAGTAAAAAATATTGTTTTTTTTTCAAAATTGTCACTCTTTTTTTGTTTAAAGCGCAAAAACTAAAAACCGCAGAGGTGATCAAATACCACCAAAAGAAAGCTCTATTTGTGGGGAAAAAAGAACATTGATTTTGTTTGGGAGCCACGTCGCATGTCCGCGCAATTGTCAGTTAAAGCGACGCAGTGCCGAATCGCAAAAAGTGCTCTGGTCTTTGGCCAGCCAAATGGTCTGGGACTAAAGCGGTTAAAGCGCCTACCACTTCAACATGCT
The DNA here is from genome assembly GCF_042186555.1 of Aquarana catesbeiana. NCBI lineage: Eukaryota > Metazoa > Chordata > Amphibia > Anura > Ranidae > Aquarana > Aquarana catesbeiana. The sequence continues at coordinate 342,676,011 of NC_133324.1, read as the reverse complement.
TTTATGATGGTTTTTTTGATGCTTAGTGGTGCTTCAATGAAGCTTCGATGAAGCTTTGGTGATGCTTCGGGGGAGATGCTTCCATGATGCTCTTTTGAAGCTTTGTTGAAGCTTGGCAGATGTCCTGTGTATGTTGATATCTCATACCTGCAATTTCTCCACAACAAAGCGAAGCTAAAGCTGAATTAAAGCCTCTCAAAAGCTGCAGGTACTTCAAGCGAGCTTCAAACGAGCTTTGTCATAGAGTTCTATCGAGGCTTTGAAGCACCACTAAAGCGACATGGTGTAAACAGGACTGTAAGCTAACCATTTTATTTAGTGACAGGAACTTTGGCATTCAGAGAGTTTTAACAAAGCGTGTCCGAATCCATGTTTTGAAGTAAATGTAAACTAGCCCTTATGCCGCGTACACACGGTCGGACTTTTCGTCTACAAAAGTCCAACGGACGCTGACGGACTAAAGCTGGCTGGTAATCCGATCGTGTGTGGGCTTCTCCGGACTTTCAACAGACTTTTTTAGCCTCAAATCCGACGGACTTTAGATTTGAAACATGCTTCAAATCTTTACGTCGTAACTACGATGGACCCCGAAGTCCGCTCGTCTGTATGCTAGTCCGACGGACAAAAAAACGACGCATGCTCAAAAGCAAAAACTAAACGGAAGCACTCGGTCTAGTAAAACTAGTGTTCGTATTGTAGGTAGCACATTCATCACGCTGCCAAATCTGTGATCGTTGAATGCAGCGCATTTTATTTCTTCTTTACGAATGCTCTAAAGAACGAAGGTGTTTTGCTGTTCATAATCAGAGTTCTCCTGAACTGATTTCTGGATTCTTTTTCTCTTTGATCTCATGAATGATATAGTATGCATTTTAAAAACAATGTTTCCATACTAATAATACTTTTTCCCCTTTTTTTTTTTTTTTAGGTTTGTAAAGTTACCACAAAGAACCCATTATTCTATTTTTTTTTTATAGTGATTATTTTTTAGTTTTTAGATAAAGTTAACCCAAAGCACCGTTTTTGGTTATGTAAATTTTTTTATTTTCAAGACTTGCCACTTGAACATTATTAACATTAGTAATGTATTTTTGGTGTGTTTTTTCCAAACTCAATGAGATTGTTGTCCCTTGTTAATTTAACATTGTGTGTAAAATCAATGATTTAAAAGAAAACACATAAAGTCTTTTGCTAAACTCAAAAAAGATCCATTTATTCATGGTCAAAATAAAATAAAGAGGAAGTCAACGCTGGCAAAAGTCGGTGTACAAGAAAATTGGGATCTTGCGGAGTCCATATAAGAGGGAGCACAATCTGGTCCAAGAATCCCAGAGATCAACAGCACCAGCAGATGATCTAGATGTCCCCAGACTGTGGTCCTACAACAGCCTGCGTCTTCTGTCAGACCAGACTGAACCCAGGTCATCACTTTCTTCTCTTCCCTGCAGCCTTTCCTCCACGCTGCCCTGCAGCCTTCCCTGTAGCCTTCTTTGGAGGCTGTGGCTGTGGTGTTTCAGTTGTGGCAGGAGGAGGAGGAGGAGGAGGAGGAGGAGGAGGAGGGGGGCTGCCTCATGTAGTTGGGTGTTTTGTGTTAGCGTGCCCTGCAGCCCCTTATGGATTGTTTCCCCAAATAGGCGCTCACAAATGAGGCGCTGCTCCCAATCCATCTGAAGAAGCCTGCTGGCTAAGTAGCAGCCATAGGATTCTTCCGCTTCGGGGGGCTCCTTAAAAAACGGGTGGCCTCTTGCATGAGGCTCAGGGATGCGTCCTGTGTGACCATCCCCTTCCTGGCCCTTTTTTTGGGAAGGTGGAGGGGAGGCACTTGGGATTCGGTCAGGCTCCTACTGGGCCCAGCCACCTCACTTGGCCCAGCCACCTCACTTGGCCCAGCCACCTCACTGGGAGCAGCCACCTCACTGGGAGCAGCCACCTCCTGCCTGACACTGGGCCCAGCCTCCTCCAGGATGATGGTGAATCCGGCCTCCTCCAGGCTGTCCATGGGCCCGGTCTCCTCCTGCCTGCCACTTTCCCCACATTCCTCCTGGATGGACTCATCCTGTGTATAAAAAAAGGACAATAGTTTTAGTATATTTTTTTGGGTTCATCAATGACACACAGTTTGCTTCTCATGAATAGCAAATTCAATGTGAATACATCTCTTTAATAAAAGAGTCTAATCAGACACCCTAATTATTTCAAGCAGGTGCCAAACATATTTAGCCACTACTGTCAATTGATAGGTATACACAATTTTGAGTGCAAAATTATTTTAGACAATTATAACATCCAGTTAACATCATTAATATTAGTACAGTAAATATTTGTTAAAATAATTTACCTGACTCCAGATGGTCATATCTGGTTCATCCAGGATGGAAGACCCAGCTTGCTCCTCATCAGCCTCTGCTGGGGTGGAGGGAAGGGTGGAGGGAAGGGTGGAGGGAAGGGTTGAAAGTGATGGCCTGGCTTCATTCTGGTCATCAAGAAAACGGAGTTGATTGTAGTACCACAGCCTGGGTACATAAACATCATCTGCTGATGCTCCTGATCTCCTTGATTCCTGGATCTTCTTATGCTCCCTCTTATACATGTTCCTCAAGACCCCAATTTTCTTGAGCAATGTCTCCATTGTTGCTTCCGGGATGGTCGCCTGGACAAAGGACAGAAGTCTCTCCAGCGTTGACTTCCTCACATGCTTTGCATAATACTGAGGGTGTTTCACCTCCCACAAATTCCTCATCTCTCGATATTTCGAAATAAAAGCTGTAAGGAACTCTGGATCCTTAAATAGGGGATTCATTATATCTGGAAAAGATGAAGTCACAAGACAAAAAACACTTTTATTATAGGTTTCTGCTAACCCCTCATCATCTTCTCCCTATGTAGGCCTCATCAATCTATCAAGCCATATAGGCCGCTTGCTACAAAGTCATGACCATAAAACCCCAAAAAAAATATATCTAAAATTACCTTCGTTTTGTAACGTCCTGGTCCACTATCACCTACGCACAGAACGTACGTACGACACGTGCGCAAGGGCCCTCTTTACATACTACGCATGTGTGAAACTCCGCCTGCGTCGCCCGCCCCTGACGTTCGAAATTAACTCATGTTCTCCGCCCCCTAATTCGACGCACAGAACATACGTACGACACGTGCGCAAGGGCCCTCTTTACACACTACGCATGTGTGAAACTCCGCCTGCGTCGCCCGCCCCTGACGTTCGAAATTAACTCATGTTCTCCGCCCCCTAATTCGACGCACAGAACGTACGTACGACACGTGCGCAAGGGCCCTCTTTACATACTACGCATGTGTGAAACTCCGCCTGCGTCGCCCGCCCCTGACGTTCGATTTTAACTCATGTTCTCCGCCCATTTTTTGTTACGGCGCGTAGTGGAGTAAATAATGGCGGAGACACCTGACATGTTGACGACCTCAGGTAGTGGAGACAGCCCGGAGGCTGGAACGTCAACAAAATCTGTGAGGCCTAGATTTAAGGCCTCTAATATGAGTTTTAAAGAGATGGTGGAGATGGTGGCCATTCTTCACAAAGACGACTATGATGGGAAGTATGGGCCGTACGCACGGCCAAATTTGCGCAAGGCCAAAATAATGGCGAAGGTCGTGGACACTTTGCAGGCATCTTTTGGGGTCCAGCGCTCCAAGGATCAACTTCGAAAAAGATGGTCTGACCTGAAACTCAGGGAGCCGGATCAATACAGACGTATCCGGAAAGTTCTTAAAAAAAGTAAGTACTTGTCGTGTTTTTCTCTTGTGTTTATTACCTTGTATACTGCTCCATGTGCTTTTCCTTCCTATACGATTTTTTTGTTCATCGTTTTAAACGATCTTTTAATAAACTTTGTTACATATCTATAGATAGATCTATCTATCTATATATCTATATATATATATATCTATTATATAGATATATAGATATAGATAGATAAAGATATATATATATCTATATATAGATATATATATCTATATATCTATATATAGATATATATATATCTATATATAGATATATAGATATATATATAGATATATAGAGATATATATAGAGAGAGAGAGAGAGAGAGAGAGAGAGAGAGAAATATATAGAGAGAGAGAAATATAGAGATAGGTAGATAGATAGATAGATATAGAAATGTAAAACATTCTTTTTGAATATTTTAAGTTATCTTTTTTTTTTGCTTTACATTTAGTTAGATATTTATAGATTTTGTTCCAGATATAGAGAGAGAGAGAGAGAGATCAAAAGATTATTAACTATATTTTGAGATATTGATATCTAGATATCTATCTATACGATATGTCTTTATAATTTTAAATATTGAGGTAAAATAGGAACTCTACACAAACCACTTCACTACAAATGTTGCAAAATTACTATGTACTAAAATATCTGTGTGCTAAGTAGATTAATAATTTTTTGTTTCACATAGGGGAAAAATCACTCAGCCAACAAGAAGACAGTCCACCCCAAGCCAAACATGATTGGGAAATCAGCCCAAGTCCCACTGAGGATGTGGAGGAAGGAGAGGTGGGCGACATGGGCACCCCACCAGGTGAGTGTCTGACACACCAGCTTACGTTAATCTATGCATGGCTGCCTTTTGTTTAATGTAATTTGTCTACTCTATTTTAGGGGATCTGGTTGTGCTTGATTCAAGCAACAGTGCCACCCCCGAGGATGTGGAGGAATTATGCTACATGGGCACCCCACCAGGTCAGTGTCTGAGACAACAGCTTTATTATGGTAAGGTAAACTATGTATGTGTGCATATTTCTAAAGACATTTTTTGGTTTCATTCCACTTTAGGTACAACAAGAAGTGACTATTTCACCTCAGAAAGTGCCCAACGGCTAATTGGTCAAATAATGGCCTGGAATAAGGACATCGATGAAATGCGTAATCGGCTGGATCGTATGCAGCAGGAAATGAAGGACATGATTGATGTTTTGGGTCGAATCTAAATGCCCTTTTTGAAACCCCAAAACATCAATCATGTCCTTCATTTCCTGTTTTGCTGACCCCATTCTGGGCTTTCTCTTTATTTTTTTGGCTGAACAGAAATGGCTGTTTAACCTAATTGAAAAAAGGAGGGCTGTTTCTCGTAAATACCTAAAAAATCCACAAAAAAATAAAACTTGATTTTCTCAAAAACCACAAAAAAAAAAAAAACTTGATTTTAAAAAAACCAAAAAAATAAAAAAACTTGATTTTAAAAAACACAAAAAAAAAAAAAACTTGATTTTAAAAAAACCAAAAAAATAAAAAAACTTGATTTTAAAAAACACAAAAAAAAAACAAAAACTTGATTTTAAAAAAACCAAAAAAATAAAAAAACTTGATTTTAAAAAACACAAAAAAAAAAAAAACTTGATTTTAAAAAAACCAAAAAAATAAAAAACTTGATTTTAAAAAACACAAAAAAAAAAAAACTTGATTTTAAAAAAACCAAAAAAATAAAAAAACTTGATTTTAAAAAACACACACAAAAAAAACTTGATTTTAAAAAAACCAAAAAAATAAAAAAACTTGATTTTAAAAAACACAAAAAAAAAAAAAACTTGATTTTAAAAAAACCAAAAAAATAAAAAAACTTGATTTTAAAAAACACAAAAAAAAAAAAAAAACTTGATTTTCAAAAAAAACAAAAAAATAACAAAACTTGATTTTCAAAAAAAAAAAAAAAAACTAAACTTGATTTTAAAAAACCAAAAAAAAAAAAAAAAAGCCTGTTTGCGAAAATCAAAAAGCCAAAAATATTTTTTTGTGGATTAGGTAGAAATATTTAAATATAATTATATTTTTCTACATTATTAAGATATCATTATATTTTTGTCTATGAACATTTTATACTAAATGCAGAACTGAATGCATAACAACCATTAATAAAAACATCTCCTTATAGGAATTAAATAAATGTGTGGTTTGTTATTTCAAGGCTCAGTATCAGTTTGGTTATAATTGTAAAAAAGTTGTTTACAGTGGCAATGGAGCTTATTTAGACATTTAAAATTAAAATACAGTTGGCACTACAACTGCTCGACCATAACCTAGGAGACAGCCCAAAAGAAAGGCAAGCAATAAATATAATGCAAGATTTCATCAATATTTTTTTTATTGTAAAAAATTAAATATCCTGGCCCATTGCAATGGCCCCCCTGCCCATAAAATAATTAACATATTGCTGTCTAACTTGACGGGCACTTTGGGGGGCCAAGCCAGTACGGACAGTATCCAGGCCCGTAAGGTTGGCATCTATTTGTCCGGCCTCAGGCCCAACTGTGCCTATATAATTCTGAGAATGTTTGTTTAAAAAGTTGTGCAGAATGCAGCACGATAAAATGATAAAATTAAGTTTGTATTCCGCCAAATTAATGGCTGTTTGAAACAGGCGGAACCGGCTGGCCAGAATTCCAAACGCATTCTCAACCACTCTTCTAGCTCTGGCCAGCCGGAAATTAAAAACCCTCCTCTCCGGGGTGAGGGTTCTTTGGGGGAATGGCCTCATGAGGTGCTTGCTGAGAGCGAAGGCTTCATCGGCAATGAAGACAAAGGGGAGTCCTTCCACGTTATCCGCATCAGGTGGCAATCCCAGGCCACCACTCTGGAGACGCTGGCAGAACTCCGTCTGGGCAAATACTCCTCCATCCGACATCCGGCCATTCTTCCCCACGTCCACATATAAAAAATCATAGTGTGCCGACACCACCGCCATTAAAACAATACTGTCGAACCCCTTATAATTAAAATAGTATGACCCCGAATGGGGTGGTGGCACAATGTGGACATGTTTCCCATCTATAGCCCCTCCACAATTGGGAAAGTCCCAACGGCTGGCAAAATGGGATGCCACAGTCTGCCATTCCTGTGGCGTTGAAGGAAACTGGGGAATCAAACAAGAAAACCAAAATCAATTAATTTGGAAGCTAACATTGCAAGAAAATTAGACAATTAAAAACATTATTCCCCAGCATCAGTATAACATTCAATAATTTAATTCTTCTGGAATAACTAATATGGAAAGGCACACTTATCAGATTGCTCACCCCCTCTGATGGAACATTGATTACATTTTAGGGGGTTGTGAAATCCCTAAAAAAGATTACTTTTAGGACACGCAGGAATTTAGGGACTAAAAAGGCTACAAGACTGCAGTTGTCGCACTCTGCAGGTGCAGTTGCTAACCAGCTTACAGTAAATGAGGTAATGTAAAAAGGCATTCATGTTGCAAGGAGTACACAATCACATGCAAGGGCAATTAATGAAAACACTTTGAGGCTTGCATATGATTTGATGATGGAAATCAGCAGAGCTTCTGCTCATTTACTAAAGCACTGGAACAAATGCACCTGTAGAGTGCACATGCATTTTGCAAAGTGCAACATATATTTGCTTTAGACAAATCAACACCACAGAACATTCAAGCTAATTTTTACGAGGGTGGGGGGGGGGGGGGTGTGAAATCTAGATAATTGCTATTTAGCAGCACACTATTTGGAGTGAGTTTAGGTGGGGGGGGGGGGGGTTGGGAAATCTAGCTAATTGCTAATTATAAGCACACTAAATACACTCAAACAAAATACATTCAAAATGAGTAGACTAGGTGGATATGTTCCCATCACTTCATGCTGGGGAGGTTATTGAAGGAAAATATACATGCATGACAAAAAATAACAGGAAAAAAATCCAGCATGTGTGAGGATAAAAAGGGGACATTCACACTATATTGCAATGATGGTAAGTAGTGTTTGAAGCAAGAAATACATTACATTATCAAAGATTACATAAAAGAACATGTGATGCTAATAAAAGAAAAATATCTTACCTTAATATAGTCCTTCTGCAGGACCTGGATGATGGCAGAACAGGTCTCTGGGATAATGATCCCCAGAGCCTGGGGGGAGATGCCTGTCGAGAACTTAAGGTCCTGCAGGCTTCTCCCTGTGGCCAAATACCGCAAGGTAGCGACCAGCCTCTGCTCCGGAGTGATGGCTTGCCTCATGCAGGTATCCTGCCTGCTGATATAGGGGGTCAGCAAAGCCAACAAACGGTCAAAAACGGGGTCTGTCATCCGGAGAAAGTTCCTGAAATCCTCAGGATTATTCTCACGGATCTCACGGAGCAAAGGCATGTGACAGAACTGGTCACGCTGAAGCAACCAATTCTTGGTCCATGAACTCCTCCTCGCCCTGTTCATGGACTGGTCTTGGGCTGAAGAATAAACTACAGCACCAAGCACATACAATGCACGAGCTCGACGACGAGTACGTACAGGTAACATGGCTTCAAAACGGTCGGCTGGTCAGAACGCACTAAACAGAACGCACTGAAGAACAGCAAGGCCTGTGAAGAACGTCCTGAAAATCAGGAACGAGCGGCCAATAAAACAAAGATTTCTCAATGCCAACTGACCAAACGCACTGAAAAGCAGATACAAACCTCACAAGCACAGACTGAACAACAGTTAAAACGAACTGAAAAATACGAGTCTCACAAGCGCGAATCGTCTCTCACCAAACTTCTACTAACACGAGATAAACACGAGATTAGCAGAAGGAGCCCAAAGGGTGTCGTACGGGCTATTGAACTTCCGTTTTATAGTCTCGTCGGACTTGGTGTACGTCACCGCGTACTAGGCTGTCGTACTTTTGTGTGGTCGTGTGTAGGCAAGTCCGTTCGTAAGAAAGTCTGTCGCAAGTCCGCCGAAGGTACGTAGGAAGTATGTCGGACAGGCTGTCGGACTTTTGTAGACGAAAAGTCCGACCGTGTGTACGCGGCATTAGAGAGTTGAGACAAACCACTGAGAGGGGTGCTTACAATGGTCAACTTTTAATAATGTATGTAAAATCTATATCCCAAAGGAAAAAAAAAAAAACATTCTGCAATTGAAGTGTTAGGCTAGAAATATACTCATAGACTTTTTTTAATGCATCCTTTAGGATAAACAAAGGAAGTCTAACAGATTTCTCCTTCCACACTGAACAGCATGGATGGATGAATCTCCCGCTGAGGACTATTCGATTTCAATAGATTTCTAACAGAATGTCAGAATACAGGAACAATGCCTGCATCTGATTGGATGTAGCCACTGTTCAGCCAAGGATTTTCCATCTGGATCCTTAGTCAAAAGTCAATTGAAAAATCAAGTTTTGTGAACCTGGGTATAGCCAACAGGGCCACCAGCAGAACAAATTTTGGCCAGTTATTTGTGAATTGGCCACACTTTGAAGCCTGTATGGCCAGTTTTTTTGTTTCATAGTAGGTAAGGTTGAATAAAGACAATAGTCCATCCAGTTCAGCCTGTGTAGGTGTATGTGTGTCAATGTTGATAATCATTTCCCATATCCCTGTATGTTGTGTTCACTAAGATGCATGTCCAAGAGTCCTTTAAAAATATCAATACTCCTTATTGACACCACTGATTGTGGAAGAGAGTTCCACATCCCTACCGCCCTGACAATGAAAACAGTCTACAAAGCTTAAGGTTAAACTGCTTCTCCTCCAATCTCATTGTGTGGCCCCGTGTCCTTTTACACTACCTGAAAACTGAGACTGAAAAGTTTTCTTCTTATGCTGGGATCACCATTGAGATATTTGTATATTGCTCTCATGTCCCCTCTCAAGCATCCCTTCTCCAGGGAGAATATATTTAGTGCTTGTAGTCGTTCCTCGTAATTGAGGTCCTCCAGTCCCCTTATTAATTTAGTTGCCCTTCTCTGGATTATCTTCAGCTCCAGCTCATCCTTCCTGAGGACTGGTGACCAGAACTGGATGGAATACTCCAGATGTGTCCGAACCAGAGTTTTATAAAGTGTCAGGATTATAGTTTAATCTCTCGAGTAAATCCCCTTTTTTGTGCTAATAGTCTGCCAGCTTTCCTTGCTGCAGCTTGCCCTTTTAATGCTATTGCTCAGTCTGTTTTCTACCAGAACCCCCAGATCTTTCTCCATCCTTGATTCCCCCCAGAGGTTCTCCTCCTAGTGAGTAGTGTGCATTAATATTTCTCTCTTCCAGTCTCTGACCTCCCTTCAAATATGTTCTAGAACAGTAGTCTCCAAACTTTCTAAACAAAAAACCTGGATTACTGTCCTTCAGACTTTGGGGGGACCGGAGTGGGCAGTGGAAGTAGAAAATGCCCCAGCGCCAGTGGGAGCAAAAAAATGACATAGTGCCTGTAGTCAGTAGAAGGAGGAATAGCGCCATATCATTGGTGTTACTGGGAGAAAAAGTGCCTAATTGTTTATATCAGTGGGAGGAATAGTGTCTCATCACCGGTGTCAGTGGGAGGAATAGTGTCTCATCACCGGAGTCAGTGGGAGGAATAGTGTCTCATCACCGGTGTCAGTGGGAGGAATAGTGGCTCATCATTGGTGTCAGTGGGAGGAATAGTGCCCCACCCATCATTGGAGCACAGGTGTGTCAGGAGGAAGGAGTCTCTGAAGCTGCTCCAGGAAATCTCTCTCAGTTCTCCTGGCTCCTTTCTGGGGAAGCCATGGAGGCCAGCAGGGCCTCTCCTGCTGGAAGCTCTCAGCCATCTCCTGGGCCATCAGGTGACATACCTGCCCCTGTACAAACCATGGCTTGTGATCTCTCTGTCCCTGGTGAGGGTGAAGGCTCAGAGGCAATTCAGGAGCGAGTGGTGGCTGGGATTAAAGCCCTGAATAGAGAAAGAGACAAGCTGTACAAACTGAGAGCGGAGCTGAAGCGCTTGAGAAGGCAGCGTGAGGGCTTGCACAGCCAGAGACGTGGATCCATGGATCCGGAGATCCAACTGGCCAAGGTCCGGGTAGAACACCAAGAAACCATTGTGGCCATGATGGAAGGCAGAGATGGGCCCTTTAAGGAAAAATTCTGCAATGAGAGAAGGTTTGCCAGGATGGCAAAAATGGAGGAGGAGACCCCCAGTTCAGACCCCCTGCCCCCTCAGGGAGAGGTAAGCAGCCCCATGCCTTCCCAGGACTCAGGAGGCATGCTGAAGGTAATCCAGGCAATGGAGTCTCCTATGCGGGGTGATCAGCTGGTGTTTCATGAAGAGGACATTACTGATAATGTGCCTGACAAGGTAAAGCCCGTCAAGCCTCATGTGGTGCATAAAACTGTTTTTGTGAACACTGTGACTGATACTGACAATGTGCCCAGTGGCAATCAGGCTGCTAGTCCTTTGTGTGGCAATGCTGTGCCTGCTGATGCTGCAGTGCAGCAAAAAATGTATTTAAAAAATGACATTCCTGCAGAGGAACTACAAGATTCAACAGAGCCAATTAACCCCCCTTCAGCTGAGTCTAAAGCTGTTTGCCCCACAGCTGCTGAGGACTCTGCAGCACAGCTTCAGGAGACAGCTGGTATTACATCAGAAACTGTGACTATTCCTGATGGGAATGTGAATGTTTGTGTGACTGATAAAAATCATCCCAGTACCAGTGTGATGGACAGTCCTACCAATTCTGTTCCAGCAGATAATAATAATAATCAGTGGCGGCTGGTGAAGTTTTAGGATGGGGGGGCGCCAGACCCCGCCCTTCCTTTTTGACCCCTCCCACTTGATGGAAATGGGCGTGGTTTCAGCAAAATAGTGGGCGTGGCTCTAAGGTGGTGTGGTTAGCGTCTGAGATGAACGAGGGATGGAGGGAGAGGGCGAGGGAGAGAGGGACAGTAGGCCTAGATCCTACACAACAAAAGAAATGTGTATTCTACAAAGTTTAACAATCAGCAGATAAAGATACTCCAAACACCTGGTGTTAGCGCTTCAATCATCCCGGCACCATGGTTGTTATGGTGTCAGGATGATTGAAGCTCATTATTACTATTATTACATTGTAATATAAAATGAAATCGTTCAACTCACCATAATGCAGAATCAGTGGGAGCCCCGAGTGTGTCACTAGCCACGTCGCCTGTCACCAGATGCCATTAGGTGTCCCCAGCAGTCCCTTCTTACATGCAGCCTGTGTCACATCAAATGCAGCCTCTGTCACATCAAATGCAGCCTCTGTCCCCCCCCCAAAATGCAGCCTCTGTCCCCTTACATCAGAGTTGCCATCAGTGTCCCCCCACAGCATGTGTCCCCATCAGAGCCCCCCACAGCAGGTGTCCCCCACAGCAGGGTGTCTCCATCAGAATCCCCCCACAGCAGGTGTCCCCATCAGAGTCCCCCCACAGCATGTGTCCCCATCAGAGCCCCCCACAGCAGGTGTCCCCCACAGCAGGGTGTCCCCATCAGAGTCCCCCCACAGCAGGTGTCCCCATCAGAGTCCCCCCACAGCAGGTGTCCCCATCAGAGTCCCCCCACAGCAGGTGTCCCCATCAGAGTCCCCCCACAGCAGGTGTCTCCATCAGAGCCCCCCACCAGAGCCCCCCACAGCAGGTGTCCCCCATCAAAGCCCCCCACAGCAGGTGTCCCCCATCAAAGCCCCCCACAGCAGGTGTCCCCCATCAAAGCCCCCCACAGCAGGTGTCCCCCATCAGAGCCCCCCACAGCAGGTGTCCCCTATCAAAGCCCCCCACAGCAGGTGTCCCCCATCTGAGTCCCCCCACAGCAGGTGTCCCCCATCAGAGCCCCCCACAGCAGGTGTCTCAATCAGAGTCCCCCCACAGCAGGTGTCCCCAGAGTCCCCCCACAGCAGGTGTCCCCAGAGTCCCCCCAAAACAGGAGTCGCCCATCAGAGCCCCCCACAGCAGGTGTCCCCCATCAGAGCCCCCCACCAGAGCCCCCCACAGCAGGTGTCCCCTATCAAAGCCCCCCACAGCAGGTGTCCCCTATCAAAGCCCCCCACAGCAGGTGTCCCCTATCAAAGCCCCCCACAGCAGGTGTCCCCTATCAAAGCCCCCCACAGCAGGTGTCCCCCATCAGAGCCCCCCACAGCAGGTGTCCCCTATCAAAGCCCCCCACAGCAGGTGTCCCCATCAGAGTCCCCCCACAGCAGGTGTCCCCATCAGAGTCCCCCCACAGCAGGTGTCCCCATCAGAGTCCCCCCACAGCAGGTGTCCCCATCAGAGTCCCCCCACAGCAGGTGTCCCCATCAGAGTCCCCCCACAGCAGGTGTCCCCATCAGAGTCCCCCCACAGCAGGTGTCCCCATCAGAGTCCCCCACAGCAGGTGTCCCCCATCAGAGCCCCCCACAGCAGGTGTCCCCCATCAGAGTCCCCCACAGCAGGTGTCCCCCATCAGAGTCCCCCACAGCAGGTGTCCCCCATCAGAGTCCCCCACAGCAGGTGTCCCCCATCAGAGCCCCCAACAGCAGGTGTCCCCCATCAGAGCCCCCAACAGCAGGTGTCTCCATCAGAGTCCCCCACAGCAGGTGTCCCCCATCAGAGTCCCCCAACAGCAGGTGTCCCCATCAGAGTCCCCCAACAGCAGGTGTCCCCATCAGAGTCCCCCAACAGCAGGTGTCCCCATCAGAGTCCCCCAACAGCAGGTGTCCCCATCAGAGTCCCCCAACAGCAGGTGTCCCCATCAGAGTCCCCCAACAGCAGGTGTCCCCATCAGAGTCCCCCAACAGCAGGTGTCCCCATCAGAGTCCCCCAACAGCAGGTGTCCCCATCAGAACCCCCCACAGGAGGGTGTCACCATCAGAACCCCCCCACAGCAGTTGTCCCCATCAGAGCCCCCCACAGCAGTTGTCCCCATCAGAGCCCCCCACAGCAGTTGTCTCCATCAGAGCCCCCCACAGCAGTTGTCCCCATCAGAGCCCCCCCCTCAGCAGGTGTCCCCCCGATTCTCCACACAGCGGTACTTACCTTCAGTCTCCTGCGGTGTCCTCCTCCTCACACTGGCACCAGCATTCTTCCTGCTTCCTCTCTCTCGGGCGCAATGAGAGAGAGAACCAGGAAGTGACATCTGCCTCAGGGCAGATGTCAATCACATCTGAAGTGCCAAGTAGCTTCCGCCCGGCGCCTGTAGTATGTATTGCTATGGCCGAGCGAAAGCTACTAGGCGCTTCAGAAAACGCCCCAAGGCGGGCTAAACGCCCGCAAATGCAGCGCCACGTCTGCAATCTTGTGATTGCATAGACGTGGCGCTTCCTATAAGTGCACTGTGTCCGGCGTCGCACTGTATCCGGCGTCCGAACACAGTGCACTTAAGGACCTTTTTTTTCCTTTTTTTTTTTTTTAAAGGGCCAGTATTAAAAATTTTTTTTTTTTTTTTTTTTGACTTTTTTTTTTTTTTTTTTGCTGCCTGGAGGGGGGGGGCGGCGCCCAGGCGCCCCCTATGGACGGGCCGCCACTGATAATAATAATAATAATAGTAATGTACAGACTACTGTGACATCAGTGTGGGGCCTTGGCCCTGATAAACCTACATTTGCTCAGGTGGTATGCTCTGCTCCTGGTAGCTCCGCCCCCATGCGGGTTTTCCCCCTGCGACCTACCACCTTGAGCACCCCGGGCTCTGGTCTTGGGTCTCTGGCTTCTGCTGGGGGTCCGAGACGAAATGTAGTGATTATTAAATGGGAAGGTGGTGCAATCCCTCCAGCACGGCGTGCAGTGGTGGACATGATTTTGGAGATGGGTTTTGGGGCAAACGATCTGTATGCCCTAATACATGTTGCTGGGAACAGGGAATATACTATTAGCTTCACCAGGCCAGAGGGTCTTGACCTGTTCTGGGAGCGATATGAGGATCGGTGCAGGTCAAGACCTGAATGGGAAGGTCTGGCCCCAGTTGTGGTTTCACAAAGGTCAACGGTGAAAAAGATAACCATCATACTCACCAATGAGAGTGTTCCAGCTCGGGACCTAGAGGTCTGGTTAAGGAACTATGGTGAGGTTTTGACTAAGCCCAGCAAAATCCTTGATGAGCGTAACATCTGGACTGGGGGTTGGTCAGTAACAGTCAGGTTGGCCAGGGATGGGAATGTTGTCCGTCACCTGCCCTCCTCAGCTTTTATAGGGAGGGATAGGATGACTATTTTCTACCCTGGTCAGCCGAAGCTGTGTCACCTCTGTGGAGAAAAGGGGCATTTGAGCTCTTCCTGTTCAGCCTTGATATGTTCAGTGTGATGGTCATATGGCTAAGGACTGCACCAAGATGATCAGGTGCAACCTGTGCCTGCGCCTTGGTCACCCCTACAGCAGATGTCCTGAAGCCTGGCACAATATGGAGAAGGAGGTAATTGATGACATGTCAAGGCTGGACAGGATGGAGGGTGAGGCCCCTGGTGTACCATCTTCCTCTGCGGTGACTGACTCCCCTGGTCCTGCTCAGGAATTCTCCCCAGTTCCTGTGGCCACCCCTCCTGTGTCTGTAAGTATTCCTTCTGTATCTGTCTCTGTGTCCCACCAGCCTACTGTACCCTCTCCTCATGTGTCAGAACCTTCCAAGTCTGTGTCCCCCGAGTCAGTTACCCCCCTGGAGTCTACCCCTCCTAAGTCTGATTCAAAGGGAGCACCCCCCCCCACCAGGAGTGGTAGTGGGTACTAAAAAGGTCGCTTCTTCCTCTCTAAAGGAGTCTTCTGTAAAGACTTCAAAGAAAAAAACAAGAGATGAGGGCATTTCTGAAGCGGACCTGCAGTACCTGGAGGAGAGAAGGAAGGTTGGAAAGCGGAAGAAGCAGGTGGTGAGGATGGAACAGGCTCCAGTGCCTGTCTCCAACCATTATAGCTCCTCTAAGTGGGATATTTCTTCATCTGGAGCTTCTTCGGAGCGAAGTTCCGATTCTGAGATGGAGTTTGAGGCGGCCTCAAGAAAGAGAGAGGCTTCTGGTGATGAGCAGCAGAGGGGAGCTAAGAAGCAATCCACCCAATTACCCAAATGGTGGTTCCCCCTCCGTTAAAAGTGGTGACAATAAATGTCGCCAGCATTAAGTCAGTAAGAGCTCGATCTATGGCCTTCTTTTTGTTTAGCCAATTAGACGCTGAAATTTTATTTTTGCAAGAGACTAGTAGGCTCCTTGGCAGATATTCATATGGCCAAGAGAGAGTGGAGGTATGGTCCATCTTACTGGTCTCTTGCGGCCGAGCCTTACGGCGGTGTGGCGGTGTTGTTTAAAACCGGCATGGTAACTGTCTGGCGGGTTATTGAGGTGGAGATTGGGAGATGTATGGTCTTAGACGTCCTTGTGGGAGGGCAGGACCTGCGCCTAATTAATGTTTATGGGCCGCACACAAAGTGGGACAGGAAGTGCCTTTTTACAAGGATCAAGCCATTTCTTTTTACATCCCGGCAAGTGGTCTTTGGAGGTGACTTTAATACAGTAACTAGGCCCAAGGACAGGAAGGACTTCAAGGACAGGCTGGAATATGATAGCGTTTTTTTAAATAGTATGGTTAGGGATGCTGGTCTTGTGGATGTGCACATTAAGCACCTCCCGGATGACACCGGGTTCACCTTTCATCGAGGTAATAGTCAGAGTAGAATAGATAGGTTTTTTTTTAAGGAGACCTCTGCTTTCTCACCCCCAGTGGTGCAGGCAGTAGAGTTCTCTGATCACTGTATGCTATCTGTGGTCCTGAATGCTTCAGACGCCCCTCAGAGGGGCAAGGGCATCTGGAGATTGAATTCGACTCTACTCAAGGAAGAACATGTTAGACAATCCTTTGAGGAATTCTTTCAGGCACAGGTGACCATCCTGGACTTTTGTAGCAGCAAGGCTGAGTGGTGGGAGCTGACCAAAAAGAGGATTGCTGGATTCTTCAGGGGCCTAGCCAATAGAAAACAGTTTAATAAATACATGACCTACCAACGTTTACAGAGGAAGCTGGATATTCTTGTCTCGAGAGGAGGAGATCCTGGGGAAATCTCCGAAGTGAAACTCCTTCTCAGGAAGTGTCAATATGAGCGGCATGCCTCTTTGGTTCTGGAGAGGGACTATGGGAAGTACCACTCGCCTGACCCTTACCAGAACTGCAAACAAGGTGTAGCTGTTAAAACGGTCGTTGGCCTTAAGGACAGTACAGGTTCCTTGACAAAGTCCAGGTCAGGGATTCTGGAGGTCGTGAGGTCCTTTTATGCTGACCTTCTTGGGAGGAAAGAGCTTGACCGTGACAAGATGGAAAGCTTTTTGTACTCTACTCCAGGTCTAAATGATGAAGATGTCCCATTGATGAATTTGACAGAGGAGATCACAGTTGAAGAGGTGATGAGGGTAATTGAACAGCTTGCCATCAAAAAGTCACCTGGACCGGATGGCTTGACGGCTGAGTTTTACAAAGCTTTTAAGTCTATTCTGGCCCCACATTTGGTAGAGGTTTTTAACAGTTGCCTTGCAGAGGGGGTACTTCCCCCTTCCATGAGGCACTCGGCTGTGATTCTTCTTTCAAAGGGTAAAGATCCTTCGATGATTGAGAATTGGCGCCCCATCAGCCTTCTTAATGTCGATAGAAAGATACTGGCAAAGATCATTTTCTGGCGCCTATCGTCAGTAGCAGAGTCTTTGCTTTCTCGCCATCAGCACTGTTCGGTCCAGGTTAGGTGCACCTTCACAGCAGTTTTAGCTGTCCGGGAGGCCTTGGAGCGGTGCAGGGCTGCAGGCTGGGGAAAGTATTTGCTGACATTGGATCAGGCAAAGGCTTTTGATCGTGTTAACCATGAGTACCTGTGGTTGCTCCTTAGTAAGTACGGTCTGCCGTGTGGTTTTGTCGATTGGTTGAAAGTCTTGTATAAGGGGGCAGAAAGCTTTCCTCTTGTTAATGGTTGGGTTGGGCAGTCCTTTGAGGTTGGCTCTGGAGTGCATCAAGGTTGTCCCCTGAGTCCCCTGCTCTATGTGTTTGCAATCGACCCTTTCATCAGGAAGCTAGGGAGAGCAGCATGTTGTGTGGGGTGCCAGTGGGGCTCCCGGGTGAGCCGCCTTTGAGGGTTGTTGCCTATGTGGACGATGTGTCAGTGATTGTCACTGGGGCGGATGAAGCAGAGGAGGTGGTCTCTCTGACATCACAGTATTCTGAAGCATCAGGCTCCAAGATCAATCAGGAAAAGAGTGAAGTTTTCTGGATGGGAAAGGAAGGTGAGGGGTTTGATCTCCCGTACACCTTTCCAGTGCCCCAGGAAAGAATTAAGATTTTAGGCATTGAATTTGGACCTGGCGATTATGGCCTCAAAAACTGGGAAGGCAGACTGGAAATTACCAATACTAAGGTGGTCAGCTGGAAGAGATCGAAGTTATCTATGAGGGAAAGGGTTGATCTGATTAAGACTTACCTGATTCCGATCTTCTTGTATGTCAGCTTTGTCTGCAATTTGCCAGTGTCTCTCTATGCTAGGGTCAGTAGTGTGTTCTTCCAGATGTTGTGGGGGAACAGACTGAACCCCATCAAGAGGAATGTCACCTATCTATCCAGGAGGGAGGGTGGCTTAGGTATGGTCAACCCAGTTCTTTTCTTTTCACTGCTTTTTCTCAAGTTTAATATTGGTAATATGCTTGCAGTGGAACCTCCTGGATGGGCAGGCATATTTAGATCTTGGTTTAGGCCTTTTCTACGACTTTGGGAAGAAGGTGGCCAAGTGAAGAATCTCAGGGGTCATCGTGGTCAGCTACCAGCCTATGTCGCTCCGTGCCTGAAGTTACTACGGCAGTGGTGATTGTCGGCTGAAGATCTCAGATCGGTTCCGAGGAAAGTCCTTATGAGTCGAGTCTTGAGCGAAGTCTTTCATGACCCACTGGCCTTAAGGGATTGAACAGGCCCAGTTTTGAGGGCAGGGTTAAGACTTATTAATTTGGACAGAGTACCCCCTAAATTCAGGGATCTGGCCTGGTTGTGCTTCCATGGGAGGCTCTATGTTAGGGGCAATTTGAAATTCCGCAGTGGGATGGATCGTAGCTGTTCTCGGGAGGAGTGTGCAGGTGAGGAGGAGACTATGGACCATTTTCTGCTTCATTGCCCTTTTAACATAGAGGTGTACAAACAGGTGGGGCGGGCCCTCTGTGTTCCTTTCCTCTCCAGGCTGGGTTATGCTGAGTGGGTGTATGGAGCATTCAATACTGGTGGGGTTTTTTGTTTAGATACACTTTTTCTAGTTAGCCTAGTAGTCCGTTATTTCACCTGGAATGCACGGTGTCAGGTCAGCATTCAGCGTAAAATCCTTCCTGTTCAGGTGGTGGTGTATGCCTTTTTGCATGAGGTGGAGAAGATTCGGGTACTTGAGAGAGACAAGCGGAGTCAGGGGGCTTGGTTGAAGGCGTGGAGGGGTTTCAAGCCTCCCTGACTGCCAGGAGTCTCTTTCCCGGGTGTGGCTGTCTGTCTCTTATCACCCTAGATTAATATTTTTTGGATTAATTTTTGATAAATGGCTGCGTACATAGGTGATGGGTTGTGCCTCTTAGGCCCTCTCTGCTGCTTTATGTAAATAATTTTGGTAGTGGATTATGTATATATTGTATATATTCTGAACATGGATGTGTATTCCTTGGATTTCTGTTGAACTTTTGTACTATGGTTTTGTTTTTTACTTTTGTATAAAATTGGTTGCTTGATTCTTTTTAATAAAAGATCAATAGCGTCTCATCACCGGTGTCAGTGGGAGGAATAGTGTCTCATAACTGGAGTCAGTGGAAAAATGCCCCATTGTTGGCGTCAGTGAGAGGAAAGGTTCCCCACTGTTGGTGTCAGTGGGAGGAATGGTGTCCCCTTCTTGGTGTCAGTGGGAGGAAGACCAGCAAAGAGCCACATTCGGCCCACGGACCTCAGTTTGGAGACCACTGTTTTAGAAGACAGGGGGGGGGGTAGCAGCTTGTGAAACCCCTAGCAGCTAAATTGTCTTGAAAAGGCAGTGGTGCCTGTCAACTCCACAGTTCATATTAAACTTACTGCAACACAAAGCATCACAGTTGTGGCATACTGTATGAACAAATTCATCTGGCTGTATGGTATGCTTTGGGTGGGGCAGTAAAAATATGTCTCAACCACCTGTTTTTACTGCTCCCCAACTTCCCATGTGAATGAGGCCTTAGAGAGTGAAAATGCTCTGTCCGTGACTCCCAATTGTTCCCTTACATTGTTAGCGTGTCACACAGGGTCTGGGAGAGATCAGCAGCATTGAGATGCAACAAAGGATGAAAAAAGGTGAAAAGAAACATTTTATTAAGTAAAAAAAAAAATTAAAAAAGCTTCAGGCTCGGTTCACATATATGCAAATTGGATACATTTTGAAATTTTGAACCGCATCTGATTCGTATAATATGTGAACCAGACCGGCTTTCAAAGGAGCCGATTCACATATATGCGGGGCAGTTGCGGTAGAAAATATTAAAGGGTCCTGTGCGCTTCTCAAATTCCCACTTGAACCGCTGAATGGAGACTGCACTGATGGCTCTGCACAGAAACTCATATATTTGCACCCAGTCTTAGCAAATGAAATGTCATCCAGTTAGGGTTTACATCTGTTTTAATGGCAGATAAAAAGCATATTTTTCCATAAGCAGTGTGAATAAAATGTCTGCTACTTAGAACGATTTTGAAAAAATGAAATCTTTTTTCTAATGGTCTCAGAATATTAATGCCACTGTCTGGGTTATTTCAGATATAAAAACCGAAAAGAGAAAAGAACATAAAAAAAAATATATAAAGGCTTTTATTTCTGAGAATATATAGTACGGCCATCTGAGGTTTATGTATAGAAATGATAAATAATGAAATGGACAATCCTGAATATCTCCTGCCACCTTGTGGTTAGAAAGGGGAATTGTTTTTATGTTTTTGTATGGAAGATGATGATTTTTAATCACTGTGCCTCTATCTCTAGTACAGTAATATGTGGCCGTGTCTTCCACTTTCACATTGTTTATTTGTAGATATGCCGTGTTTATGGACTTATCAGATGTTATTGTGAATCTTGGCTGATATGAAGAGGCATAATTTGTGTTTCCATTATCAGGATCAATCCTTCCAATCCATGTCAGTCCTCTCCCTGGAACCTGTTGAACCCAGCTTATATAGTAGCTGGAAATCTGAAATCCAGATCCTTTACAGGACATCTTCACGCTCTCTCCAGGTTTTTTTACTTCTGAATTGGACTGGATAAGTGTTTCTGACATGACTCCTTCATAAGAGAAATGACAACATTATACATGAGAAATAAATGATCAGATCAGTATTATTTAACCCTTTCCTAACCTGACTTACCAAGCAGTGAGGACAGACAGGTGACATAATAAAAAAGAAACATGTTGTATGATTTGCTCTCTGATTGCTCTCGGTTCTGGACAGACGTCACCTTTATACTGAGACACTACTACCTCTCTGTTCAGATTTTCACCCCCCTACAGATCTGAGACCAGGAGGAGTGATCACATTTGCATAAAGAGTCTATAAAAAAGCTTCACATCATGAAAGGACTGGAGAGTATTTTCAATTATGTTTAATTATTCACATAAAGCGGATCCTTTCTATAGTATGTATTATATATTGTGACCTGGGGGACAGGTACAAAGCTCCCTGGGATGAACAGTCTTTCAGGCACAGATACCAAATCCAGTGAAGTAGTGAAAAACAGTGCAGTGTTTATTTCTGATATATACAAGTCTATATACAGGTGCTGTACAGTGTTCCAAAAACAAATGGGAACAAAAATAACCGAACAAAAACCTAGCCGTGTATCGGCACTAACTATACAATATTTACAGATCCCAACTACCAGGCCGAGCAGAGGTCAGTTTTACCCCCCCCCTCCCATATACAGAGATCAGTGTCACCCCCTTCATAATACAGGGTCCCCCCATAGAGACCACCA
The DNA here is from genome assembly GCF_042186555.1 of Aquarana catesbeiana. Taxonomy (NCBI): domain Eukaryota; kingdom Metazoa; phylum Chordata; class Amphibia; order Anura; family Ranidae; genus Aquarana; species Aquarana catesbeiana. Next base: position 342,654,328 of record NC_133324.1, on the reverse strand, counting down.
TTAGAGTCCCTCTAAATCAGTGACCTCCCCCTTCCATAGAGACCCCCCTATATCAGTGCTTCCCTTAGAGACCCAAAAAACGAAGAATTAAAAAAATGCAGCACACCCTCCCCCTATAATTATATTGATTCATATGTGAAAAATAATTGTGAATGATGGTGGAAACCCCCCAAGGGTCATCTAAACATCAATACACTCCAGTCTTATTCAAACATATACAGTATACTGTGCAATCTTGATACACATAATCCTGTATGAATAGTGGTGGAAACCTCCCATCCATTCCAAAATGTCTTGTGCTAATATTCAACTCAAAAGGACTTTATAAGTTGGATATTGGCACAAGATGTTTTGGATGTTTCCACTACTATTGATAAAGTATTATGTGTATCAAGATTGCACAGTATATATGTTTGAATAAGATTGGGGTGTAATAATGTTTAGATTACCCTTGGCAGTTTCCACCATCATCCACAATTATTTTTTCACATACAAATTCATATAATAATAGGGGAGGGTGCTCTGCATTTTTTCCATTTTTAGTTTTTTTTTCAGCTGTGGAAACACATCAGTGCTAGCAGCAATTTATTTACTGAGTTTTTTTATTTCTATTTTCTAGATCAGAGGCCCCTTTATATCAGCAGCCCCCCCCCCCAATTAGTCACTGATTAGTCTCTAAGGGGGGGTGCTAATATAATCACTTGTCTACCGGGCACTTTCACCCCCTTCCTGCCCAGGCCACTTTTCACCTTTCCTTGCTCTCACACTTTGAATGACAATTGCGCGGTCATGCAGCACTTTACCCAAATGACATTTTTATCATTTTTTTTCCACACAGTTTTCTTTTGGTGAATTTAATCACCACTGGGGTTTTATTCTATGCTAAATAAGCAAAAAAAGACAGACAATTTTGAAAAGAAAACTTTTTCTTTGTTTCTGTTATAAAATTTTGTAAATAAGTAATTTTTCTCCATCGCTGATATGCACTGATGAGGCTGCATTGATGGGCGCTGATAGGTGCCACTGATGTATGCTGATGAGGCTGCACTGATAAGTGCCACTGATAGGTGGCACTGATAGGCACTGATAGGCGGAACTGATGGGTACTGAAAATGTAACCACTTAATGACCAGGCCATTTTTTGCGATAGGGCACTGCATCACTTTAACTGACAATTGCGCAGTTGTGCGACGCTGTACCCAAACAAAATTGATGTCCTTTTTTTCTCAAAAATAGAGGTTTCTTTTGGTGGTATTTGATCACTTCTGTGGTTTTTATTTTTTGCGCTATAAACAAAAAAAGAGTGACAATTTTGGAAAAAAACAATATTTTTAAATTTTTTGTTGTTATAAATATCCAAAAAAAATGTAAAAATTTTTTTAGGCCAATATGTATTCTGCTACATATCTTTGGTAAAAAAATCGCAATAAGTGTATATTTGCTCAAAAGTTACAGCGTCTACAAAATAGGGGATATATTTATGGCATCTTTATTTATTATTATTTTTTTTTTTACTAGTAATGGCGACGATCTGCTTTTTTTTTTTTTTTTTTTTTTTTTTTTTTTGCAGGACAGCGGACAGATCAAATACTTTTGACACTTTTTGGGACCACTGACATTTATACAGCGATCAGAGCTAAAAAATAGCCACTGATTACTGTATAAATAACACTGGCAGGGAAGGGGTTAAGTGTGTTCCCTGGGTGTGTTTCTAACTGTATGGGGGCTGGGCTGATTGGAGAAGGAGAGAGATCGTTGTTCCTAATCACTAGGAACAGACGATATCTCCCTCCTCCCCTGACAGAACGAGGATCTGTTTGTTTACACTGACAGATCCCCCATCTGCCTGTCTCTGGAGCGATCGCAGGTGGCCTGCGGACATCGAGTCTACCGGACCCGTTGGTTGGCTCCCCCGCTCGCGAATGGGCCCACAAATCGCTGTGTACGCTCGCAACGTACAATAATGGCCATTTGCGCAGGGGAGCCAATCTGCAGCAGAACAACTGCGACGGGCGGTCCATAACTAGTTAAAAAACAACATTTTTGCTTGCACATGATTGGATGATGGAAGTCAGTAGAACTTCTGCTCATTTACTAAGCTCTGGAACAATTGCACAGTCTATTTGCCTTTAGTAAAGTGAAGGTCTGTAGCACTGAAAACAAAATGTTAAAGAGGAGTTCCAGTCTGTAAAAAATAAATAAAATAAAAGTGATCAGATACAAATACTGTAGCTCCTGACTTTTAACATAAGGACACTTACCTGTCCAGGAATCCCTCAATGTCGGCACCCCTAGCTGATTCATCAGTCGGCTTCAGGTGCAGGCACCGGCATTTGTAGTAACGGAAACAGGCAATGAAACCTTGTGGCTTCACTGCCTATTCCTACGGCACAATTGCGAGTCACGCTGCACTTTCTGAATGGCACCGCCATCTTCTGGGACCTCTGTGTGTCCCAGAATGCAGTGGGGGGGGGAGTGACCGTAAATTTAATAGATCGCCGTGCCTACCCGGAAGTAGGAGCGGGTACCTGTCAAAACCAGATACCCGCTCTACCCTCCCCCCCAAAAAGTGCCAAATGTGGCAGTGGAGGGGGGGGGTGCAAACAAGCAGAGCTTCCCCTACTACTAAACTAACTATGCTGCAATTAATATCCAATCAGTCTTTTTTATACTCCTGAATATGATTGGATGATTGAAGTGAATACAGCCCAGGGGTGAGACATCTTCTTTTATAAAAAAAAGCCTCAAAGAAAAATGTGCCTTATACTATGTTCTGGAGATACATTTAAACTAAACTCCTAAGGGGCGTGGCCTGACGCATGGAGTGAGAGGACGTGCTGTTCCACAGCTCCCGGATCCCGCGGCTCTACAGGGCATTTCAGAACCGAATTAGGCTGCCTAAACTACTCCGATGGGGAAAGCTAAGTACCGAGACCAACAGGGAACAGGGGGTTCTCGTCCAGAAGGGGACTCGGGGAACTTTTTCACCCGATCCTCGGCCGCGGCCCAGCGCCAGCCGAGATCCAAGATGGCGCCGGCGCCTCCGTCCCCGGCCCGCTCCGAGTCAGCCCTGGACACTATGGCCTGCTCACAGGCATCTCACATTACCCCTGTGCCCCCAGCTTCTCCCCCCAGCCTCTCCAGGTGCTGATCCACCGCATCCATAGGATCCGAAGATGGATGGGATCTAGAATCCCAGATGAGATCCCTGCACAACTATATGCGATCTCTCCCTACCAAGGCTGATTTTGAGCAGTGTGTACACCGCATAGAAAAAACCTACAAACAGGAGATTTCTGAACTTAAAAGGGACATTGGTGTTCGTTTTGAGGACATTGAAGCCACAACAGAGACACTCCATGCCTCTGTTCAGAAACATGAGGAAATACTTAACTCCCACACAACCATGCTGCAGCACCTTGCGTTTCAACAGGATGACATCGAGAACAGAAACAGGCGTAATAATATTCGCATACGCGGCATCCCTGAATCTGTGGAACCCAAGGATTTGAGGGCAGCGGTGACAGCCATTTTCAATCAGCTCTTACAATTACCCAAAGATAACCCACTTGAGCTTGACCGAGTCCACAGGACCTCAGGCCCCAGGAATCCTGACCCCTCATTCGTCCGAGATACGCTCTGCAGGGTGCACTTTTACAACATTAAGGAATCCATCATGCGGGCAGCTAGCGTGCAGGACTCTATCCTTTTCAATACCACCCCCGTGATGCTATTACCTGACCTTTCACGTTTAACTTTGACCATGCGGAAGGCCCTGAAGCCTCTCACACAGCTCCTCCAATCACGTCAAATAAAATACCAATGGCGCTTTCCCTTTCAGTTACGGGTGCACCATGAGGGTAAAACTGCCACATTCCGCATGCTGGGTGACCTCCCTGCATTCCTGGGCACCCTGGAGTTGCCACAGGTGTCTTTGCCAGATTGGCCTTTCTCTCCAACTACACCAGGCCTTCCGTACATCCCTCAGTGGCAGAAACACAGCCGCAAACGCCACCCTGGATCCTCACCCCGCATAGACCCTGATGACTGATGCCATACGATTCAGCTGGTCTCCTATTGTTTTTTCCCCTACCTGAGTAGGAATACCTACTACACCACCTTGGATCCTTAAGGACTTCCATCTCTTGAGCCTCTACAGATAGCCTTCACTTTTCCACACCTCTTCCAGCATGCAGTTCCTGTTACTGTTTTTTTTTTCAGTTGGAAGACAGAAACCTTTTCCTTAATGTTATGGTTACCCGCGTTCGGGGCCCTTATGCCTTAGAAGATACCAGGTTTCTCTGCTAAAAATGGCTCAAAGGCTCATAAGCTGCATCAGGAAGATCCTCTTTGGCCTCATGGGACTGCTGCGGCCCTCACCTGTTGTGAAGCTGATCCCACTGCTCTTCCAGTCTCGTCAAGCCGGAGGTTCCTGACTACTATTGTTAAACTACCTTTTTTTCCTTTTTCCTTGGGACTGGTGTACCTGTTTGCACTCTACTGTTGCTCTCATGGCACACTCAATTGTTTAGAATGTTATATTAACCCATGCTTTTCCCCCATTGTATCTCTGATTTTGAAACCTTACTATCTATACCTATATATGCTAATTACGTTTACAAGTACAGCCCAGATTAATCCACATATTATTGGCCCTGTGGTTCTCGGGGCTCCGGGAGCTCCCGCCATGCTAAACACTAACCCCCCCTTAGGAATACTCGGTGCCCCCACTTGGCACCGTTCCATGGTTTACAGATACTCTATACCTTACAGTTTCTTGTTTTGTTTTCTATCTTTTTTATTTTCTTTCTCCCAACTTTTGTTTAACTGGTGCCACCTAGTGGCCTACTTTATCACAACTAGTGCACTGTTTAATTTCTTAGGATTAGGGTTCCGGATTCCCTCTTTTGATCTTTTCAGGTCAGACTGTAATATCGATTGGACAATCACAGATACTGGGACCCTTCTCCGTTCTCCGCTCTCTCTCCTCTTTCTCTCTTCTCTCTTGCTCCTTCCTGATATCTCTCTTATTCCTCCTCTACCTTTTCCCCCTCTCTCCCCCATGTCTACCCCCTTCCCTCACATGTTCCCTTCCCCTTCCACTCCCCCGCTGGCTGGGGCGGCTTTTCGAGGGACTCCCGTTGTTTCTTTTTTCTCCCCCTTCCCTTCATACCCACCTTGACATGACCGCTACTCCACCACTTAATCTAGCTTCTTACAATTGTAGAGGCTTTAATACCCCAGAAAAACGTAGCCAGATCCTCTATCACTTCCATAAACAGAAAACTAATATTCTCTTATTACAAGAAACCCACTTTAGGACCGATTCCATACCCATGATGCGCAGTCGATTCTATACCACTTGGTTTCACAGTACCAACCCCGCTGCAAAGTCCAAAGGGGTTTCGATCGCGTTTCATAGGTCATTTCACCCTGAGGTTATTGACTCATATGTTGATGTTCATGGTCGTTTTATATTTCTCAAACTAAAAGTTAATAATTTTCTTTTTACAGTCGCCAACATCTACGCTCCAAACACAGATCAGGCGCGCTTCCTATCATCCACTCTTGCCAGACTGACCTCTTTTGGAGGTTCTAGTGTTATCGTTGGAGGAGACATCAATGTGGCCCTTTCCCCGTCTGCCGACACCTCTACTGGTAAGTCTTCCATGTCCACGACCTCGCTTTCACACATAAAATCTCTTTTACATTCTTGTCAATTAGTAGACGTGTGGCGCATACATCATCCTACTGATAGAGACTTCACATACTTCTCTATAGCACACAACTCATATAGTAGACTGGACTATTTTTTCATCTCCCAATCCCTCCTAGACACACCCTTACTAACCTCTATAGGACATGCTCTTTGGTCTGACCATGCCCCTGTATATCTGTCTTTCGCCCGACCCCCACAGTTACGTAGGGGGCATTCCTGGCGCCTCAATGATAATATCTTACGAGACTCAGTATGCATCGCTGAAGTTACTAAAGCAATTCACAACTTTAAAATCGACCACATGGCAGATACAACTTCCCCACTCAACCAATGGGAGGCGCTGAAGTGTGTGGTCAGGGGCGTCCTAATTCAGAACGGCTCACGTCTGAAAAAGATTAGGTCTGACGACATCAAGCGCCTCCTGACCAACATTTCAGATCTTGAATCCCTACACAAATCAAATTTGGACCCCTCCATTTTTGTGGCCCTTTCCAACTCCCGCCGAGATTTACTCCAATTACTAGACTCTCACTCTCTCTCATAGCTAGGGATCGCGCCCGAAAATCTTACTACTCTATAGCCAATAAATGCGGCCAACATCTGGCACGGGTTATTCATCCCAGGGCCCCACGTCTCCCCATTCTCTTCATCACCAAACCAGACCAGACTAAAGTTTTTGGTTGTAAAGACATATCCACTACATTTAAAGACTATTACGCCCAGTTATATAACCTGCCACAACCCTCCCCACCGAGTTCTCTGCCCCCTTCCCAAGACCCAATGTGGACCTATATAATGGAAACGGCACTACCTGTGATAGACCCCCAGACGTCCGCGGACTTAGATGCTCCCCTGTTGGAACCGGAATTCCTCGGCGCCATCAAGGAATTAAAACTGGGCAAATGTCCAGGCCCCGATGGCTACACTCCGAGGTTTTACAAAACCTTCGCACCTTTATTGGTACCGTTTCTCATTAAGGCCTTTAATTTGATAGATGATACCATCCTCCCTTCCAAAACACTTCTCTCAGCCAATATCTCCATTATACCAAAACCCAATAAAGATCCTTCCCAATGCAGCAGTTACCGCCCAATATCGCTTTTAAACATTGACCTTAAACTCTTTGCCAAAATCCTCGCCAATCGTCTCTCTCCTTCTCTCCCCGGGATCATACATAGAGACCAGGTGGGCTTCGTCCCGGGTAGAGAGGCACGAGACAACACCACCAGAACTATTAACCTCATCTCCTTTGCCCAACGCCACCATCAACAGATTTGCCTCCTCTCCTTTGATGCCGAGAAGGCTTTCGATCGGGTTAACTGGCGCTTTCTAAAACTTTCCCTTGAGCAGATTGGGTTGGGATCCCCTTTCATCTCCAAAATCATGTCACTCTACTCCAATCCCTCTGCCTCGGTCCTGGTTAATGGTACTCCTTCAGCTGCATTTGACATCTCCAATGGGACTCGCCAGGGATGCCCCCTCTCACCCCTTCTTTTTGCTATAGTAATGGAACATCTGGCATGTGCCATTCGCCAAAATGATTCCATACAAGGCATACACACACCTTCCGCACACCATAAACTTGCACTTTACGCCGACGACCTACTCATTTACGCACGCCAACCACATATTACCCTCCCCTCCTTGTTCTCGGAGTTCCAACGTTTCGGAAATTTGAGCAACTTTAAACTCAATATCTCCAAGACTGATGCGCTTAATATCTCTCTCTCTGCTCCCACATTGTCCTCCCTCAAATCTAACTATATCTTTCACTGGCAGACCAAGGGCATTAAGTATTTAGGCGTAACCATTCTGGCTAACCTATCACTTCTCTATACACTGAATTACATACCCCTCCTCTCTCAACTCCGTAAAGACCTTGCCTCCTGGGGAGACAAACCAATACCCTGGTTTGGACGCATAAACACCCTTAAGATGGACACCTTACCCAAATTGCTCTACCTATTTCAGACCATTCCGATCACAGTACCCAAACCCTTTTTTTCTACTCTACGCTCTCTCTCCATCCGCTTCCTGTGGAATAAAGGGTTATCGAGAATCAAATTTAAGTTACTCACCCGACCAAAACTGTAAGGAGGTACAGGTCTACCTGACTTTGAGCTATATTACAAAGCCACAGTGATGGCACGTATCCTCGATTGGTTCCCGTGACCTTCCCAAAAAGCGTCGGTTATGGTTGAACAGGATATGTCCCCCGTTGACCTTAGGGCTTTACTATGGGGCTATAAACGTAACTTATCAGTTTTAGCGGATTCATCACCCCTTACCATAGCTGCCCTCATACTTTGGTACAAGAGAGGCCTGTGCGAGATTCTATCTTCAGACCCATCTCCCTTATCATCACTTTTCGATAATCCCGCCTTTCCACAAGGCATAGGGGCTCATGCTATTGGCTCTCTCTCTCGCTCCTCTTGGCCCCAAGCACACTCCTTTATCCGGGCTGACAATGGAACACCAAACATCCCTCCAGGGAATCGAGACTGGCTCACTTCCATACACCTTTTCACCTTCACCAAACATCTTTTCACTTCCTCTCAGACCCATCGCCCCTTGACTGACTTTGAACACCTCAGCTCTATGCAAGAGTTACCTAGACACCTACTCTCACATATCTACAGTCTTATTCATTCTCTTACACAGAAAGACCTCCCCACCTACACTAGAGTATGGTCGGCAGACCTGGGAAAGACCATCTCCAGAGCGGATTGGCAAACTGCGTTCCATTTCGCACATAAGTCCTCAATCTCATGTTATTCACAAGAAAAGAATTTTAAGGTCATGGCGAGGTGGTATAGGGACCCCGCCTCCCTACAGAAAATCTTCCCCTCCACTTCAAATCTGTGCTGGTGTTGTTCTCTTACGACAGGATCGTACCTCCATATCTGGTGGGAATGTGATCGGATCCGGCCCTTCTGGAATCAGGTATCCCAGGTTTATGAAAAACTTTACGATGATCCTCTGCACTTGACCCCTGAGATAGCCCTCCTATCTATTCTGCCAGGCTCAATAGCCTCTCAAAAGCGCAATCTTTTACGTTTTTTTTTTGTCGGCAGCTCGCCAACTCATACCCCTTTTTTGGAAGACAGCAACTATCCCCCCATTGTCTCTCTGGACCTCCACCATGAATGATATCATGCGAATGGAGGAGATGCTAGCGCTTGACAATGACACCTACGAGAAATTCACAATTTTATGGTCGGTTTGGCAGCGCTTCTCCGCCTCAGATACGCTGTCTTCCTTGCTCCCAGCCCCCTAGATTACAGCTTCCCCTATAAATTTAAACACAAGCTGATCCCCTGACCATGTCTAGGGATCTGGAGTCCTTCCTTCTCAACTCCAGCCAGCGGAACCCCCTCTCCCTACTCTTCCCTCCTTTTCCCCCCCTCTTTCCTTTTCTGTTCTTCTTCCCCCCTATTCATTTCCTAATTATTCTGTTATCTTCCTTCCTGACCTTTTACCCTGATACTTGACATGATCCATTTATGTTAAAATTTACATAATAATTATCAGCTTAGCTGTGGGCGATAGCCATTTTGCTCGCTGATTGATCTCTCAATATGCTTTCCTTTATGTCAAATGTATTAACTCTTTGTTGTTTGATAACAATAAAAATATTTTCAACCCTAAACTAAACTCCTATTTGAATTTTAAAAAAGTTGGTATCCATAGAAATATTAGCAAGTCCAATTCAATCATAGCCTATGATATTTATATCTTTGTTCACGTACATTACAGCTGTCATATAGATTATAATATGCATCTCTAGTAGTCTACCTGATTTCTTCTTTATATTGTTTTTTTGTCACAGTGAAAAGGATTATTTTATGTAAAGGCTTTCATTATGAAGCAGGAAATATACTAGGATTTTATACATCTGTTGTTTCCTGGTGTCTGGAGGATTTTTTTTGTGTGGCAGTGTCCCTGCTTTGTGTCACTGTGCCTCTAGCACAATAATATCTGGCAGTGTCCTCCGATGTCAGTCTGTCTATTTGTAGATATGATGTGCTGAGAGAGTCATCTTTAGTTATTGTGACTCTTCCTTGGAGTGAAGGGGTATACGCTGTTCCTCCAGTATTGGTATTTATTCCACCAACCCACTGCAATCCTTTGCCTGGAGCCTGTAGTACCCAGTTCATAGCATAACTGGTGAATGTGTACCCCGATGTTTTACATGATAGTTTTACACTTGATCCAGGACTCTTCACTTCTGAACTGTGTTGCACAAGTTGGATGTCCGCCATAACACCTGAAATCAAATATTACATGTTGTTATTTTATATATCATTTTTATAAAATAATAAAGATTGTATTCTTAATCTTCTTCTTACCCAGAAGAGAAAACAGATATAAGAAGATACACAGGAGAACCATGTTTCTTGTTCTTCCAGTCCAAGGTAACACAACGCACTATGGGAGCGTCCTTCTCTTTTCTACCCCACAGATTCACTCAGGAAGAGCGATCTGAATTTGCATGTTCTGATCAGGAATATAAAGATCAGAGATCTGAAAGAAGACAACTTCAGAGATCAGGAGGCAGTCTACAAAGTTTACTATTAACCAAATGTTAAAGTATCAGTAAACTCTGAAATATTTCTTGTTTCATTGTTTTTAAAAAGATTTTTCTATCCGTGTGCGCATGTAAACTTGACAGCAAAAATGTCCTTTATTGCAGATTACCAATCCTTAGATATGTTGGCTGCATACTATTTTTACCTGGTGATCTGACCTGTAAGCCCGTTATTCTTCAACTTAATTTAACAGACCAAGCTGTCCAACAAAGTCTCAGTCAGGGCTCATTTACACTTGTTTTGGCTTCAACACACATTAACCACATGCCGACCAGCCGCCACTGTTGTACTGCAGCAGAATGGCACGGCTGGCAAAACAACGTTATGTAACGTTGCTTCACCTTGTGGCCACTAGGGGGCGTGTGCACCCCCCCGCGCGCCAATGCGAGTGCCCGGCGGTCTCGATCACCCCCGGGCTCCCGCGATCGCTTGGGGCACACGGAGAACCCAGAACTGTCAGTGTAAACACACAGTTTCCGGTTCTCTGAGGGGAGAACTGACAGATCCTCTGTTCATACAGAGTATGAACAGCGATCTGTTAGCTTTTCTGCACATTCCACATCCCCCTTCAGTTAGAACACTTCCTAGGACACACATTAACCCCTTCACTGCCCCCTGGTGTTAACCCCTTTACTGCCAGTGACATTTTTACAGTAATCAATACATTTTTAATCGCACTGATCGCTGTATTAATGCCAATGGTCCCAAAAATGTGCCAAAATTGTCTGACATGTCCGCCATAATGTCGCAGTCATGATAAAAATCGCTGATCGCCGCCAATACTAGTAAAAAAAAAAATTATTAATAAAAAAGCCATAAACCTATCCCCTATTTTGTACGCCAACAAATCAATATACGCTTATTGCAATTTTTTTACCAAAAATATGTAGAAGAATACGTATCGGCCTAAACTGAGGAATTTTTTTTTTTTTTATATATATATATTTTTTGGGGATATTTATTATAGCAAAAAGTAAAAAATATTGCTTTTTTGATTGTCACTTTTTTTGTTTATAGCGCAAAAAATAAAAACCGCAGAGGTGATCAAATACCACCAAAAGAAAGCTCTATTTGTGGGGAAAAAAGGACATTGATTTTGTTTGGGAGCCACGTCACACGACCGCATAAAAGTCAGTTAAAGCGACGCAGTGCCGAATTGCAAAAAGTGCTCTGGGCTTTGGCCAGCCAAATGGTCTGGGACTAAAGCGGTTACAGCGCCTACTATTTCAACATGCTTTTATGATATGTTTTCGATGCTTAGTGGTGCTTCAATGAAGCTTCGATGAAGCTTTGGTGATGCTTCGGGGGAGATGCTTCCATGATGCTCTTTTGAAGCTTTGTTGAAGCTTGGCAGATGCCCTGTGTATGTTGATATCTCATACCTGCAATTTCTCCAAAACAAAGCGAAGCTAAAGCTGAATTAAAGCCTCTCAAAAGCTGCAGGTGCTTCAAGCGAGCTTCAAACGAGCTTTGTCATAGAGTTCTATCGAGGCTTTGAAGACGCTTTGAAGCACCACTAAAGCGACATGGGGTATAATTTTTGAGGCAAAGCCAAAGCAAAGCAAAGCAAATGCAAGGTGTAAACAGGACTGTAAGCTAACCATTTTATTTAGTGACAGGAGCTTTGACTGGCATTCAGAGAGCTTTAACAAAGCGTGTCCGAATCCACGTTTTGAAGTAAGTGTAAACTAGCCCTTAGAGAGTTGAGACAAACCACTGAGAGGGGTGCTTACAATGGTCAACTTTTATTAATGTATGTAAAACCTATATCCCAAAGGAAAAAAAAAAACATTCTGCAATTGTTTGTTTGAAGTGTTAGGCTAGCCATATACCCATAGATTTATTTTAATGCATCCTTTAGGCTAAACAAAGGAAATCTAACAGATTTCTCCTTCCACACTGAACAGCATGGATGGATGAATCTCCCGCTGAGGACTATTTTATATTTCAACAGATTTCTAACAGAATGTCAGAATACAGGAACAATGCCTGCATCTGATTGGATGCAGCCACTGTTCAGCCAAGGATTTTCCATCTGGATCCTTAGACAAAAGTCAACTGAAAAATCAAGTTTTGTCAACCTGGGTATAGCCAACAGGGCCACCTGCAGAACAAATTTTGGCCAATTATGTGTGAATTGACCACAATTTGAAGCCTGTATGGCCAGTTTCTTTGTTTTATAGTAGGTAAGGTTGAATAAAGACAATAGTCCATCCAGTTCAACCTATGTAGGTGTATGTGTGTCAATGTCGATAATCATTTCCCATATCCCTGTATGTTGTGTTCACTAAGATACACGTCCAAGAGTCCTTTAAAAATATCAATACTCCTTGCCAACACCAATGATTGTGGAAGAGAGTTCCACATCCCTACCACCCTGACAATGAAAACCCCCTACACAGCTTAAGGTTAAACTGCTTCTCCTCCAATCTCATTGTGTGGCCCCGTGTCCTCTTACACTACCTGAAAACTGAGACTGAAAAGTTTTCTTCTTATGCTGGGATCACCATTGAGATATTTGTATATTGCTATCATATCTCCTCTCAAGCATCTCTTCTCTAGGGAGAATATATTTAGTGCTTGTAGTCGTTTCTCGTAATTGAGGTCCTCCAGTCCCCTTATTAATGTAGTTGCCCTTCTCTGGATTATCTCCAGCTCCAGCACATCCTTCCTGAGGACTGGTGACCAGAACTGGACGGAATACTCCAGATTAGGGATGAGCTTCGAGTTCGAGTCGAACTCATGTTCGACTCGAACATTGGCTGTTCGCAAGTTCACCGAACAGCGAACAATTTGGGGTGTTCGCGGCAAATTCGAATGCCGCGGAACACCCTTTAAAAGTCTATGGGAGAAATCAAAAGTGCTAATTTTAAAGGCTAATATGCAAGTTATTGTCATAAAAAGTGTTTGGGGACCTGGGTCCTGCCCCAGGGGACATGGATCAATGCAAAAAAAAGTTTTAAAAACGGCCGTTTTTTCAGGAGCAGTGATTTTAATAATGCTTAAAGTCAATCAATAAAAGTGTAATATCCCTTTAAATTTCGTACCTGGGGGGTGTCTATAGTGTGTCTGTAAAGGGGCGCATGTTTCCTGTGTTTAGAACAGTCTGACAGCAAAATGACATTTTGAAGGAAAAAACTCATTTAAAACTACCCGCGGCTATTGCATTGCCGACAATACACATAGAAGTTCATTGATAAAAACGGCATGGGAATTCCCCAAAGGGGAACCCCGAACCAAAATTTTTAAAAAAAATGACGTGGGAGTCCCCCTAAATTCCATACCAGGCCCTTCAGGTCTGGTATGGATATTAAGGGGAACCCCAGGCCAAAATTTAAAAAAAAAAATGACGTGGGGTTCCCCCTAAATTCCATACCAGACCCTTCAGGTCTGGTATGGATTTTAAGGGGAACCCCGCGCCAAAAAAAAAAAAAAAAAACGGCGTGGGGTCCCCCCAAAAATCCATACCAGACCCTTATCCGAGCACGCAACCTGGCAGGCCGCAGGAAAAGAGGGGGGACGAGAGTGCGGCCCCCCCTCCCTCCTGAACCGTACCAGGCCACATGCCCTCAACATTGGGAGGGTGCTTTGGGGTAGCCCCCCAAAACACCTTGTCCCCATGTTGATGAGGACAAGGGCCTCATCCCCACAACCCTGGCCGGTGGTTGTGGGGGTCTGCGGGCGGGGGGCTTATCGGAATCTGGAAGCCCCCTTTAACAAGGTGACCCCCAGATCCCGGCCCCCCCCCTGTGTGAAATGGTAAGGGGGTACATAAGTACCCCTACCATTTCACGAAAAAAGTGTCAAAAATGTTAAAAATGACAAGAGACAGTTTTTGACAATTCCTTTATTTAAATGCTTCTTCTTTCTTCTATCTTCCTTCATCTTCTGGTTCTTCTGGTTCTTCTGGCTCTTCTGGTTCTTCCTCTGGCGTTCTCGTCCAGCATCTCCTCCGCGGCGTCTTCTATCTTCTTCTCCTCGGGCCGCTCCGCACCCATGGCATAGGGGGGAGGCTCCCGCTCTTCTCTTCTTCTTTTCTTCTCTTCTGTTCTTCTTCATTTTCTTCTCCGGGCCGCTCCGCAATCCATGCTGGCATGGAGGGAGGCTCCCGCTGTGTGACGGCGCTCCTCGTCTGACAGTTCTTAAATAACGGGGGGCGGGGCCACCCGGTGACCCCGCCCCCCTCTGATGCACGGTGACTTGACGGGACTTCCCTGTGGCATTCCCCGTGACGTCACAGGGAAGTCCCGTCAAGTCACCGTGCGTCAGAGGGGGGCGGGGTTCACCGGATGTTTCTTGTTCTTCCAGTCCAAGGTAACACAACGCACTATGGGAGCGTCCTTCTCTTTTCTACCCCACAGATTCACTCAGGAAGAGCGATCTGAATTTGCATGTTCTGATCAGGAATATAAAGATCAGAGATCTGAAAGAAGACAACTTCAGAGATCAGGAGGCAGTCTACAAAGTTTACTATTAACCAAATGTTAAAGTATCAGTAAACTCTGAAATATTTCTTGTTTCATTGTTTTTAAAAAGATTTTTCTATCCGTGTGCGCATGTAAACTTGACAGCAAAAATGTCCTTTATTGCAGATTACCAATCCTTAGATATGTTGGCTGCATACTATTTTTACCTGGTGATCTGACCTGTAAGCCCGTTATTCTTCAACTTAATTTAACAGACCAAGCTGTCCAACAAAGTCTCAGTCAGGGCTCATTTACACTTGTTTTGGCTTCAACACACATTAACCACATGCCGACCAGCCGCCACTGTTGTACTGCAGCAGAATGGCACGGCTGGCAAAACAACGTTATGTAACGTTGCTTCACCTTGTGGCCACTAGGGGGCGTGTGCACCCCCCCGCGCGCCAATGCGAGTGCCCGGCGGTCTCGATCACCCCCGGGCTCCCGCGATCGCTTGGGGCACACGGAGAACCCAGAACTGTCAGTGTAAACACACAGTTTCCGGTTCTCTGAGGGGAGAACTGACAGATCCTCTGTTCATACAGAGTATGAACAGCGATCTGTTAGCTTTTCTGCACATTCCACATCCCCCTTCAGTTAGAACACTTCCTAGGACACACATTAACCCCTTCACTGCCCCCTGGTGTTAACCCCTTTACTGCCAGTGACATTTTTACAGTAATCAATACATTTTTAATCGCACTGATCGCTGTATTAATGCCAATGGTCCCAAAAATGTGCCAAAATTGTCTGACATGTCCGCCATAATGTCGCAGTCATGATAAAAATCGCTGATCGCCGCCAATACTAGTAAAAAAAAAAATTATTAATAAAAAAGCCATAAACCTATCCCCTATTTTGTGCGCCAACAAATCAATATACGCTTATTGCAATTTTTTTACCAAAAATATGTAGAAGAATACGTATCGGCCTAAACTGAGGAATTTTTTTTTTTTTTTTATATATATATTTTTTGGGGATATTTATTATAGCAAAAAGTAAAAAATATTGCTTTTTTGATTGTCACTTTTTTTGTTTATAGCGCAAAAAATAAAAACCGCAGAGGTGATCAAATACCACCAAAAGAAAGCTCTATTTGTGGGGAAAAAAGGACATTGATTTTGTTTGGGAGCCACGTCACACGACCGCATAAAAGTCAGTTAAAGCGACGCAGTGCCGAATTGCAAAAAGTGCTCTGGGCTTTGGCCAGCCAAATGGTCTGGGACTAAAGCGGTTACAGCGCCTACTATTTCAACATGCTTTTATGATATGTTTTCGATGCTTAGTGGTGCTTCAATGAAGCTTCGATGAAGCTTTGGTGATGCTTCGGGGGAGATGCTTCCATGATGCTCTTTTGAAGCTTTGTTGAAGCTTGGCAGATGCCCTGTGTATGTTGATATCTCATACCTGCAATTTCTCCAAAACAAAGCGAAGCTAAAGCTGAATTAAAGCCTCTCAAAAGCTGCAGGTGCTTCAAGCGAGCTTCAAACGAGCTTTGTCATAGAGTTCTATCGAGGCTTTGAAGACGCTTTGAAGCACCACTAAAGCGACATGGGGTATAATTTTTGAGGCAAAGCCAAAGCAAAGCAAAGCAAATGCAAGGTGTAAACAGGACTGTAAGCTAACCATTTTATTTAGTGACAGGAGCTTTGACTGGCATTCAGAGAGCTTTAACAAAGCGTGTCCGAATCCACGTTTTGAAGTAAGTGTAAACTAGCCCTTAGAGAGTTGAGACAAACCACTGAGAGGGGTGCTTACAATGGTCAACTTTTATTAATGTATGTAAAACCTATATCCCAAAGGAAAAAAAAAAACATTCTGCAATTGTTTGTTTGAAGTGTTAGGCTAGCCATATACCCATAGATTTATTTTAATGCATCCTTTAGGCTAAACAAAGGAAATCTAACAGATTTCTCCTTCCACACTGAACAGCATGGATGGATGAATCTCCCGCTGAGGACTATTTTATATTTCAACAGATTTCTAACAGAATGTCAGAATACAGGAACAATGCCTGCATCTGATTGGATGCAGCCACTGTTCAGCCAAGGATTTTCCATCTGGATCCTTAGACAAAAGTCAACTGAAAAATCAAGTTTTGTCAACCTGGGTATAGCCAACAGGGCCACCTGCAGAACAAATTTTGGCCAATTATGTGTGAATTGACCACAATTTGAAGCCTGTATGGCCAGTTTCTTTGTTTTATAGTAGGTAAGGTTGAATAAAGACAATAGTCCATCCAGTTCAACCTATGTAGGTGTATGTGTGTCAATGTCGATAATCATTTCCCATATCCCTGTATGTTGTGTTCACTAAGATACACGTCCAAGAGTCCTTTAAAAATATCAATACTCCTTGCCAACACCAATGATTATGGAAGAGAGTTCCACATCCCTACCACCCTGACAATGAAAACCCCCTACACAGCTTAAGGTTAAACTGCTTCTCCTCCAATCTCATTGTGTGGCCCCGTGTCCTCTTACACTACCTGAAAACTGAGACTGAAAAGTTTTCTTCTTATGCTGGGATCACCATTGAGATATTTGTATATTGCTATCATATCTCCTCTCAAGCATCTCTTCTCTAGGGAGAATATATTTAGTGCTTGTAGTCGTTTCTCGTAATTGAGGTCCTCCAGTCCCCTTATTAATGTAGTTGCCCTTCTCTGGATTATCTCCAGCTCCAGCACATCCTTCCTGAGGACTGGTGACCAGAACTGGACGGAATACTCCAGATTAGGGATGAGCTTCGAGTTCGAGTCGAACTCATGTTCGACTCGAACATTGGCTGTTCGCAAGTTCACCGAACAGCGAACAATTTGGGGTGTTCGCGGCAAATTCGAATGCCGCGGAACACCCTTTAAAAGTCTATGGGAGAAATCAAAAGTGCTAATTTTAAAGGCTAATATGCAAGTTATTGTCATAAAAAGTGTTTGGGGACCTGGGTCCTGCCCCAGGGGACATGGATCAATGCAAAAAAAAGTTTTAAAAACGGCCGTTTTTTCAGGAGCAGTGATTTTAATAATGCTTAAAGTCAATCAATAAAAGTGTAATATCCCTTTAAATTTCGTACCTGGGGGGTGTCTATAGTGTGTCTGTAAAGGGGCGCATGTTTCCTGTGTTTAGAACAGTCTGACAGCAAAATGACATTTTGAAGGAAAAAACTCATTTAAAACTACCCGCGGCTATTGCATTGCCGACAATACACATAGAAGTTCATTGATAAAAACGGCATGGGAATTCCCCAAAGGGGAACCCCGAACCAAAATTTAAAAAAAAAATGACGTGGGAGTCCCCCTAAATTCCATACCAGGCCCTTCAGGTCTGGTATGGATATTAAGGGGAACCCCGGCCAAAATTTAAAAAACAAAATGACGTGGGGTTCCCCCTAAATTCCATACCAGACCCTTCCGGTCTGGTATGGATTTTAAGGGGAACCCCGCGCCAAAAAAAAAAAAAAAAACGGCGTGGGGTCCCCCCAAAAATCCATACCAGACCCTTATCCGAGCACGCAACCTGGCAGGCCGCAGGAAAAGAGGGGGGGACGAGAGTGCGGCCCCCCCTCCCTCCTGAACCGTACCAGGCCACATGCCCTCAACATTGGGAGGGTGCTTTGGGGTAGCCCCCCAAAACACCTTGTCCCCATGTTGATGAGGACAAGGGCCTCATCCCCACAACCCTGGCCGGTGGTTGTGGGGGTCTGCGGGCGGGGGGCTTATCGGAATCTGGAAGCCCCCTTTAACAAGGTGACCCCCAGATCCCGGCCCCCCCCTGTGTGAAATGGTAAGGGGGTACATAAGTACCCCTACCATTTCACGAAAAAAGTGTCAAAAATGTTAAAAATGACAAGAGACAGTTTTTGACAATTCCTTTATTTAAATGCTTCTTCTTTCTTCTATCTTCCTTCATCTTCTGGTTCCTCTGGTTCTTCTGGCTCTTCTGGTTCTTCCTCTGGCATTCTCGTCCAGCATCTCCTCCGCGGCGTCTTCTATCTTCTTCTCCTCGGGCCGCTCCGCACCCATGGCATAGGGGGGAGGCTCCCGCTCTTCTCTTCTTCTTTTCTTCTCTTCTGTTCTTCTTCATTTTCTTTTCCGGGCCGCTCTGCAATCCATGCTGGCATGGAGGGAGGCTCCCGCTGTGTGACGGCGCTCCTCGTCTGACAGTTCTTAAATAACGGGGGGCGGGGCCACCCGGTGACCCCGCCCCCCTCTGACGCACGGTGACTTGACGGGACTTCCCTGTGGCATTCCCCGTGACGTCACAGGGAAGTCCCGTCAAGTCACCGTGCGTCAGAGGGGGGCGGGGTTCACCGGGTGGCCCTGCCCACCCGGTTATTTAAGAACTGTCAGACGAGGAGCGCCGTCACACAGCGGGAGCCTCCCTCCATGCCAGCATGGATTGCGGAGCGGCCCGGAGAAGAAAATGAAGAAGAACAGAAGAGAAGAAAAGAAGAAGAGAAGAGCGGGAGCCTCCCCCCTATGCCATGGGTGCGGAGCGGCCCGAGGAGAAGAAGATAGAAGACGCCGCGGAGGAGATGCTGGACGATAACGCCGGAGGAAGAACCAGAAGAGCCAGAAGAACCAGAAGAACCAGAAGATGAAGGAAGATAGAAGAAAGAAGAAGCATTTAAATAAAGGAATTGTCAAAAACTGTCTCTTGTCATTTTTAACATTTTTGACACTTTTTTCGTGAAATGGTAGGGGTACTTATGTACCCCCTTACCATTTCACACAGGGGGGGGGCCGGGATCTGGGGGTCACCTTGTTAAAGGGGGCTTCCAGATTCCAATAAGCCCCCCGCCCGCAGACCCCCACAACCACCGGCCAGGGTTGTGGGGATGAGGCCCTTGTCCTCATCAACATGGGGACAAGGTGTTTTGGGGGGCTACCCCAAAGCACCCTCCCAATGTTGAGGGCATGTGGCCTGGTACGGTTCAGGAGGGAGGGGGGGCCGCACTCTCGTCCCCCCCTCTTTTCCTGCGGCCTGCCAGGTTGCGTGCTCGGATAAGGGTCTGGTATGGATTTTTGGGGGGACCCCACGCCGGTTTTTTTTTTTTTTTGGCGCGGGGTTCCCCTTAAAATCCATACCAGACCTGAAGGGTCTGGTATGGAATTTAGGGGGAACCCCACGTCATTTTTTTTTTTAAATTTTGGCCGGGGTTCCCCTTAATATCCATACCAGATCTGAAGGGCCTGGTATGGAATTTAGGAGGACTCCCACGTCATATATTTTTTTTAATTTTGGTTCGGGGTTCCCCTTTGGGGAATTCCCATGCCGTTTTTATCAATGAACTTCTATGTGTATTGTCGGCAATGCAATAGCCGCGGGTAGTTTTAAATGAGTTTTTTCCTTCAAAATGTCATTTTGCTGTCAGACTGTTCTAAACACAGGAAACATGCGCCCCTTTACAGGCATACTATAGACACCCCCCAGGTACGAAATTTAAAGGGATATTACACTTTTATTGTTTGACTTTAAGCATTATTAAAATCACTGCTCCTGAAAAAACGGCCGTTTTTAAAACTTTTTTTTGCATTGATCCATGTCCCCTGGGGCAGGACCCAGGTCCCCAAACACTTTTTATGACAATAACTTGCATATAAGCCTTTAAAATTAGCACTTTTGATTATTCATGTTCGTGTCCCATAGACTTTAACGGTGTTCGCATGTTCGAACGAACTTTTTTCCTGTTCGCATGTTCTGGTGCGAACCGAACAGGGGGGTGTTCGGCTTATCCCTACTCCAGATGTGGCCGAACCAGAGTTTTATAAAGGGGCAGGATCATAGTTTAACCTCTCGAGTAAATCCCCTTTTTTGTCTGCCAGCTTTGCTTGCTGCAGCTTGCCCTTTTAATGCTATTGCTCAGTCTGTTTTCTACCAGGACCCCCAGATCCTTCTCTATCCTTGATTCCCCCAGAGGTTCTCCTCCTAGTAAGTAGTTTGCATTTATATTTCTCTCTTCCAGTCTCTGCCCTCCCTTCCACTATGTTCTAGAACTGTAGTCTCCAAACTTTCTAAACAAAAAACCTGGATTGCTGTCCTTCAGACTTTAGGGGGGCCGGAGTGGGCAGTGGAAGTAGAAGATGCCCCAGCGCCAGTGGGAGCAAAAAAATGACATAGTGCCTGTAGTCAGTAGAAGGAGGAATAGTGCCATATCATTGGTATTAATGGGAGAAAAAGGACCTAATTGTTTATCAGTGGGAGGAATAGTGTCTCATCACCGGAGTCAGTGGGAGGAATAGTGTCTCATCACCGGAGTCAGTGGGAGGAATAGTGTCTCATCACCGGAGTCAGTGGGAGGAATAGTGCCCCACCCATCATTGGAGCACAGGTGTGTCAGGAGGAAGGTGTCTCTGGAGCTCCTCCAGGTGATCCGTGTGAGAGGGGAGTGGTGGTGAAATCTCTTCCAGCTCTCCTGGCTCCTTTCTGGGGAAGCCATGGAGGCCAGCAGGGCCTCTCCTGCTGGAAGCTCGCAGCCATCTCCTGGGCCATCAGGTAACATGCCTGCCCCTGTACAAACCATGGCTGGGGATCTCTCTACCCCTGGTGAAGATGAAGGTTCCGGGGCCATCCGGGAGCGAGTGGTGGCTGGGATTAAGGTCTTGAATAAGGAGAGAGACAAGCTCTACAAGCTCAGAGCGGAGCAGAAGCGCCTGAGAAGGCAGCGTGAGGGCTTGCATAGCCAGAGACGTGGGTCCATGGATCCGGAGATCCAACTGGCCAAGGTTCGGGTGGAACACCAGGAGACCATTGTGTCCATGATGGAAGGCAGAGATGGGCCATTTAAAGAAAAATTTTGCAATGATAAAAGGTTTGCGAGGATGACAAAGATGGAGGAGGAGGAGACCCCCAGTTCTGACCCCCTGCCCCCTCAGGGAGAGGTAAGCAGCCCCATGCCTTCCCAGCAATGTTGTACCTGCTAATGCTGCAGTGCAGCAAGAGCTGCATTTAAAAAATGACATTTCTGAAAAGGAACTACAGGTGTCAGCAGAGCCTATTAACTCCCCTTTGGCTGAGTCTAAAGCTGTTTGCCCCACAGCTGCTGGAGACTCTACAGTGCAGCATCAGGAGACAGCTGGTATTGCAGCAACTGTGACTATTCCTGATGGGAAATTGAACGTGTGTGTGACTGATAGCAATTGTACAAGTGTGATGGACAATCGTCCCAGCTCAGTCCAAGCAAATAATAATAATGAGCAGACTACTGTGACTTCAGTGTGGGGCCTTGGCCCTAATAAACCCACATTTGCTCAGGTGGTACGCTCTGCTCCTGGTGGCTCTGCTCCCAAGCGGAGTTTCCCCCTGCAGCATACCACTTTGGGCACCCCGGGATCTGGTCTTGGGTCTCTGGCTTCTGCTGGGGGTCCGAGAAGAAATGTGGTAATTCTCAAATGGGAAGGTGGTGCAATCCCTCCAGCACGGCGTACAGTGGTGGATTTGATTTTGGAGATGGATTTTGGGGCAAATGACCTGTATGCTCTAATACATGTAGCTGGGACACGGGATTATACCATTAGCTTCACCAGGCCAGAGGGTCTTGACCTGTTCTGGGAGCGATATGAGGATCGGTGCAGGTCAAGACCTGAATGGGAAGGTCTGGCCCCAGTTGCGGTTTCACAAAGGTCAACGGTGAAAAAGATAACCATCATACTCACCAATGAGAGTGTTCCAGCTCGGGACCTAGAGGTCTGGTTAAGGAACTATGGTGAGATTTTGACTAAGCCCAGCAAAATCCTTGATGAGCGTAACATCTGGACTGGGGGTTGGTCAGTAACAGTCAGGTTGGCCAGGGATGGGAATGTTGTCCGTCACCTGCCCTCCTCAGCTTTTATAGGGAGGGATAGGATGACTATTTTCTACCCTGGTCAGCCGAAGCTGTGTCACCGCTGTGGAGAAAAGGGGCATTTGAGCTCTTCCTGTTCAGCCTTGATATGTTCAATGTGATGGTCATATGGCTAAGGACTGCACCAAGATGATCAGGTGCAACCTGTGCCTGCGCCTTGGTCACCCCTACAGCAGATGTCCTGAAGCCTGGCACAATATGGAGAAGGAGGTAATTGATGACATGTCAAGGCTGGACAGGATGGAGGGTGAGGCCCCTGGTGTACCATCTTCCTCTGCGGTGACTGACTCCCCTGGTCCTGCTCAGGATCCCTCCCCAGTTCCTATGGCCACCCCTCCTGTGTCTGTAAGTATTCCTTCTGTATCTGTCTCTTGTGTCCCACCAGCCTACTGTACCCTCTCCTCATGTGTCAGAACCTTCCAAGTCTGTGTCCCCCGAGTCAGTTACCCCCCTGGAGTCTACCCCTCCTAAGTCTGATTCAAAGGGAGCACCCCCCCCCCCCACCAGGAGTGGTAGTGGGTACTAAAAAGGTCGCTTCTTCCTCTCTAAAGGAGTCTTCTGTAAAGACTTCAAAGAAAAAAACAAGAGATGAGGGCATCTCTGAAGCGGACCTGCAGTACCTGGAGGAGAGAAGGAAGGTTGGAAAGCGGAAGAAGCAGGTGGTGAGGATGGAACAGGCTTCAGTGCCTGTCTCCAACCGTTATAGGTCCTCTAAGTGGGATATTTCTTCATCTGGAGCTTCTTCGGAGCGAAGTTCCGATTCTGAGATGGAGTTTGAGGCGGCCTCAAGAAAGAGAGAGGCTTCTGGTGATGAGCAGCAGAGGGGAGCTAAGAAGCAATCCACCCAATAACCCAAATGGCGGTTCCCCCTCCGTTAAAAGTGGTGACAATAAATGTCGCCAGCATTAAGTCAGTAAGAGCTTGTTCTATGGCCTTCTTTTTGTTTAGCCAATTAGACGCTGAAATTTTATTTTTGCAAGAGACTAGGCTCCTTGGCAGATATTTATATGGCCAAGAGAGAGTGGAGGTATGGTCCATCTTACTGGTCTCTTGCGGCCGAGCCTTACGGCGGTGTGGCGGTGTTGTTTAAAACCAGCATGGTAACTGTCCGGCGGGTTATTGAGGTGGAGACTGGGAGATTTATGGTCTTAGACCTTGTGGGAGGGCAGGACCTGCGCCTAATTAATGTCTATGGGCCGCACACAAAGTGGGACAGGAAGTGCCTTTTTACAAGGATCAAGCCATTTCTTTTTACATTCCGGCAAGTGGTCTTTGGAGGTGACTTTAATACAGTAACTAGGCCCAAGGACAGGAAGGACTTCAAGGACAGGCTGGGATATGATAGCGTTTTTTTAAATAGTATGGTTAGGGATGCTGGTCTTGTGGATGTGCACATTAAGCACCTCCCGGATGACACTGGGTTCACCTTTCATTGAGGTAATAGTCAGAGTAGGATAGATAGGTTTTTTTTTTTTTTGAAGGAGACCTCTGCTTTCTCGCCCCCAGTGGTGCAGGCAGTAGAGTTCTCTGATCACTGTATGCTATCTGTGGTCCTGAATGCTTCAGACGCCCCTCAGAGGGGTAAGGGCATCTGGAGATTGAATTCGACTCTACTCAAGGAAGAACATGTTAGACAATCCTTTGAGGAATTCTTTCAGGCACAGGTGACCATCCTGGACTTTTGTAGCAGCAAGGCTGAGTGGTGGGAGCTGACCAAAAAGAGGATCGCTGGATTCTTCAGGGGCCTAGCCAACAGAAAGCAGTTTAATAAATACATGACCTACCAACGTTTACGGAGGAAGCTGGATATTCTTGTCTCGCGAGGAGGAGATCCTGGGGCAATATCCGAAGTGAAACTCCTTCTCAGGAAGTGTCAATATGACCGGCATGCCTCTTTGGTTCTGGAGAGGGACTATGGGAAGTACCACTCGCCTGACCCTTACCAGAACTGCAAACAAGGTGTAGCAGTTAAAACGGTCGTTGGCCTTAAGGACAGTACAGGTTCCTTGACAAAGTCCAGGTCAGGGATTCTGGAGGTCGTGAGGTCCTTTTATGCTGACCTTCTTGGGAGGAAAGAGCTTGACCGTGACAAGATGCAAAGCTTTTTGGACTCTACTCCAGGTCTAAATGATGAAGATGTCCCATTGATGAATTTGACAGAGGAGATCACAGTTGAAGAGGTGATGAGGGCAATTGAACAGCTTGCCATCAAAAAGTCACCTGGACCGGATGGCTTGACGGCTGAGTTTTACAAAGCTTTTAAGCCTATTCTGGCCCCACATTTGGTAGAGGTTTTTAACAGTTGCTCTGCAGAGGGGGTACTTCCCCCTTCCATGAGGCACTCGGCTGTGATTCTTCTTTCAAAGGGTAAAGATCCTTCGATGATTGAGAATTGGCGCCCCATCAGCCTTCTTAATGTCGATAGAAAGATACTGGCAAAGATATTTTTCTGGCGCCTATCGTCAGTAGCAGAGTCGTTGCTTTCTCGCCATCAGCACTGTTCGGTCCAGGGTAGGAGCACCTTCACAGCGGTTTTAGCTGTCCGGGAGGCCTTGGAGCGATGCAGGGCTGCAGGCTGGGGAAAGTATTTGCTGACATTGGATCAGGCAAAAGCTTTTGATTGTGTTAACCATGAGTACCTGTGGTTGCTCCTTAGTAAGTACGGTCTGCCGGGTGGTTTTGTCGATTGGTTAAAAGTCTTGTATAAGGCGGCAGAAAGCTTTCCTCTTGTTAATTGTTGGGTTGGGCAGTCCTTTGAGGTTGGCTCTGGAGTGCGTCAAGGTTGTCCCCTGAGTCCCCTGCTCTATGTGTTTGCAATCGACCCTTTCATCAGGAAGCTAGAGAGTGGCATGTTGTGTGGGGTGCCAGTGGGGCTCCCGGGTGAGCCACCCTTGAGGGTTGTTGCCTATGTGGATGATGTGTCGGTGATTGTCACCGGGGCGGATGAAGCAGAGGAGGTGGTCTCTCTGACATAAAGTGTTTGAATTAACAACGTAAAAAATGGTGCATTACACCCTACGTGCAAATATAAACCGTGGCGCTCTCTCCAATATATATATATATGTATCTATATTTAACATATAATATTCCCACTTACTAAAGTAGGTGACCTAATCTAATAAACACACCAGTGTATAACAATAAATATATACACCCAAAGGTACTACACCAAATGAAATAAAAACACCATATAAAATACAGTGCATAAAGTGATTCAGTGTTATTGCTACTTCGTGAAATGTGCACAGTTATGAAAATTAAATAAATAGTTAATTAAATACCACACAGTGATTGTGTAAATGACAGATAATCTATAAAAATATTCTTATAAAAACATTCCATAAAAATATTCCATAAACAATATTCTTATAAAAATAATAATAAATAATAACTCTTGTGCAAAAATGTCCGTGATCGTGATCAAAAACATCAACTGTGCCACTGCAAGTCCTTTATAATCATGAGGTGTATTAATCCTTCCACCACACCTATGTGTCCAGTGTTCCCTCTCCCAATAGACAGTTCCTCACCAGCTCCTTATGCCTCCATTCTCATGTGAGGCTATAAAGCTTAAGCGTTCTCCGGCTGCCAATAAGGGATAAGTGTAATTCATCCAGGGATGCGCTCCATATAAAAATGAAAGAGAACTCCCAATAGTGTGATACCGCAAACTTTTAATAACACACTCTTCAAATTACACTCCAAGAAAATCACTCACATTGTAAAACCAATAAATCAGCACAGCAAATTCCACAGCAATCCGTAAACAACAATACCAACACAGCAATCTGAAACAGTTTTCCTAGGGGGTTTGCGGTCACGGCGGATCCCGCCACAGCCGGCGTGCAAGAAGTCTCTCTCACCCTCTCCTCGCTTGCCTGTCCGATAGCCCCACCGCTTTCCCAATAGGTAAACTTCAGAGCTTGCTTCCTCTCGTCACTAGCACTTGGTGTTTTATCCTTCGCTAGTGACGAGAGGAAGCAAGCTCTGAAGTTTACCTATTGGGAAAGCGGTGGGGCTATCGGACAGGCAAGCGAGGAGAGGGTGAGAGAGACTTCTTGCACGCCGGCTGTGGCGGGATCCGCCGTGACCGCAAACCCCCTAGGAAAACTGTTTCAGATTGCTGTGTTGGTATTGTTGTTTACGGATTGCTGTGGAATTTGCTGTGCTGATTTATTGGTTTTACAATGTGAGTGATTTTCTTGGAGTGTAATTTGAAGAGTGTGTTATTAAAAGTTTGCGGTATCACACTATTGGGAGTTCTCTTTCATTTTTATATGGAGCGCATCCCTGGATGAATTACACTTATCCCTTATTGGCAGCCGGAGAACGCTTAAGCTTTATAGCCTCACATGAGAATGGAGGCATAAGGAGCTGGTGAGGAACTGTCTATTGGGAGAGGGAACACTGGACACATAGGTGTGGTGGAAGGATTAATACACCTCATGATTATAAAGGACTTGCAGTGGCACAGTTGATGTTTTTGATCACGATCACGGACATTTTTGCACAAGAGTTATTATTTATTATTATTTTTATAAGAATATTGTTTATGGAATATTTTTATGGAATGTTTTTATAAGAATATTTTTATAGATTATCTGTCATTTACACAATCACTGTGTGGTATTTAATTAACTATTTATTTAATTTTCATAACTGTGCACATTTCACGAAGTAGCAATAACACTGAATCACTTTATGCACTGTATTTTATATGGTGTTTTTATTTCATTTGGTGTAGTACCTTTGGGTGTATATATTTATTGTTATACACTGGTGTGTTTATTAGATTAGGTCACCTACTTTAGTAAGTGGGAATATTATATGTTAAATATAGATACATATATATATATATTGGAGAGAGCGCCACGGTTTATATTTGCACGTAGGGTGTAATGCACCATTTTTTACGTTGTTAATTCAAACACTTTTTGGACAGACTATACTCACTAAGTGGCAGCTATAGGGAGATTATATCAACCAATAATTAACATTATTTAGGTTGATTCACCGAGGCGCAGTGGAGGTATACTAAGTATAGGGTGGCTAATATACCTAGGTGTACCATTTTTTGGTCTCTCTGACATCACAGTATTCTGAAGCATCAGGCTCCAAGATCAATCAGGAAAAGAGTGAAGTTTTCTGGATGGGAAAGGAAGGTGAGGGGTTTGATCTCCCAGTGCCCCAGGAAAGAATTAAGATTTCTAGGCATTGAATTTGGACCTGGCGATTATGGCCTCAAAAACTGGGAAGGCAGACTGGAAATTGCCAATACTAAGGTGGTCAGCTGGAAGAGATGGAAGTTATCTATGAGGGAAAGGGTTGATCTGATTAAGACTTATCTGATTCCGATCTTCTTGTATGTCAGGTTTGTCCGCATTTTGCCAGTGTCTCTCTATGCTAGGGTCAGTAGTGTGTTCTTCCAGATGTTGTGGGGGAACAGACTGAACCCCATCAAGAGGAATGTCACCTATCTATCCAGGAGGGAGGGTGGCTTAGGTATGGTCAACCCAGTTCTTTTCTTTTCACTGCTTTTTCTCAAATTTAACATTGGTAATATGCTTGCAGTGGAACCTCCTGGATGGGTAGGCATTTTTAGATCTTGGTTTAGGCCTTTTCTGCGACTTTGGTAAGAAGGTGGCCAAGTGAAGAATCTCAGGGGTCATCGTGGTCAGCTACCAGCCTATGTCGCTCCGTGCCTGAAGTTATTACGGCAGTGGCGATTGTTGGCTGAAGATCTCAGATCGGTTCAGAGGAAAGTCCTTATGAGTCGAGTCTTGAGCGAAGTCTTTCATGACCCACTGGCCTTAAGGGATTGCCCAGGCCCAGTTTTGAGGGCAGGGTTAAGACTTATTAATTTGGACAGAGTACCCCCTAAATTTAGGGATCTGGCCTGGTTGTGCTTCCATGGGAGGCTCTATGTTAGGGGCAATTTGAAATTCCGCAGTGGGATGGATCGTAGCTGTCCTCGGGAGGAGTGTGCAGGTGAGGAGGAGACTATGGACCATTTTCTGCTTCATTGCCCTTTTAACATAGAGGTGTACAAACAGGTGGGGCGGGCCCTCGGTGTTCCTTTCCTCTCCAGGCTGGGTTATGCTGAGTGGGTGTATGGAGCATTCAATACTGGTGGGGTTTTTTGTTTGGATACACTTTTTCTAGTTAGCCTAGTAATCCGTTATTTCACCTGGAACGCACGGTGTCAGGTCAGCATTCGGCATAAAATCCTTCATGTTCAGGTGGTGGTGTATGACATTTTGCATGAGGGGGAGAAGATTCGGATACTTGAGAGAGACAAGCGGAGTCAGGGGGCTTGGTTGAAGGCGTGGAGGGGTTTCAAGCCTCCCTGACTGCCAGGAGTCTCTTTCCCGGGTGTGGCTGTCTGTCTCTTATCACCCTAAATTATTATTTTTTGGATTAATTTTTGATAAATGGCTGCGTACATAGGTGATGGGTTGTGCCTCTTAGGCCCTCTCTGCTGCTTTATGTAAATAATTTTGGTAGTGGATTATGTATATATTGTATATATTCTGAACATGGATGTGTATTCCTTGGATTTCTGTTGAAGTTTTGTACTATGGTTTTGTTTTTTACTTTTGTATAAAATTGGTTGCTTGATTCTTTTTAATAAAAGATCAATAGTGTCTCATCACCGATGTCAGTGGGAAGAATAGTGTCTCATCTCCGGAGTCAGTGGAAAAATGCTCCATTATTGGCATCAGTGAGAGGAAAGGTTCCCCACTGTTGGTGTCAGTGGAAGGAATGGTGCCCCCTTCTTGGTGTCCAGTGGGAGGAAGACCAGCATTTGGCCCACGGGCCTCAGTTTGGAGATCACTGTTCTAGAAGACAGGGGGAGGAAGTAGAGCAGCAGCTTGTGAAACCCTGAGCAGCTAAATTGTCTTGAAAAGGCAGTGCTGCCTGTCAACTCCACAGTTCATATTAGACTTGCTGCAACACAAAGCATCACAGTTGTGGCATACTGTATGAACAAATTCATCTGGCTGTATGGTAAGCTTTGGGTGGGGCGGTAACAGGTCTCAACCACCTGTTTTTACTGTTCCCCTGACTTCCCATGTGAATGAGGCCTTAGAGAGTGAAAATGCTCTGCCCCTGACTCCCAATTGTTCCCTTACATTCTCATACCTCCCAACTTTTGAACTTCAGAATGAGGGACACTTATGGGAGGAAGCGACCGACGGCGGGTTATGCCGCGTACACACCATCGGACTTTACGGCATACTTGGTCCGGTGTACCGGATTTCGTCGGACAATTCGATCGTGTGTGGGCTCCAGCGGACTTTGTTTTATCAAAAGTTTGACGGACTTAGATTTGAAACATGTTTCAAATCTATCCGGCAGACTCAAGTCTGGTCGAAAAGTCCGCTCATCTGTATGCTAGTCTGATGGACAAAAACCGCCGCTAGGGCAGCTATTGGCTACTGGCTATGAACTTCCTTGTTTTAGTCCGGTCGTACGTCATCACGTACGAATCCGTCGGACTTTGGTTGATCGTGTGTATGCAAGTTCGTTCATTCGGAAAGTCCGTCGAAAAGTCCGCCGGGCAAAGTATGCCGTAAAGTCCGGTCGTGTGTATGCGGCATTAGGTGCACTGCGGCAAAAAGAAAGATTCTCACAAAAACCCCAGCACAGTCATTTAAAAAAATAGGAATAAAAAGCTTCAATTACAAATGATTTTGCATAAACTATGGAAGTGTGCGTTACACAAAGTGTGGAAGGATTCAGGAGTGCGTTATGTACAGAGGGCAGGGTTCAGAAGAGGGCTAGATACAGAGTGCAGGGTTCTGGAGTGTGTTATGCACAGAGTGCAGGGTTCTGGAGTGTGTTATGCACAGAGTGCAGGGTTCTGGAGTGTGTTATGCACAGGGTGCAGGGTCCTGGAGTTACATATAGAGTGCATGGTTCTGGAGTGCCTTACGTACAGAGTGCAAGGGTTCAAGAGCGCTAGGTACAGGGTGCAGTCATCCATCCACATCTCACTATTGCCCTTCTCCTCAACTATAACCTCTGAACCCCCCTCCCTAAACACACACACACACACATAACACACACATACCACACATACCACACACACAATACACACACACTTTTGTAAAAGTAGCACCTTTCTGTAGATGTCTTCTATCCAGTGCAGGCACAGCTTCCTTCTCCTTTCAGTGCACTGGGTATCTTCGGCTCCTGGACTCCTGGAGCAGGAAGGAGATAAGGATTAGGGGGCAGCTCACCCCCCTCCTCCCTCCTCCCTCCTCGAACACGCTGCAGTCAGCCTTTCACTTGTCCCAACTTTAGTGCAGACTGCAGAGCAGAGAGGCTGTTGAAAGAGCTGAGCTGTTACTTTCAACTGCAGAAGCCAGGCTTCTGTGTTTAAGTGAAAGTGGGGAGCTGCCTGTGAGTGCAGGGCTAATGGAGACTGAAAAACCCCAGGGGAGAGGAATAGACAGCTGATCCTGACCCTCTGCAACTCTGTCCCGGCCAGCAATATATGAATGCCGGTGTTGTGTCACCGGCTCTTTCGCTATGCACTGGTTTGACTGGTTTGAACTGGGTGGGTCTGGGTAGAAGTCCCGCCCCTACCCGACATCACACCCTCTTTTTGACAGGTGAAGTCTCTCATTGGGGCTGCACAGTGCACATCCAGTTGTCTTGCTAGCCAATCCCTGGCTGTACTGGATGTGCACATTGCTGCAGGTCCTATTGAGAGAAAAATTAGCTTGTAGTCAACAGCATTATGCGGGACAAATCACCTGTATGGCGGGATAGCGAGACAAAGATGTCAAAGCGGGAAAGTCCCGCCCAATCCGGGACTGTTGGGAGGTATGCAATGTTAGTGTGTCACACAGGGGCTGGGAGAGATCAGCAGCATTGAGATGCAACAAAGGATGAAAAAAGGTGAAAAGAAACATTTTATTAAGTAAAAAAAAAAAAAAGCTTCAGGCTCGGTTCACATATATGCAAATTGGATACATTTTGAAATTTTGAAACGCATCTGATGCGTATAACATGTGAACCAGACCGGCTTTCAAAGAAGCCGATTCACATATATGCGGGGCAGTTGCAGTGCAAAATAAAAAAGGGTCCTGTGCGCTTCTCAAATTCCCACTTGAACCGCTGAATGGAGACTGCACTGATGGCTCTGCACAGAAACCCATATATTTGCACCCAGTCTTAGCAAATGAAATGTCATCCAGTTAGGGTTTACATCTGTTTTAATGGCAGATAAAAAGCATATTTTTCCATAAGCAGTGTGAATAAAATGTCTGCTACTTGAAACGATTTTGAAAAAATGAAATCTTTTTTCTAATGGTCTCAGAATATTAATGCCACTGTCTGGGTTATTTCTGATATAAAAACCGAAAAGAGAAAGAAATAAAAAAATATATATAAAGGCTTTTATTTCTGAGAATATATAGTACGGCCATCTGAGGTTTATGTATAGAAATGATAAATAATGAAATGGACATTCCTGAGTATCTCCTGCCACCTTGTGGTCAGAAAGGGGAATTGTTTTTATGTTTTTGTATGGAAGATGATGATTTTTAATCGCTGTGTGTTGTCTAGCACAGTAATGTGGCCCATAGCTGCCAACTGTCCCGAATTTCCCGGGACATTCCCGGGACTTGGCCTTCATTCCCGGATTTGTGGCGTCCCGGGAAATGTCCCGAAAAATTCGGTTCCGGTTTTTGAAACCGCCGCCGCCGCCGCTAGAGGTCGGCGGCCGGCGGAGACATTGTCTCCGCCGGCCGCCATTTTGTTGAAGTTCAGGAAGACGGCTGGGGGGGGGACTAGACGAAGCTTCTGCGTCGCCGCCCACCCCCTGCCCCGCTCCGCCTCGGCCCGCTCCGCCTCGGCCCGCCCCGCTCCGCCTCGCCCCGCCTACCCCCCGCCCCGCTGCCAGTCTGATATGGAAAGGGGCGGGGGTTCTAGGTGGGGGGTGAGCGCGCTCACGATGTGAGTGGGGGGGGGGCACAGGGGACACCTGATGTGAGGGGGGGACACCTAATGTGAGGGGGGGGGCACTGGGGACACCTGATGTGAGGGGGGGACACCTAATGTGGGGGGGGGCACAGGGGACACCTGATGTGAGGGGGGGACACCTAATGTGAGGGGGGGGGGCACTGGGGACACCTGATGTGAGGGGGGGGCACTGGGGACACCTGATGTGAGTGGGGGGGGCACTGGGGACACCTGATGTGAGTGGGGGGGGCACTGGGGACACCTGATGTGAGTGGGGGGGGGCACTGGCGACACCTGATGTGAGGGGGGGACACCTGATGGGGGGGGCACTGGGGACACCTGATGTGAGTGGGGGGGGCACTGGGGACTCCTGATGTGAGTGGGGGGGGCACTGGGGACACCTGATGTGAGGGAGGGGCACTGGGGACACCTGATGTGAGGGAGGGGCACTGGGGACACCTGATGTGAGGGGGGGGCACTGGGGACACCTGATGTGAGGGAGGGGCACTGGGGACACCTGATGTGAGGGAGGGGCACTGGGGACACCTGATGTGAGGGGGGGGCACTGGGGACACCTGATGTGAGGGAGGGGCACTGGGGACACCTGATGTGAGGGGGGGGCACTGGGGACACCTGATGTGAGGGGGAGCTCCGCCGGGGACACCTGATGTGAGGGGGGGGCACTGGGGACACCTGATGTGAGGGGGGGCTCCGCCGGGGACTCCTGATGTGAGGGGGGGGCACTGGGGACTCCTGATGTGAGGGGGGGCTCCGCCGGGGACTCCTGATGTGAGGGGGGGCTCCGCCGGGGACTCCTAATGTGAGGGGGGGCTCCGCCGGGGACTCCTGATGTGAGGGGTGGCTCCGCCGGGGACTCCTGGTGTGAGGGGGGGCTCCGCCGGGGACTCCTGGTGTGAGGGGGGGCTCCGCCGGGGACTCCTGGTGTGAGGGGGGGCTCCGCCGGGGACTCCTGGTGTGAGGGGGGGCTCCGCCGGGGACTCCTGGTGTGAGGGGGGGCTCCGCCGGGGACTCCTGGTGTGAGGGGGGCTCCGCCGGGGACTCCTGGTGTGAGGGGGGGCTCCGCCGGGGACTCCTGGTGTGAGGGGGGGCTCCGCCGGGGACTCCTGATGTAAAGGGGGGGCTCCGCCGGGGACTCCTGGTGTGAGGGGGGGCTCCGCCGGGGACTCCTGGTGTGAGGGGGGGCTCCGCCGGGGACTCCTGGTGTGAGGGGGGGCTCCGCCGGGGACTCCTGGTGTGAGGGGGTGCTCCGCCGGGGACTCCTGGTGTGAGGGGGGGCTCCGCCGGGGACTCCTGGTGTGAGGGGGGCTCCGCCGGGGACTTCTGATGTGAGG
Organism: Aquarana catesbeiana; assembly: GCF_042186555.1. Classification (NCBI taxonomy): domain Eukaryota; kingdom Metazoa; phylum Chordata; class Amphibia; order Anura; family Ranidae; genus Aquarana; species Aquarana catesbeiana. The sequence goes on along the minus strand of NC_133324.1, from coordinate 342,620,391 downwards.
GGGGCTCTGCCGGGGGCACCTGATGCAAGGACGGACTCTGCTCGGACATCTGAAGCAAGGACGGACGGCTGGTGACACGCTCAGGGATCCCACTGATTCTGCATTATGGTGAGTTGAATGATTTCATTTTATATTACAATGTAATAATAGAAATAATGCGCTTCAATCATCCTGACACCATAACAACCATGGTGCCGGGATGATTGAAGCATTAACACCAGGTGTTTGGAGTATCTTTATCTGCTGATTGTTAAACTTTCTAGAATACACATATTTTTATTGTGTAGGATCTGGGGCTGCTGTCCCATCATTTCCCTCTCTCTCCCCCTCTCTCCCCCTCTCTCCCCCTCTCCATCCCTCATTCATTTCAGACTCTAACCACACCCTCTAGAGCCACGCCCATTTAAGCCACGCCCACAATTTCGCGTAAACCACGCCCATTTTTCGCCGTAGCGCGCTTCGCCACGCCTGCTGGTGAATGCCCCGCCCTCTAATTATTGGACAGCTCCGCCTACAGCCACAAAAGTGTCCCACATTTTTTTTTTACAATGTTGGCAACTATGGTGGCCGTGTCTTCCACTTTCACATTGTCTATTTGTAGATATGCCGTGTTTATGGACTTATCAGATGTCATTGTGAATTTTCCCTGATATGAAGGAGAATAAACTGTAGCTCCATTATCAGGATCAATCCTCCCAATCCATGTCAGTCCTCTCCCTGGAACCTGTTGAACCCAGACTATATAGTGGCTGGAAATCTGAAATCCAGATCCTTTACAGGACATCTTCACGCTCTCTCCGGGTTTTTTAACTTCTGAATTGGACTGGATAAGTGTTTGTGACATGACTCCTTCATAAGAGAAATGACAACATTATACATGAGAAATAAATGATCAGATCAGTATTATTTAACCCTTTCCTAACCTGACCTACCAAGCAGTGAGGACAGACAGGTGACATAATAAAAAAGAAACATGTTGTATGATTTGCTCTCTGATTGCTCTCGGTTCTGGACAGACGTCACCTTTATACTGAGACACTACGACCTCTCTGTTCAGATTTTCACCCCCCTACAGATCTGAGACCAGGAGGAGCGATCACATTTGCATAAAGAGTCTATAAAAAAGCTTCACATCATGAAAGGACTGGAGAGTATTTTCAATTATGTTTAATTATCCACATAAAGAGGATCCTTTCTATAGTATGTATTATATATTGTGACAACGCGATGCCCTGCTTCTACAGAAATGGATATAGGAATGACACAGGGTTTGTACTAATGCAGAGTGCGGGGCTCCAGCATGTTTATCTGCTTGCTGACTGCATACTGTGTATATACGGCGGAAAGGTGTCACTCTTGTGCAGGATCACGTACCTAGTACACGATCCTGTACTTCTGTGTCTGGGGTGCACATGCTGGGGTGAGACCTGCTACCAGTGGCGTCGCTAGGGGATGGCTTTTGGGGCTATAGCCCCGAATCTGGGGCCCATAGCCCCGAGTCTCTGCAGGGGTCCCCAAAGGTCGGGGAGGCTCTCTGGGGACCCTGATGTAAGTTGGGGGCTCTCTGGGGTCCCTGATGCAAGGGGGAGGCTCTCTTGGGACCCTGATGCAAGGGGGAGGCTCTCTGGGGACCCTGATGTAAGGAGGGCTCTCTGGGGATATATATATACACACACACACACACACACACACACACGTATAGATACTAGATTAGAAGTCCGCGCTTAGGAAAATATTTTAGAAGGGCTGCAGCCTCCCCTTAATTAATTCCTAATAGGAGTTAATTGGAAGTATTAAAAGGAGAGAACTGGGGAATTGGCGCTGCCCTATTAACATTAGGTGTTAATTAAAGATCACAGAAAAATATAAATAAATATATAAAAAGAAAAGAAAAGGGCTAAATGTGTATCCCTTAAGTGAATGTACCTCTACGCTTGTGCCAAAATTAATAAAATTAGTGAAAAAATTGTTTTATATAGTGTGCGGTCCTTTAAAGTGAACGTGCAATCCCTCTGTATTGCGTAGGTGAATATTACAATATATGGGTTTGGTTTATACTTGCCCCACCTCCATTGCAAATCTTAACATTTACAACATATCAAATCATATCAAACCAAAACTTTTGAAAATTATTAAGTAGCCTCCTATAAAATTGTTGGGGTCCGTGACAAAACACACTATTTGGGGGCTATCAGTATCCGTGTGGGGTTAACATATATCCCTAATATATATAGTGACTAAAGTGCACTGTGCATAAAGTGAAACCAAATTGCATTAACCTCTATGATACAATCTCAAAATTCATATATAATAAATTCATATATAAAAAATTCATAAAAATAGGAATCCAAACCATTAACACTTAAAATAAAAAGTGACGAATATGGATACACATCTGTGAAAAAAGTTCCTGTGATGGACCCAGGCAGGGTTAGAATGTCTTAATTTTTATAGATAAGATTATTAGGAACGTCAGGATCGGTTGACATGCATTTAAAAATGCCCAAGGGGTGGTAAAAAGTGACTTCCGTGCATGTAGAAGCTGGTGACTCCAAGTGCTCCCCCCCCGTGCTCCCCCACTCACCAGAATCCGTCACCCCCTAGGGGGTATTGGGCAGAGGAGTGGGTGTCTCTGGATGACTGCCTGTGATGGATGTCCCTCTTGGGCTTTACTGCTCCGTGAGTTCCTTCTGTTACACTGGTGGTGAGGGTCCCCTTCTGCTGATCCAGGTCCGGGTGCCTCCACTACTATCCACCTCCGTACTGCTAGATCCTCCTCCACTTAGAAAAGTTCCACTTGGTTTAAGTTCCAGCAATCTCCCAATGAGCTGCAAGACGCTATTCTTTTCAAATTTAAGTTAATTGAAGCTACAGTTCGGCTCAGCTTATTATTACCTACATTTACTGGTTTCTGTACCAGTTTGGCTGGACTGTGCAAATTTCCATCTGACCATGGGTGGTGCTGTTACCTTTGGTGGATGTTGTAAATACAGTCTGGCTGGACATATTGAATACTCTTTGCTCTGAGACAGATCGGTGGGAGTGGTTCATCCGCTGTGCATTCTGGGTAGGGGTATTTAAGGAGCAGACCTCATGTTTTAAGGGGTTGGCGCTTCCTGACCTCATGGCCCTTCTGGCCTGGGGAAATTGCTGCTACTTAAAATTCTGCCTTGGGGTCGGCGGACCCGAGGTTCAGCTACTAGAAGAAGGCCCAAAGTTTTAGTGGCCTATTGGTTCATAGGATGGTCTCTTTGCTGTCTGGCCTGCGGGAAGAAGCGAGGGATTGTAGTGACCAGGGGAAGACACTTCAGGAGAGGACCGAGCATAAGGCTCGATTCACACAGGGGCAACACGACTTCAACGCGACTTTACAACGCGACTTCAACCCGACTTCAGCACGACTTGTGGATCCGACTTTCAATGAACGGGGATCCGACTTGGATCCCCGCCACTGTGTTTGGTATGAATCTTTAGGGGGAACTCCGCGCCAAATTTTAAATAAAAATCCGGCATGGGTTCCCCCCCCAGGGGCATACCAGGCCCTTGGGTCCGGTATGGATCTTGAGGGGAACCCCCCTACGCCGAAAGGACGGCGTGGGGGGTCCCCCCAATCCATACCAGACCCTTATCCGAGCACGCAGCCCGGCCGGACAGGAATGGGGGTGGGGACGAGCGAGCGCCCCCCCCTCCTGAACCATACCAGGCCGCATGCCCTCAACATGGGGGGGTTGGTGCCTTGGGGGAGGGGGGCGCGCTGCGGCCCCCCCACCCCAAAGCACCTTGTCCCCATGTTGATGAGGACAAGGGCCTCTTCCCGACAACCCTGGCCGTTGGTTGTCGGGGTCTGCGGGCGGGGGGCTTATCGGAATCTGGGAGCCCCCTTTAATAAGGGGGCCCCCAGATCCCGGCCCCCCACCCTATGTGAATGAGTATGGGGTACATGGTACCCCTACCCATTCACCTAGGGGAAAAAAGCGTCAATAAAACAAACAGTACACAGGTTTTTTAAAATAATTTATTAGGCAGCTCCGGGATCTTCTTCCGACTTCGGGGGTCCTCTTCCGACTTCGGGGGTCTCTCCGCCGTCTCCTCCTGGTGTCCGCATCTTCTGCCGGCTCCTCCGCTATCTTCTGCAGCTCAATTGCTAGCGGTGGTCCGGACTTCTGCCTTCTTCTTTTCTTCCAAAGATGTTGACACGACGCTCTCTCCAGCTGGAATGGTCTCTGAACGCTCCGCAACGGACTTATATAGGCGGTGACCCCGCCCCCTTATGAGGTCACTGTCCCAGGGCATGCTGGGGCTGTGCCGTCATAAGGGGGCGTGGTCATCACCCGGTGACCACGCCTCCTAAAACGTCACAGACCCAGCATGCCCAGGGACTGTGACGGCATAAGGGGGCGGGGTCACGGCCTATATAAGTCCCTTGCAGAGCGCACAGAAACCATTCTGGCTGGGGAGAGCGTCGTGTCAACATCTCTGGAAGAGAAGAGGGAAGAAGATGATCCAGAGGTCCGGACCACCGCTGGCAAAAGAGCGCCAGAAGATAGCGGTGGAGCCGGCAGAAGATGCGGACACCGGGAGAAGACGCCGGAGAGACCCCCGGAGTCGGAAGAAGATCCCGGAGCTGCCTAATAAATTATTTTAAATACCTGTGTACTGTGTTTTTTATTGACGCTTTTTTCCCTAGGTGAATGGGTAGGGGTACCATGTACCCCATACCTATTCACATAGGGTGGGGGGCCGGGATCTGGGGGCCCCCTTATTAAAGGGGGCTCCCAGATTCCGATAAGCCCCCCGCCCGCAGACCCCGACAACCAACGGCCAGGGTTGTCGGGAAGAGGCCCTTGTCCTCATCAACATGGGGACAAGGTGCTTTGGGGTGGGGGGGCCGCAGCGCGCCCCCCTCCCCCAAGGCACCAACTCCCCCATGTTGAGGGCATGCGGCCTGGTACGGTTCAGGAGGGGGGGGGGGGGGCGCTCGCTCGTCCCCACCCCCATTCCTGTCCGGCCGGGCTGCGTGCTCGGATAAGGGTCTGGTATGGATTGGGGGGGACCCCCCACGCCGTTTTTTCGGCGTAGGGGGTTCTCCTCAAGGTCCATACCAGACCCAAGGGCCTGGTATGCCCCTGGAGGGGGAACCCATGCCGGATTTTTATTTAAAATTTGGCGCGGAGTTCCCCTCAAGATCATTTGAGCACAAGTCGCATGCCGAAGTCGGATCATGCGAGACGGCGATCCGACTTCAATGATAGTCAATAGGCTGAAGTCGGATCAAAGTCGGATCCAAGTAGTACAGGGAGTACGCTCTGAAGTCGGAGCGACTTCAGTAGTGTCTATTAAGACGCTCCCATGCACTGTAATGTGAATCTCTTTCTGGGGCGACTTGGGGCGACTTGAGGGCTTACAAGTCGGATCCCAAGTCGCGGTAGTGTGAACCGAGCCTAAGGCTGATATCTTGAGAAGAGCCTGGAAACTCAGTTGGAGACGCATCTGAGATCAATCATAGCAATCTGTTTATTCAGGATTGTCAGGTCTGTGGCAGAGACCATATCGAACACAATGATTCAGGATTGTTAGGTCTGTGGTAGGGACCGTATCGAACACAATGATCTGTTTATTCAGGATTATCAGGTCTGTGGCAGAGACCATATCGAATACAATAATCTGTTCATCTCAGGATTGTTAGGTCTGTGGCAGAGACCGTATTCGAGCATTGCATCGGTTGCTAGGTTGGTGAGAGAGACCTACCCAATGGTTGCTAAATCCAGCTGTGGAAGTGCTGCTCGCTGGATATAGAAATGACCTCTAACCGCAATATTCAAGGTACCTGAATCCCTTTCACTCTGTACCCTGCTATTGTATATTTTTGTTTCTTCAATAAAACTTGGAAAAAAGGAGCCAGTGTTTGAGCCAGTGTTTTCAATGGAATATCTATTCTGGGACCCCCTATGATGAACACTGTGAAGATGGTAACTGTAAGCCCACATTTATTCAGCAGCTCCTTCAGGAGTGAGTCAGGCTACAAATATATACGCTTATTAGGAGTTTTTTTTTACCAAAAATCTGTAGCAGAATACATATTGGCCTAAATTGATGAAGAAATTAGATTTTTTACATTTTTTATCGGATATGTTTTATAGCAGAAAGAGAAAAAATATTGTTTTTTTTCTTTTTCAAAATTGTTGGTCTTTTTTTGTTTATAGCGCAAAAAATAATAACCACAGAAGTGATCAAATACCGCTAAAAGAAAGCTCTATTTGTGGGGAAAAAAAGAAACATACATTTTACTTGGGTACAGCGTCGCACGACTGCGCAGTTGTCAGTTAAAGTAACGCAGTGCTATATCGCAAAAAATGGCCTGGTCATAAAGGGGGGTAAATCAGGTGGTTATTGTGAGTGGAGAAAACTCTTTTCAGATTTCTCTGGGGTTTTGAAATCCCAGATGGAGGCCTGGAGTTTGAAGGCTTCAAAGTGTCTTGGGTGGGACAAAGTGTTGAATCCTGTGTCCGGGTCTTGCTGGAGACCTGCAGCCTGTGTGAGTTCACAAGTGTGCAGATTAGTTATAGGTCAGGTCTGATCAGTGCTCAAGGATCCCAGAAAATAGAGAAATAGGAAATACTAATGAAGAAACCACCACCAGTTCCCCCAAAGCTGTGCTCTTCTATTAGTATCTGACCATCACTACAAAGGCTCTTGAGGCTTACCTACAAACTTGTGGCTGTTAGAATTGCCCTAAGTTTTTCACTTAGTGTTCACTTCCGCCTCTCGTTGGAACGCTGTCGGCATCCCTTCCATTTTACAAACAAGATTTTATCTTCTACTTATGTAAGTGCAACCTGTATATTTTTTAATACATTTTGTAAATGGTTGTGCACTATGAGAAGCTTCTGTTCTTGTCTTTTTGACATGTATGCCATTTCCATTCGGTGATTGTGCCAAACTCTGAGCTGCTGTTTCTTTGGACATCCGTTTGTCTTGCTGTTTCTGACTACCTGTCATGAGTGTCGATTTCATCTGATGAGAAGGACATTTGTCTAGAAGTTGGTGGAAGGAGATGGACTGGAGACATTAGCCATATATGTTTTCTTCACCGTCACGTTTGATGTACAGAAGAATTACCAGCACTTTATGTGGGTCTAACTAATCGGTGGTCGATCATTGGACTTTTGTTGTTTATATTATATTCACTTGATATTCATCACAAATACATGATTTTTTTTTTTTTATTGTTTCTAGCGTGGTTTGAAATCAGTTTTTCTTTACACAGGAACAGAGCTGAGGCTGTCAATCAGCTGGAGTTCCCTCCCCTGTCACCTTTTTTCTCCTGGTGTCAGGAAAACTTGTCAGAAGTGACTCATGCTGATAGCAGAGGAAGGGGCAGCAGACAGAAATGACACTCAGTGCTCTTAATTGAGACAAGTACACACTATAGAGGTATATGCTTTGTTCACATTTCATGTCTGAGGTTTACAACCACTTTAAATCACTAAGAGGCAGAGAAAGTCTCAGGGACACATTTGGTTAAGGTCATTTTAAAATAACTACTTTGTGATCTCGCCATGAAGGCCCTTGTTTAGGCAGTTCCTTTTTTTTTTTTTTTAATGATCCATGGTAGATCTTTCTTGAGTGAAGCTATACAGTTGCTGTTGGGTGTTCAGGAGGTAATCCTGCCACCTCCTGGTTGGCTGTTTTTTGTTTTTTTTGTTTTTTGTGCAGAGCCAATTTCCAATGAGTCCAAAGCATCACAACCTTGGACCATGCATGTGGCTCATGGTTGCAGTGCAGCCCTATTGACTTGAATAGGCAAGTTTGAAAGGAGGTGCCACCTAACAACTCAATTTGTTGCTTTAAATTTTCTGCAATGCAAAGCATTGTGGCTGTGGTATGTGAACAGAGCCCTCTGGCTGTATAGTAGGTTTTAGGAAGGTGGTCTGGGTAGTAAAACTGCAGCTCAACTGCCTATTTTTTACTGCCCCCTAGATGCTTGTGTGAAATAGACTCTACAGAGTGACAATGCTCTTTCCCTGATTCCCAATTGCTCTCCTACATTGTTATCCCATTATATAGGGACTGGGAGAGATCAACAGCTCTGAGATGCAACAAAGGATGGAAAAAGATGAATATAAGTATTTTATAAAAATAAAAAAAATACAATTACTTGTGATACACGGTGCATAGCAAATGAAATGTCATCCAGGTAGGGTTTATGTCTTCCTTAATGGCAGATTTCTTACATGAAAAATGTCTGCTACTTTAAATTATTTTGGTAAAATATAATCGTTCTCCTAATGGTCTCAGAATAGACTATTGTGTGGATTATTTCAGAAATAAAAAACAGAAAAAATATATAAAGGCTTTTATTTCTGAGAATATATAATACGGCCATCTGAGGTTTATGTATAGAAATGATAAATAATGAAATGGACAATCCTGATTATCTCCTGCCACCTTGTGGTCAGAAAGGGGAATTGTTTTTGTATGGAAGATGATGATTTTTAATCGCTGTGTCTCTAGCACAGTAATATGTGGCCGTGTCTTCCACTTTCACATTGTCTATTTGTAGATATGCCGTGTTTATGGACTCATCAGATGTTATTGTGAATCTTCCCTGATATGAAGAGGAATACTTTGCATTTCCATTAGCAGGATAAATCTCCCCAATCCATGTCAGTCCTCTCCCTGGAACCAGTTGAAACCAGTGTATATAGTGGCTGGAAATCTGAAATCCAGATCCTTTACAGGACATCTTCACACTCTCTCCAGGTTTTTTAACTTCTGAATTGGACTGGATAAGTGTTTGTGACATGACTCCTTCATAAGAGAAATGACAACATTATACATGAGAAATAAATGATCAGATCAGTATTATTTAACCCTTTCCTAACCTGACTTACCGAGCAGTGAGGACAGACAGGTGACATAATAAAAAAGAAACATGTTGTATGATTTGCTCTCTGATTGCTCTCAGTTCTGGACAGACGTCACCTTTATACTGAGACACTACAACCTCTCTGTTCAGATTTTCACCCCCCTACAGATCTGAGACCAGGAGGAGCGATCACATTTGCATAAAGAGTCTATAAAAAAGCTTCACATCATGAAAGGACTGGAGAGTATTTTCAATTATGTTTAATTATTCACATAAAGAGGATCCTTTCTACAGTATGTATTATATATTGTGACCTGGGGGACAGGTAGGCGGTACAAAGCTCCCTGGGATGAACAGTCTTTCAGGCACAGATACCAAATCCAGTGAAGTAGTGAAAAACAGTGCGGTGTTTATTTGTGATATATACAAGTCTATATACAGGTGCTGTACAGTGTTCCAAAAACAAATGAGAACAAAAATAGCCAAACAAAACCTAGCCGTGTATCGGCACTAACTATACAACATTTACAGATCCCAACTACCAGGCCGAGCAGAGGTCAGTTTTACCCCCCCCCCCCATAATACAGGGATCAGTGACACCCCCTTCATAATACAGCTTCTCCCATAGAGACCACCATTAGAGTCCCCCTAAATCAGTGACCTCCCCCTTCCATAGAGACCCCCCTATATCAGTGCTTCCCTTAGAGACCCAAAAAACGAAGCATTAAAAAATGCAGCACACCCTCCCCCTATAATTATATTAGTTCATATGTGAAAAAATAATTGTGAATGATGGTGGAAACCCCCCCAAGGGTCATCTAAACATTAATACACTCCAATCTTATTCAAACATATACAGTATACTGTGCAATCTTGAGACACATAATACTGTATGAATAGTGGTGGAAGCCTCCCATCCATTCCAAAATGTCTTGTGCTAATATTCAACTCAAAAGGAATTTATAAGTTGGATATTGGCACAAGATGTTTTGGATGTTTCCACTACTATTGATAAAGTATTATGTGTATCAAGATTGCACAGTATATATGTTTGAATAAGATTGGGGTGTAATAATGTTTAGATTACCCTTGGCAGTTTCCACCATCATTCACAATTATTTTTTCACATACAAATTCATATAATTATAGGGGAGGGTGCTCTGCATTTTTTTCATTTTTAGTTTTTTTTTTTTTGAGCTGTGGAAACACATCAGTGCTAGCAGCAATTTATTTACTGAGGTTTTTTATTTTTATTTTTTAAATCTTTATATCAGCACCCCCCCCCCCCGTGACCAATTAGTCTCTAAGGGGGGGGGGGGGGTCGCTGATATAAGGGTACTGTAATCTAATGGGAGGGGGGTACTAATATATTACTATAATCACTTGTCTACCGGGCACTTTCACCCCCTTCCTACCCAGGCCACTTTTCACCTTTCCTTGCTCTCACACTTTGTATGACAATTGCGCGGTCATGCAGCACTTTACCCAAATGACATTTTTATCATTTTTTTCACATGGTTAGTTTTCTTTTGGGGTATTTAATCACCACTGGGTTTTTATTCTATGCTAAATAAACAAAATAATACAGACAATTTTGAAAAGAGAACTTTTTCTTTGTTTCTGTTATAAAATTTTGTAAATAAGTAATTTTTCTCCATCGCTGATATGCACTGATGAGGCTGCATTGATGGTCACTGATAGGCAGCACTGATGTGTGCTGATGAGGCTGCACTGATGGGCAATGATAGGTGCCACTGATAGGTGGCACTGATGGGCACTGATAGGCGGAACTAATGGGCACTGATAGGCAGCACTGGTGGACACCAATATGCATCACTGATGGGTACTGAAAATGTAACCACTTAATGACCAGGCCATTTTTTGCGATACGGCACTGCATCGCTTTAACTGACAATTGCGAGGTTGTGCGACGCTGTACCCGGGTTTCTTTTGGTGGTATTTGATCACCTCTGTGGTTTTTATTTTTTGCGCTATAAACAAAAAAAAGTGACAATTTTGAAGAAAAAAACGATATTTTTAACTTTTATAAATATCCAAAAAAAAATGTAAAAAAACAAATTCCTTCCTCTTTAGGCCAATATGTAATATGTATTCTGCTACATATTTTTGGTAAAAAAATCGCAATAAGCGTATATTGTTTGCTCAAAAGTTATAGGGTCTACAAATTGGGGGATATATTTATGGCATTTTTATTATTTATTTATTTTTTTTTTACTAGTAATGGCGGTGATCTGCGATTTTTAGCAGGACTGCGACATTGCAGCAGACAGATCGGACACTTTTGACACTTTTTTGGGATCATTGACATTTATACAGCGATCAGAGCTAAAAAATAGCCACTGATTACTGTATAAATAACACTGGCAGGGAAGGGGTTAAGTGTGTTCCCTGGGTGTGTTTCTAACTGTATGGTGGGGGTTGGGCTGACTGGAGGAGGAGAGAGATCGTTGTTCCTAATCACTAGGAACAGACGATCTCTCTCTCCTCCCCTGACAGAACGAGGATTTGTTTGTTTACACTGACAGATCCCCGATCTGCCTGTCTCTGGAGCGATCACAGGTGGCCTGCGTACATCGAGTCTACCGGACCCGTTGGTTGGCTCCCCCGCTCGCGAATGGGCCCACAAATCACTGTGTACGCTCCCAACGTACAATAATGCCCATTCGCGCAGTGGAGCCAATCTGCAGCAGAACAACTGCGGCGGGCGGTCCATAACTAGTTAAAAAACAACATTTTTGCTTGCACATGATTGGATGATGGAAGTCAGTAGAACTTCTGCTCATTTACTAAGCTCTGGAACAATTGCACAGTCTATTTGCCTTTAGTAAAGTGAAGGTCTGTAGCACTGAAAACAAAATGTTAAAGAGGAGTTCCAGTCTGTAAAAAATAAATAAAATAAAAGTCATCAGATACAAATACTGTGGCTGCTGACTTTTAATATAAGGACACTTACCTGTCCTGGAATCCCGCAATGTCGGCACCCCTAGCTGATTCGTCAGTCGGCTTCAGGTGCAAGCACCGAAATTTGTAGTAAAGGAAACAGGCAGTGAAACCTTGTGGCTTCACTGCCTATTCCTACTGCGCAATTGCGAGTCACACTGCACTTTCTGAATGGCACCGCCATCTTCTGGGACCTCTGTGTGTCCCAGAATGCAGTGGGGGGGAGGAGTGACCGTAAATTTAGTAGACCGCGGTACGGCGTTTCTACCCGGAAGTGGGAGCGGGTACTTGTCAAAATCAGATACTTGCTCCCCCCCCCCCCGACACCCCAAAAAGTGCCAAATGTGGCAGTGGAGGGGGGGGGTGCAAACAAGCAGAGCTTCCCCTACTACTAAATTAACTATGATGCAACTAATATCCAATCAGTCTTTTTTATACTCCTGAATATGATTGAAGTGAATACAGCCCAGGGGTGAGACGCCTTCTTTTATAAAAAAAGCCTCAAAGAAAAAGGTGCCTTATACTATGTTCTGGAGATACATTTAAACTAAACTCGTATTTGAATTTTTAAGAAGTTGGTATCCATAGAAATATTAGCAAGTCCAATTCAATCATGGCCTGTGATATTTATCTCTTTGTTCACATACATTACAGCTGTCATATAGATTATAATATGCATCTCTAGTAGTCTACCTGATTTCTTCTTTATATTGTTTTTTTGTCACAGTGAAAAGGATTATTTATATAAAGGCTTTCATTATGAAGCAGGAAATATACTAGGATTTTATACATCTGTTGTTTCCTGGTGTCTGGAGGATTTGCTGGCAGTTTTTGTGTGGCAGTGTCCCTGCTTTGTGTCACTGTGTGTCTAGCACAATAATATCTGGCAGTGTCCTCCGATGTCAGTCTGTCTATTTGTAGATATGATGTGCTGAGAGAGTCGTCTTTAGTTATTGTGACTCTTCCTTGGAGTGAAGGGGTATACGCTGTTTCTCCAGTATTGGTATTTATTCTACCAACCCACTGCAATCCTTTGCCTGGAGCCTGTCGTACCCAGTGCATAGAATAATCAGTAAATGTGTACCCCGATGTTTTACATGATAGTTTTACACTTGATCCAGGACTCTTCACTTCTGAACTGGGTTGCACAAGTTGGATGTCCGCCATAACACCTGAAATCAAATATTACATGTTATTTTATATATCATTTTTTATAAAATAATAAAGATTGTATTCTTAATCTTCTTCTTACCCAGAAGAGAAAACAGATATAAGAAGATACACAGAAGAACCATGTTTCTTGTTCTTCCAGTCCAAGGTAACACAACGCACTATGGGGGAGTCCTTCTCTTTTCTACCCCACAGATTCACTCAGGAAGAGCGATCTGAATTTGCATGTTCTGATCAGGAATATAAAGATCAGAGATCTGAAAGAAGACAACTTCAGAGATCAGGAGGCAGTCTACAAAGTATATTATTAACCAAATGTTAAAGTATCAGTAAACTCTGAAATATTTCTTGTTTCATTATTTTTAAAATGATTTTTCTATCCGTGTGCGCATGTAAACTTGACAGCAAAAATGTCCTTTATTGCAGATTACCAATCCTTAGATGTGTTGGCTGCATACTATTTTTACCTGGTGATCTGACCTGTAAGCCTGTTATTCTTCATCTTCATTTAACAGACCAAGCTGTCCAACAAAGTGTCAGTCAGGGCTCATTTACACTTGTTTTGGCTTCAACACACATTAACCACTTGCCGACCAGCAGCCACAGTTGTACTGCGGCAGAATGGCACGGCTGGGCGAAACAACGTTATGTAACGTCGCTTCACCTTGTAGCCACTAGGGGGCGTGTGCGCGCCCCCAACCCCCCCCGAGCCAATGCGAGTGCCTGGCGTCTCAATCACCGCCAGGCACTCGCGATCGCTCGGGGCACACAGAGAACCCGGAACTGTCTGTGTAAACACACAGTTTCCGGTTCTCTGAGGGGAGAACTGACAGATCCTCTGTTCATACAGAGTATGAACAGCGATCTGTTAGTTTCCCTGCACAGTCCACATCCCCCTTCAGTTAGAACACTTCCTAGGACACACATTAACCCCTTCACTGCCTCCTAGTGTTAACCCCTTTACTGCCAGTGACATTTTTACAGTAATCAATACATTTTTAATCGCACTGATCAATGTATTAATGCCAATGGTCCCAAAAATGTGTCAAAATTGTCTGACGTGTCCGCCATAATGTCATAGTCATGATAAAAATCGCTGATCGCCGCCAATACTAGTAAAAAAAAAATTATTAATAAAAATGCCATAAAACTATCCCCTATTTTGTGCGCAAATCAATATACGCTTATTGCAATTTTTTTACCAAAAATATGTAGAAGAATACGTATCGGCCTAAACTGAGGACATTTTTTTTTTTTTTTTTATATATATTTTTTGGGGATATTTATTATAGCAAAAAGTAAAAAATATTGCTTTTTTGATTGTCACTTTTTTTTGTTTATAGAAAAATAGAAAGCAAAAAATAAAAACGGCAGAGGTGATCAAATACCACCAAAAGAAAGCTCTATTTGTGGGGAAAAAAAGACATTTTGTTTGGGAGCCACGTCGCATGACCGCGTAAAAGTCAGTTAAAGCGACGCAGTGCCAAATCGCAAAAAGTGCTCTGGTCTTTGGCCAGCCAAATGGTCCAGGGCTGAAGCAGTTAAAGCGCCTACCACTTCAACATGCTTTTATGATGTGTTTTTGATGCTTAGTGGTGCTTCAATGAAGCTTTGGTGATGCTTCAGGGGAGATGCTCCATGATGCTCTTTTGAAGCTTTGTTGAAGCTTGGCAGATGCCCTGTGTATGTCGATACCTCATACCTGCAATTTCTCCAAAACAAAGCGAAGCTAAAGCTGAATTAAAGCCTCTCAAAAGCTGCATGTGCTTCAAGCGAGCTTCAAATGAGCTTTGTCATAGAGTTCTATCGAGGCTTTGAAGACGCTTTGAAGCACCACTAAAGCGACATGGGGTATAATTTTTGAAGCGAAGCCAAAGCAAAGCAAATGCAAGGTGTAAACAGGCCTGTAAGCTAACGATTTTATTTAGTGACAGGAGCTTTGACTGGCATTCAGAGAGCTTTAACAAAGCGTGTCCGAATCCATGTTTTGAAGTAAGTGTAAACTAGCCCTTAGAGAGTTGAGACAAACCACTGAGAGGGGTGCTTACAATGGTCAACTTTTAATAATGTATGTAAAACCTATATCCCAAAAGAAAAAAAAAAACATTCTGCAATTGTTTGTTTGAAGTGTTAGGCTAGAAATATACCCATAGATTTATTTTAATGCATCCTTTAGGCTAAGCAAAGGAAATCTAACAGATTTCTCCTTCCACACAGAACAGCATGGATGGATGAATGTCCCGCTGAGGACTATTATATCTCAACAGATTTCTAACAGAATGTCAGAATACAGGAACAATGCCTACATCTGATTGGATGCAGCCACTGTTCAGCCAAAGATTTTCCATCTAAATCCTTAGTCAAAAGTCAATTGAAAAATCAACTTTTGTCAACCTGGGTATAGCCAACAGGGCTACCTGCAGAGCAAATTTTGGCCAATTATGTGTGAATTGGCCACAATTTGAAGCCTGTATGGCCAGTTTCTTTGTTTCATAGTAGGTAAGGTTGAATAAAGACAAAAGTCCATCCAGTTCAACCTGTGTAGGTGTATGTGTGTCAATGTGGATAATCATTTCCCATATCCCTGTATGTTGTGTTCACTAAGATGCACGTCCAAGAGTTCTTTAAAAATATCAATACTCCTTATTGACACCACTGATTGTGGAAGAGAGTTCCACATCCCTACCGCCCTGACAATGAAAACCCTCTACAAAGCTTAAGGTTAAACTGCTTCTCCTCCAATCTCATTGTGTGGCCCCGTGTACTTTTATGCTCCCTGAGGCTAAAAAGTTTTCTTCCAATGCTGGGATCACCATTGAGCTATTTGTATATTGCTATCATGTCCCCTCTCAAGCATCTCTTCTCCAGGGACAATATATTTAGTGCTTGTAGTCGTTCCTCGTAATTGAGGTCCTTCAGTCCCCTTATTAATTTAGTTGCCCTTCTCTGGATTATCTCCAACTCCAGCACATCCTTCCTGAGGACTGGTGACCAGAACTGGATGGAATACTCCAGATGTGGCCAAACCAGAGTTTTATAAAGTGTCAGGATTATAGTTTAATCTCTCAAGTAAATCCCCTTTTTTGTGCTAATAGTCTGCCAGCTTTCCTTGCTGCACCTTGACATTGCCTGCTATTTCTCAGTCTGTTTTCTACCAGGACCCCCAGATCTTTCTCCATCCTAGATTCCCCCAGAGGTTCTCCTCCTAGTGAGTAGTTTGCGTTTGTATTTCTCTCTTCCAGTCTCTGACCTCCCTTCCAATATGTTCTAGAACAGTAGTCTCCAAACTTTCTAAACAAAAAACCTGGATTACTGTCCTTCAGACCTTAGGGGGACCGGAGTGGGCAGTGGAAGCAGAAAATGCCCCAGCGCCAGTGGGAGCAAAAAAATGACATAGTGCCTGTAGTCAGTAGAAGGAGGGATAGTGCCATATCATTGGTATTAGTGGGAGAAAAAGCGCCAAATTGTTTATATCAGTGGGAGGAATAGTGTCTCATCACCGGTGTCAGTGGGAGGAATAGTGTCTCATCACCGGTGTCAGTGGGAGGAATAGTGTCTCATCACCGGTGTCAGTGGGAGGAATAGTGTCTCATCACCGGTGTCAGTGGGAGGAATAGTGTCTCATCACCGGTGTCAGTG
Source organism: Aquarana catesbeiana (assembly GCF_042186555.1). NCBI lineage: Eukaryota > Metazoa > Chordata > Amphibia > Anura > Ranidae > Aquarana > Aquarana catesbeiana. The sequence continues at coordinate 342,603,752 of NC_133324.1, read as the reverse complement.
GGAGGAATAGTGTCTCATCACCGGTGTCAGTGGGAGGAATAGTGTCTCATCACCGGTGTCAGTGGGAGGAATAGTGTCTCATCACCGGAGTCAGTGGGAGGAATAGTGTCTCATCACCGGAGTCAGTGGGAGGAATAGTGCCCCATCATTGGTGTCAGTGGGAGGAATAGTGCCCCACCCATCATTGGAGCACAGGTGTGTCAGGAGGAGGCTGTCTCTCTGGAGCTGCTGCAGATCTGTGTGAGAGGGGACTGGTGAGGAAATCTCTCCCAGCTCTCCTGGCCCCTTTCTGGGGAAGCCATGGAGGCCAGCAGGGCCTCTCCTGCTGGAAGCTCACAGCCATCTCCTGGGCCATCAGGTAACATACCTGCCCCTATACAACCCATGGTTTGTGATCTCTCTGCCCCTGGTGAAGATGAAGGTTCCGGGGCCATCCGGGAGCGAGTGGTGGCCGGGATTAAGGTCCTGAATAGGGAAAGAGACAAGCTCTACAAGCTCAGAGCGGAGCTGAAGCGCCTGAGAAGGCAACGTGAGGGCTTGCATAGCCAGAAACGTGGATCCATGGATCCGGAGATCCAACTGGCCAAGGTTCGGGTGGAACACCAGGAGACCATTGTGGCCATGATGGAAGGCAGAGATGGGCCATTTAAAGAAAAGTTTTGTAACGATAAAAGATTTGCGAGGATGACAAAGATGGAGGTGGAGGAGGAGACCCCCAGTTCTGACCCCCTGCCCCCTCAGGGAGAGGTAAGCAGCCCCATGCCTTCCCAGGACTCAGGAGGCATGCTCAGGGCCATCCAGGTAATAGAGTCTCCTATGCGGGGGGATCAGCTGGCATTTAATGATGAGGACATTACAGACAATGTGCCTGACAAGGTAAAGCCTGTCAAGTCCCATATTGTGGATAAAACAATTTTTGTGGCATTCAACACTGTGACTGATACAGACAATGTGCCCAGTGAGAGTCAGGCTGCTAGTCCTATCTGTAGTAATGCTGTGCCTGCTGATGCTGCAGTACAGCAAAGTTTGCTTTTAAAAAATGACATTCCTGCAGATGAACTACAAGATTCAGCAGAGCCTATTAACCCCCCTTTGGATGAAGCTGTTTGCCCCACAGCTGCTGAGGACTCTACAGCACAGCTTCAGGAGACAGCTGATATTGCAGCAGAAACTGTGATTATTCCTGATGGGAATGTGAAGTTTTGTGTGACTGATAAAAATCATCCCAGTACCAGTGTGATGAACAATGGTCCCAGTTCAAGTGTGATGGACAGTCCTACCAACTCCGTTCAAGCAGTGAATAATAATAGTAATGTACAGACTGCTATGACTTCAGTGTGGGGCCTTGGCCCTGAAAAACTTACCTTTGCTCAGGTGGTACGCTCTGCTCCTGGTAGCTCTGCCCCCAAGCGGGGTTTTCCCCTACAGGCTACCACTTTGAGCACCCCAGGATCTGGTCTTGGGTCTCTGGCTTCTGCTGGGGGTCCCAGACGTAATGTTGTTATTCTGAAATGGGAAGGTGGTGCGATCCCTCCAGCACGGCGTGCAGTGGTGGACATGATTTTAGAGATGGGTTTTGGGGCAAATGATCTGTATGCCTTTATACATGTAGCTGGGAGCCGGGATTATACAGTTAGCTTCACCAGGCCAGAGGGTCTTGACCTGTTCTGGGAGAGATATGAGGCTCGTTGCAGGTCAAGACCTGAATGGGAAGGTCTGGCCCCAGTTGCAGTTTCTCAGAGGTCTACAGTAAAAAAAATCACAATTATCCTCACTAATGAGAGTGTCCCTGCCCGGGATCTAGAGGTTTGGTTAAGGAACTATGGGGAGGTTTTGACCAAGCCCAATAAAATCCTTGATGAGCGTAACATCTGGACTGGGGGTTGGTCAGTTACAGTCAGGTTGGCCAGGGATGGGAATGTTGTCCGTCACCTGCCCTCCTCAGCTTTTATAGGGAGGGATAGGATGACTGTTTTTTACCCTGGTCAGCCGAAGCTGTGTCACCGCTGTGGAGAAAAGGGGCATTTGAGTTCCTCCTGTTCAGCCTTGATATGTTCAGTGTGTCGAGGTCAGGGTCATATGGCTAAGGACTGCACCGAAATTATCAGGTGCAACCTGTGCCTGCGCCTTGGCCACCCCTACAGCAGATGTCCTGAAGCCTGGCACAATATGGAGAAGGAGGTAATTGATGACATGTCAAGGCTGGACAGGATGGAGGGTGAGGCCCCTGGTGTACCATCCTCCTCTGCGGTGACTGACTCCCCTGGTCCTGCTCAGGATCCCTCTCCAGTTCCTGTGGCCACCCCTCATGTGTCTGTAAGTATTCCTTCTGTATCTGTATCTGTCTCCCCCCAGCCTACTGTACCCTCTCCTCTTGTGTCAGAACCTTCCAAGTCTGTGCCCCCTGAGTCAGTTACCCCCCAGGAGTCTACCCCTCCTAAGTCTGATTCAAAGGGAGCACCCCCCCCACCAGCAGTGGTAGTGGGTACTAAAAAGGTTGCTTCTTCCTCTGTAAAGAAGTCTTCTGTAAAGACTTCACAGAAAAAAGTAAGAGATGAGGGCATCTCTGAAGCTGACCTGCAGTACCTGGAGGAGAGAAGGAAGGTTGGGAAGCGGAAGAAGCAGGTGGTGAGGACAGAACAGGCTCCAGTGCCTGTCTCCAACCGGTATAGGTCCTCCTAATTGGGATATCTCTTCATCTGGAGCTTCTTCGGAGCGAAGTTCTGATTCCGAAATGGAGTTTGAGGCGGCCTCAAGAAAGAGAGAGGCTTCTGGTGATGAGCAGCAGAGGGGAGCTAAGAAGCAAACCACCCAATAACCCAAATGGCGGTTCCCCCTCCGTTAAAAGTGGTGACAATAAATGTCGCCAGCATTAAGTCAGTAAGAGCTCGTTCTATGGCCTTCTTTTTGTTCAGCCAATTAGATGCTGAAATTTTATTTTTGCAAGAGACTAGGCTCACCTCTTTGGCAGATATTCATATGGCCAAGAGAGAGTGGAGGTATGGTCCATCTTACTGGTCTCTTGCGGCCGAGCCTTACGGCGGTGTGGCGGTGTTGTTTAAAACCGGCATGGTAACTGTCCGGCGGGTTATTGAGGTGGAGATTGGGAGATGTATGGTCTTAGACGTCCTTGTGGGAGGGCAGGACCTGCGCCTAATTAATGTTTATGGACCGCACACAAAGTGGGACAGGAAATGCCTTTTTACAAGGATCAAGCCATTTCTTTTTACATCCCGGCAAGTGGTCTTTGGAGGTGACTTTAATACAGTAACTAGGCCCAAGGACAGGAAGGACTTCAAGGACAGGCTGGGATATGATAGCGTTTTTTTAAATAGTATGGTTAGGGATGCTGGTCTTGTGGATGTGCACATTAAGCACCTCCCGGATGACACTGGGTTCACCTTTCATCGAGGTAATAGTCAGAGTAGAATAGATAGGTTTTTTTTGAAGGAGACCTCTGCTTTCTCACCCCCAGTGGTGCAGGCAGTGGAGTTCTCTGATCACTGTATGCTATCTGTGGTCCTGAATGCTTCAGACGCCCCTCAGAGGGGTAAGGGCATCTGGAGATTGAATTCGACTCTACTCAAGGAAGAACATGTTAGACAATCCTTTGAGGAATTCTTTCAGGCACAGGTGACCATCCTGGACTTTTGTAGCAGCAAGGCTGAGTGGTGGGAGCTGACCAAAAAGAGGATTGCTGGATTCTTCAGGGGCCTAGCCAATAGAAAGCAGTTTAATAAATACATGACCTACCAACGTTTACGGAGGAAGCTGGATATTCTTGTCTCGAGAGGAGGAGATCCTGGGGCAATCTCCGAAGTGAAACTCCTTCTCAGGAAGTGTCAATATGAGCGGCATGCCTCTTTGGTTCTGGAGAGGGACTATGGGAAGTACCACTCGCCTGACCCTTACCAGAACTGCAAACAAGGTGTAGCTGTTAAAACGGTCGTTGGCCTTAAGGACAGTACAGGTTCCTTGACAAAGTCCAGGTCAGGGATTCTGGAGGTCGTGAGGTCCTTTTATGCTGACCTTCTTGGGAGGAAAGAGCTTGACCGTGACAAGATGGAAAGCTTTTTGGACTCTACTCCAGGTCTAAATGATGAAGATGTCCCATTGATGAATTTGACAGAGGAGATCACAGTTGAAGAGGTGATGAGGGCAATTGAACAGCTTGCCATCAAAAAGTCACCTGGACCGGATGGCTTGACGGCTGAGTTTTACAAAGCTTTTAAGCCTATTCTGGCCCCACATTTGGTAGAGGTTTTTAACAGTTGCCTTGCAGAGGGGGTACTTCCCCCTTCCATGAGGCACTCAGCTGTGATTCTTCTTTCAAAGGGTAAAGATCCTTCGATGATTGAGAATTGGCGCCCCATCAGCCTTCTTAATGTCGATAGAAAGATACTGGCAAAGATCATTTTCTGGCGCCTATCGTCAGTAGCAGAGTCTTTGCTTTCTCGTCATCAGCACTGTTCGGTCCAGGGTAGGTGCACCTTCACAGCAGTTTTAGCTGTCCGGGAGGCCTTGGAGCGATGCAGGGCTGCAGGCTGGGGAAAGTATTTGCTGACATTGGATCAGGCAAAAGCTTTTGATCGTGTTAACCACGAGTACCTGTGGTTGCTCCTTAGTAAGTACGGTCTGCCGGGTGGTTTTGTCAATTGGTTAAAAGTCTTGTATAAGGGGGCAGAAAGCTTTCCTCTTGTTAATGGTTGGGTTGGGCAGTCCTTTGAGGTTGGCTCCGGGGTGCGCCAGGGTTGTCCCCTGAGTCCCTTGCTCTATGTGTTTGCAATCGACCCCTTCATCAGGAGGCTAGAGAGCGGCATGTTGTGTGGGGTGCCAGTGGGGCTCCCAGGTGAGCAGCCTTTGAGGGTTGTTGCCTATGCGGACGATGTGTCCGTGATTGTCACTGGGGCGGATGAAGCAGAGGAGGTGGTCTCTCTGACATCACGGTATTCTGAAGCATCAGGCTCCAAGATCAATCAGGAAAAGACTGAAGTTTTCTGGATGGGAAAGGAAGGTGAGGGTTTTGATCTCCCGGACACCTTTCCAGTGCCCCAGGAAAGAATTAAGATTCTAGGCATTGAATTTGGACCTGGTGATTATGGCCTCAAAAACTGGGAAGGCAGACTGGAAATTGCCAATACTAAGGTGGTCAGCTGGAAGAGATGGAAGTTATCTATGAGGGAAAGGGTTGATCTGATTAAGACTTACCTGATTCCGATCTTCTTGTATGTCAGCTTTGTCTGCATCTTGCCAGTGTCTCTCTATGCTAGGGTCAGTAGTGTGTTCTTCCAGATGTTGTGGGGGAACAGACTGAACCCCATCAAGAGGAATGTCACCTATCTATCCAGGAGGGAGGGTGGCTTAGGTATGGTCAACCCAGTTCTTTTCTTTTCACTGCTTTTTCTCAAGTTTAACATTGGTAATATGCTTGCAGTGGAACCTCCTGGATGGGTAGGCATCTTTAGATCTTGGTTTAGGCCTTTTCTGCGACTTTGGGAAGAGGGTGGCCAAGTGAAGAATCTCAGGGGTCATCGTGGTCAGCTACCAGCCTATGTCGCTCCGTGCCTGAAGTTACTACGGCAGTGGCGATTGTCGGCTGAAGATCTCAGATCGGTTCCGAGGAAAGTCCTTATGAGTCGAGTCTTGAGCGAAGTCTTTCATGACCCACTGGCCTTAAGGGATTGCCCAGGCCCAGTTTTGAGGGCAGGGTTAAGACTGATTAATTTGGACAGAGTACCTCCTAAATTTAGGGATCTGGCCTGGTTGTGCTTCCATGGGAGGCTCTATGTTAGGGGCAATTTGAAATTCCGCAGTGGGGTGGATCGTAGCTGTCCTCGGGAGGAGTGTGCAGGTGAGGAGGAGACTATGGACCATTTTCTGCTTCATTGCCCCTTTAACATAGAAGTGTACAAACAGGTGGGGCGGGCCCTCGGTGTCCCTTTCCTCTCCAGGCTGGGTTATGCTGAGTGGGTGTATGGAGCATTCAATACTGGTGGGCTTTTTTGTTTAGATACACTTTTTCTAGTTAGCCTAGTAGTCCGTTATTTCACTTGGAACGCACGGTGTCAGGTCAGCATTCGGCGTAAAATCCTTCCTGTTCAGGTGGTGGTGTATGACATTCTGCATGAGGTGGAGAAGATTCGGGTGCTTGAGAGAGACAAGCGGAGTCAGGGGGCTTGGTTAAAGGCGTGGAGGGGTTTCAAGCCTCCCTGACTGCCAGGAGTCTCTTTCCCGGGTGTGGCTGTCTGTCTCTTATCACCCTAGATTATTATTATTTGGATTTATTTTTTGATAAATGGCTGCGTACATAGGTGATGGGTTGTGCCTCTTAGGCCCTCTCTGCTGCTTTATGTAAATAATTTTGGTAGTGGATTATGTATATATTGTATATATTCTGAACATGGATGTGTATTCCTTGGATTTATGTTGAAGTTTTGTACTATGGTTTTGTTTTTTACTTTTGTATAAAATTGGTTGCTTGATTCTTTTTAATAAAAGATCAATAGCGTCTCATCACCGGTGTCAGTGGGAGGAATAGCGTCTCATCACCGGTGTCAGTGGGAGGAATAGCGTCTCATCACCGGTGTCAGTGGGAGGAATAGCGTCTCATCACCGGTGTCAGTGGGAGGAATAGCGTCTCATCACCGGTGTCAGTGGGAGGAATAGCGTCTCATCACCGGTGTCAGTGGGAGGAATAGCGTCTCATCACCGGTGTCAGTGGGAGGAATAGCGTCTCATCACTGGTGTCAGTGGGAGGAATAGTGTCTCAAAACTGGAGTCAGTGGAAAAATGCCCCATTGTTGGTGTCAGTGAGAGGAAAGGTTCCCCACTGTTGGTGTCAGTGGGAGGAATGGTGCCCCCATCTTGGTGTCAGTGGGAGGAAGACCAGCAAAGAGCCACATTTGGCCCACAGGCTGCAGTTTGGAGACCACTGATCTAGAAGACAGGGAGGTAGCAGAGCAGCAGCTTGTGAAACCCTGAGCAGCTCAATTGTCTTGAAGAGGCAGTGCTGCCTGTCAACTCCACAGTTCATATTAAACTTACTGCAACACAAATCATCACAGTTGTGGCATACTGTATGAACAAATTCATCTGGCTGTATGGTATGCTTTGGGTGGGGCGGTAAAAATATGTCTCAACCACCTGTTTTTACTGCTCCCCTGACTTCCCATGTGAATGAGGCCTTAGAGAGTGAAAATGCTCTGTCCCTGACTCCCAATTGTTCCCTTACATTGTTAGCGTGTCACACAGGGGCTGGGAGAGATCAGCAGAATTGAGATGCAACAAAGGATGAAAAAAGGTGAAAAGAAACATTTTATTAAGTAAAAAAAAAAAGCTTCAGGCTCGGTTCACATATATGCAAATTGGATACATTTTGACATTTTGAACCGCATCTGATTCGTATAATATGTGAACCAGACCGGCTTTCAAAGGAGCCGATTCACATATATGCGGGGCAGTTGCGGTAGAAAATATTAAAGGGTCCTGTGCGCTTCTCAAATTCCCACCTGAACCGCTGAATGGAGACTGCACTGATGGCTCTGCACAGAAACCATATATTTGCACCCAGTCTTAGCAAATGAAATGTCATCCAGTTAGGGTTTACATCTGTTTTAATGGCAGATAAAAAGCATAATTTTCCATAAGCAGTGTGAATAAAATGTCTGCTACTTGGAACGATTTTGAAAAAATGAAATCTTTTTTCTAATGGTCTCAGAATATTAATGCCACTGTTTGGGTTATTTCAGATATAAAAACCGAAAAGAGAAAAAAACAGAAAAAAATATATATAAAGGCTTTTATTTCTGAGAATATATAGTACGGCCATCTGAGGTTTATGTATAGAAATGATAAATAATGAAATGGACAATCCTGAGTATCTCCTGCCACCTTGTGGTCAGAAAGGGGAATTGTTTTTATGTTTTTGTATGGAAGATGATGATTTTTAATCGCTGTGTCTCTAGCGCAGTAATATGTGGCCGTGTCTTCCACTTTCACATTGTCTATTTGTAGATATGCCGTGTTTATTGACTCATCAGATGTTATTGTGAATCTTCCCTCATATGAAGAGGAATATTCTGTAGCTCCACTCTCAGGATCAATATACCCAATCCATGTCAGTCCTCTCCCTGGAACCTGTTGAACCCAGCTTATATAGTAGCTGGAAATCTCAAATCCAGATCCTTTACAGGACATCTTCACGCTCTCTCCAGGTTTTTTTACTTCTGAATTGGACTGGATAAGTGTTTCTGACATGACTCCTTCATAAGAGAAATGACAACATTATACATGAGAAATAAATGATCAGATCAGTATTATTTAACCCTTTCCTAACCTGACTTACCGAGCAGTGAGGACAGACAGGTGACATAATAAAAAAGAAACATGTTGTATGATTTGCTCTCTGATTGCTCTCGGTTCTGGACAGACGTCACCTTTATACTGAGACACTACAACCTCTCTGTTCAGATTTTCACCCCCCTACAGATCTGAGACCAGGAGGAGCGATCACATTTGCATAAAGAGTCTATAAAAAAGCTTCACATCATGAAAGGACTGGAGAGTATTTTCAATTATGTTTAATTATTCACATAAAGAGGATCCTTTCTATAGTATATATTATATATTGTAACCTGGTAGACGGTACAAAGCTCCCTGGGATGAACAGTCTTTCAGGCACAGATACCAAATCCAGTGAAGTAGTGAAAAACAGTGCGGTGTTTATTTGTGATATATACAAGTCTATATACAGGTGCTGTACAGTGTTCCAAAAACAAATGGGAACAAAAATAACCGAACAAAAACCTAGCCGTGTATCAGCACTAACTATACAATATTTACAGATCCCAACTACCAGGCCGAGCAGAGGTCAGTTTTACCCCCCCCCCCGCCATAATACAGGGATCAGTGTCACCCCCTTCATAATACAGGGTCCCCCCATAGAGACCACCATTAGAGTCCCCCTAAATCAGTGACCTCCCCCTTCCATAGAGACCCCCCTATATCAGTGCTTCCCTTAGAGACCCAAAAAACGAAGCATTAAAAAATGCAGCACACCCTCCCCCTATAATTATATTGATTCATATGTGAAAAAATAATTGTGAATGATGGTGGAAACCCCCCAAGGGTCATCTAAACATTAATACACTCCAATCTTATTCAAACATATACAGTATACTGTGCAATCTTGAGACACATAATACTGTATGAATAGTGGTGGAAACCTCCCATCCATTCCAAAATGTCTTGTGCTAATATCCAACTCAAAAGGAATTTATAAGTTGGATATCAGCACAAGATGTTTTGGATGTTTCCACTACTATTGATAAAGTATTATGTGTATCAAGATTGCACACTATATATGTTTGAATAAGATTGGGGTGTGATAATATTTAGATTACCCTTGGCAGTTTCCACCATCATTCACAATTATTTTTTCACATACAAATTCATATAATTATAGGGGAGGGTGCTCTGCATTTTTTTCATTTTTAGTTTTTTTTTGAGCTGTGGAAACACATCAGTGCTAGCAGCAATTTATTTACTGAGTTTTTTTTATTTTTATTTTTTAGATCAGAGGCTTCTTATATCAGCATCCCCCCCACCCCAATTAATCACCAATTAGTCTCTAAGGCCCCTTTCACACTGGGGCGGTAGGGGGCGTCGGCGGTAAAACAGCGCTATATTTAGCGCTGTTTTACCGCGGTATTCGGCCGATAGCGGTGCGGTTTTAACCCCCCACTGGCGGCCGAAAAAGGGTTAAAACCCCTCATATAGCGCGGCTATAGCCGCGGTATCACCGCGGTATAGCCGCGCTGTCCCATTGATTTCAATGGGCAGGAGCGGTGAATACACCGCTCCTTCACCGCTCCAAAGAAGCGGCTGACAGGAGATTTTTTCTTCTCCTGCCAGCGCACCGCTTCAGTGTAAAAGTGTGAAAGGGGCGGTTTGCAGGCGCTATTTTTAGCGCAATAACGCCTGCAAACCGCCCCAGTATGAAAGGAGTCTAAAGGGGGGGGGGTTCGCTGATATTAGGGTACTCTAATCTAATGGGAGGGGGGTGCTAATATAATCACTTGTCTACTGGGCACTTTCACCCTCTTCCTGCCCAGGCCACTTTTCAGCTTTCCTTGCTCTCACACTTTGAATGACAATTGCGCAGTCATGCAGCACTTTACCCAAATGACATTTTTATCATTTTTTTCACACAAATAGTTTTCTTTTGGTGTATTTAATCACCACTGGGGTTTTATTCTATGCTAAATAAACAAAAAAAGACAATTTGGAAAAAACTTTCTTTGTTTCTGTTATAAAATTTTATAAATAAGTAATTTTTCTCCATTGCTGATATGCACTGATGAGGCTGCACTGATGGGCACTGATAGGCAGCACTGATAGGTGGCACTGATGTGTGCTGATGAGGCTGCACTGATAGGTGCCACTGATAGGTGCCACTGATGGGCACTGATAGGCGGAACTGATGGGCACTTATAGCCAGCACTGGTGGGCACCAATATGCATTACTGGGTACTGAAAATGTAAGCACTTAATGACCAGGCCATTTTTTGCGATACGGCACTGCATCGCTTTAACTGACAATTGCGCAATTGTGCGACGCTGTACCCAAACAAAATTGATGTCCTTTTTTTCCCACAAATAGAGCTTTCTTTTGGTGGTATTTAATAAGAGTGACAATTTTGAAAAAAGGAAAACAATATTTTTTACTTTTTTACTTTTATAAATATCCCAAAAAAAGTAAAAGAAATTCCTTCCTCTTTAGGCCAATATGTATTCTGCTACATATTTTTGGTAAAAAAAAATCGCAGTATATTTGCTCAAAAGTTATAGTGTCTACAAAATAGGGGATATATTTATGGCATTTTTATTATTATTATTTTTTTTCTACTAGTAATGGCGGTGATCTGCAATTATATATTTTTTTTTTTTAGAAGGACTGCGACATTGCAGCGGACTGATCGGACACTTTTGACACTTTTTTGGGACTATTGACATTAATACATCGATCAGTGCTAAAAAATAGCCACTGATTGCTGTATAAATAGCACATAAATCCATAGAAATATTAGCAAGTCCAATTCAACCAATTCTATCATGGCCTGTGATATTTATATCTTTGTTCACGTACAATACAGCTGTCATATAGATTATAATATGAATCTCTGGTAGTCTACCTGATTTCTTGTTTATATTGTTTTTTTTCACAGTGAAAAGGATTATTTTATTATGAAGCAGGAAAAATACTATGATTTTAAACCTCTGTTCTTTCGTGGTGTCTGGAGGATTTGCTGCCAGTTTTTGTGTGGCAGTGTCCCTGCTTAAGTCACTGTGTTCTATTGAGGCTTTGAAGACGCTTTGAAGCACCACTAAAGCGACATGGGGTATAATTTTTGAAGCGAAGCCAAAGCAAAGCAAATGCAAGGTGTAAACAGGACTGTAAGCTAACCATTTTATTTAGTGACAGGAGCTTTGACTGGCATTCAGAGAGCTTTAACAAAGCGTGTCCAAATCCATGTTTTGAAGTAAGTGTAAACTAGCCCTTAGAGAGTTGAGACAAACCACTGAGAGGGGTGCTTACAATGGTCAACTTTTATTAATGTATGTAAAATCTATATCCCAAAGGGGAAAAAAAAAACATTCTGCAATTGTTTGAAGTGTTAGGCTAGCCATATACCCATAGATTTATTTTAATGCATCCTTTAGGCTAAACAAAGGAAATCGAACAGATTTCTCTTTCCACACTGAACAGCATGGATGGATGAATCTCCCGCTGAGGACTATTAGATTTCAATAGATTTCTAACAGAATATCAGAATACAGGAACAATGCCTGCATCTGATTGGATGCAGCCACTGTTCAGCCAAGGATTTTCTATCTGGATCCTTAGACAAAAGTCAATTGAAAAATCAACGTTTGTCAACCTGGGTATAGCCAACAGGGCCACCAGCAGAAGAAATTTTGGCCAATTATGCGTGAATTGGCCACAATTTGAAGCCTGTATGGCCATTTTTTTTGTTTTATAGTAGGTAAGGTTGAATAAAGACAATAGTCGATCCAGTTCAACCTGTGTAGGTGTATGTGTGTCAATGTTGATAATCATTTCCCATATCCCTGTATGTTGTGTTCACTAAGATACACGTCCAAGAGTCCTTTAAAAATATCACTCCTTGCTGACACCACTGATTGTGGAAGAGAGTTCCACATCTGTATTGCCCTGACGATGAAAAACCCCAACACAGCTTAAGGTTAAAGCACTTCTCCTCCAATCTCATTGTGTGGCCCCGTGTCCTTTTACACTCCCTGAGACTGAAAAGTTTTCTTCTTACGCTGGGATCACCATTGAGATATTTGTATATTGCTATCATATCTCCTCTCAAGCATCTCTTCTCCAGGGAGAATATGTTTAGTGCTTGTAGTCGTTCCTCGTAATTGAAGTCCTTCAGTCCCCTTATTTAGTTGCCCTTCTCTGGATTCTCTTCAGCTCCAGCTCATCCTTCCTGAGGACTGGTGACCAGAACTGGACGGAATACTCCAGATGTGTCCGAACCAGAGTTTTATAAAGGGGCAGGATTATAGTTTACGGTAATCTCTGGAGTAAATCTCCTATTTTGTGCTAATAGTCTGCCAGCTTTGGTTGCTGCAGCTTGACATTGCCTGCTATTGCTCAGTCTGTTTTCTACCAGGACCCCCAGATCTTTCTCCATCCTTGATTCCCCCAGAGGTTCTCCTACTAGTGAGTAGTTTGCGTTTATATTTTTAGCCCACAAATGCATCACTTTACATTTCTCAAGATTAAACGTAATTTGCCATGTAGTTGCCCACTCCGTTATTTTATTCAGGTCTTCCTGTAAAATTTCTATGTCCTGATGTGAAGTTATTTCCCTGCTTATTTTTGTATCATATGCAAAAACTGAAATTGAGCTATTTATACCAACCTATATATCATTTATGAATAAATTAAACAGAATTGGTCCCAAGACATAGCCTTGGTACCCCACTTACCACTCCAGTACCCAGTGGTGTATTTAGGTTTTGTGCTGCCCTAGGCCTGACTAAACGCATGCACCCCCCTAATTTAAATACAACCCACCCCATCCTGCCGAGGCCACACCCCTTCCTGTTTAAGACCCACCCTATCATCTGTAAACCACGCCCCTTCCTCTTTAGGCTTATTTGGCACCTTTCAGGGGGGAACGGGTACCTGTTTCTGACAGGTACCCTTCCCCACTTCCGGGATACTGCGCTGCCCCCTCTGAAGTTTGCCCCCCCTCCTCCTTCCTCTACTGGGCCATTCAGAAAATGCAACGCGCTTCGCACATGTGCAGTAGGGAACTGGTCGGTTTCCCTTACCATGAATGATAGTGGTAAAACCCGAGAGCCAATCCGAAAATCGGCTGAGGTGTCGACATCGCTGGATCCCTGGACAGGTAAGTGTCCTAATATTAAACGTAAGCAGCTACAGTATTTGTAGCTGCTGAGTTTTAATGCTATCACGGGGGGGGGGGGGGTCTCTCCGTGCCCATCAATTGCAGCCTCACTGTGCCCCATCAAACGCAGCCACTGTGCCCCATCAAACGCAGCCACTGTGCCCCATCAAACGCAGCCACTGTGCCCCATCAAACGCAGCCACTGTGCCCCATCAAACGCAGCCACTGTGCCCCATCAAACGCAGCCACTGTGCCCATCAAACGCAGCCACTGTGCCAAACGCAGCCACTGTGCCCATCAATTGCAGCCACTGTGCCCATCAATTGCAGCCACTGTGCCCCATCAAACGCAGCCACTGTGCCATCAAATGTAGCCATTGTGCCATCAAACGCAGCCATTGTGCCATCAAACGCAGCCATTGTGCCATCAAACGTAGCTACTGTGCCCATCAATTGCTAACACTGTGCCCATCAATTGCTAACACTGTGCCCATCAATTGCTAACACTGTGCCCATCAATTGCAGCCACTGTACCCATCAATTGCAGCCACTGTGCCCATCAAATGCAGCCACTGTGCCCATCAAATGCAGCCATTGTGCCATCAAACGCAGCCACTGTGCCCATCAAATGCTAACACTGTGCCCATCAAATGCTAACACTGCCAGTGCCCATAACACTGATATAATTTATTTAATCATTATACCTGCTGTCCTGGGGGTTGTGCTCTCTCTACTCCATCTGACGTCACAGCCAGATCCCGCCCCAGGGCCGAGGAGGGTAGGCGGAGCTTAAGGCTCCACCTGTCACCTGCTGCTTATGGGGGCGCGAGTGACACACGCCGCCCCCCCCCCCCGCATGAGAAAAACCCCCCCACCCGTCTTGCCGATTCCCGGCTGCCGCCTCCCGCACACATGCAGCCCACGGCGGCCGGATTTCTGTAGCGGCGCCGCAGTGTATGGGCGTGCTTGGCAGAGAGTGGGGGGCGTGAGGTACATCTCCCCACCCTCTGCCAAGCACGCCCATACACCGCGGTGCCGCTACAGAAAGCCGGCCGCCGTGGGCTGCATGTGTGCGGGAGGCGGCAGCGGGAGCCGGGAATCGGCAAGACGGGTGGGGGTGCTTCCTCTCATGCTGGGGGGGGCGGCCCTTTTTGCGGCCCCCCGCAAAGTGCCGCCCACAGCCCTGCCAGTACCCTTTATTTATCACCACCTTTTTAGGCCCACCCCTGTAACAAGTTTTCTATCAAAGAACAAACCCTATGGTCCATTCCTACAGACTTCAGTTTGTAGATTAAGCGTTTACAGGGAACTGTATCGTATGCTTTTGCAAAATCCAGGTACAGCACATTTACAGGCCTTCCCTTATCTAGATGGTAGTTTAAGCTGGAGTTAGGCTTCCATTTGTTATCCACTTATGTAAAATCTATTTAAATCTACTAGTCTATCCAAAATGACCCCACTACCCTCTTAACCGGTTGAATGTGTTGCTGTTCAAAAGTGGCTATGTTTCTCCTCCACAGACCAAAAAGGAAAAGGGGGGAAAAAAAGCCTAAATCCCATGTTAAGAGATTTTTTTTATCCCTTTCATGCCTAAGCCTATATCTGACATTTCTTGCTTACAATTTTTAAAATCTGTATTTTTTGCTAGAAAATTACTTAGAACCCTAAATATTATATTTTTTTATCAGAGACCCTAGAGAATAAAATGGTGATTGTTGCAATATTTTATGTCGCACGGTATTTGCGCAGCGGTCTTTCAAATGCACTTTTTTTGGAAAAAAAGACATGTTCATAAATTTAAAAAAAACTAAACAGTAAGTTAGCCCAATTTTTTTGTATAATGTGAAAGATGAGGTTGCACCGAGTAAAAAGATCCTAACATGGCACACATTGTAATTGCGCACACTTGTGGAATGGCAACAAACGACGGTACCTAAAACGATACCTAAAAATCTCCATAGGCGACGCTTTCATTTTTTTTTACGGTTACCAGGTTAGAGTTACAGAGGAGATCTTTTGCTACAATTATTGCTTTCGCTCTAACAATTGCGGCGATACCTCATGTGTGATTTGAACACCGTTTACATATGAGGGCATGACTCACGCATGCGTTTTCTCTGCTATGCGAGCTCACGGGGATGGGGGTGCTTTATTTTTTTTTTTTTTTACATTGCCGCTTAAAAAAAAAATCTGATCACTTTTATTGCTGTCACAAGGAATGTAAACATCTCTTGTGACAGGTACTCTTTATGGAGGGATCGCAAAATATTCAGATCGCCAAAAACAGCAATTCTTAATACTATAATTTGTTTTAAATTGGCACCATTGGTCGTATAAACCAGAAGTGATGTTGTGACGTCGCTTCCGTGTGATTACATAGAAGGCTGGTACAAAGCCATTTCCAGGTTCATTTCAGTCTCACTCTAGCCAGCGGAAGTGCCGGATCATGGATTGGGTCTCCTGGTGGGACGGGAGGCTCGGGAAGAGCGGCGGAAGGTGGCGGGAGGGGGCAGACGCCCCCTCCCGCTCTTTCAGGATAACAGCCGAGCGTGTTTTAGCTGCATTGGTTGTTATCACTAAAGAGCCGACCGCCGCTCTAAAAAATGGTACTGGGGTGATGCCTGCAGCTGCAAGCATCACCCCGGTAAAAACCCTTAAAGTCGAGGACGCATATGTGCGTACAGTCGGCTCTAAGGGGTTACATTTCATTTAATGCATATAAACGTTTGTGCTAACACTTATTTGTGTATAGCATACAGCACAAATCCACTCTGCTGGAGCCACCAGCCTCTGAGCAACAATGAACTCTAAGTGGTAGGAGCTAGGAGGCAGGTGGCTTGAGCCACTCAGGCTGGGTTCACACTGGTACGACACGACAGTCGCACCACTTTGGATCCGACTTTGCCCTGTGACTTGAAGTCTGACATGCGTCCGACTTCAATGAACAGGGATCCAACTTTGATCTCTGACAATACCAGGCACTGTCTGGTATGAATCTTTAGAAGGTACTCCACGCCAAATTAAAAAAAAAAAAACGGCATGGGTTCCCCCTCCAAGAGCATACTAGGCCCTTCGGTCTGGTATGGATTTTAAGGGGAATCTCCACGCCAAAAAAACAGCGTGGGGGTCCCCCCAAAACCCATACCAGACCCCTACCTGAGCACACAGCCCGGCAGATCAGGAAAGGGGTGGGGATGAGCGAGCGCCCCCCCCCCCCCCGAACCATACCAGGCAACATGCCCTCAACATGCGCCCCCCACCCCCACCCCAAAGCACTTTGTCCCCATGTTGATGAGGACAAGGGCCTCTTCCCGACATCCTTGGCCGTTTGTTGTCGGGGTCTGCAGGGGGGGGCTTATCGGAATCTGGAAGCCCCCTTTAACAAGCCCCATGCCAATATAAGTAGTGGCGCACCCAGCATTAGAGCGGGAGAGAGCGTTGAGTCACCATCGGAAGAACAACAGAAGGAGAAGACAGCGGAGAAGACCGGGCAAAAGAGGGAGAAGACAGCAGAGGAGACCCGGCAGAAGACAGTGGACAGAGGGAGAAGAACCGGAGAGGGGAGAAGAACTGTCAGAGACAGAAAACATCAGTGGAAGACACAGAAGAGCCGGAGAGGGGAGAAGAGATCGGAGGAGACAACGGAGCTGCCTTAATAAATTACTTTAAAAACATGTGTCATGTGTTTTATTTTTAACACTTTTTTTTTTTTAGGTGAATGGGTAGGGGTACAATATACCCCATACTCATTCACATAGGGTGAGGGCCCCCTGTTAAATTGGGCTTCCAGATTCCAATATGCTCCCTGCCCGCAGACCCCGGCAACCAACAGGCAGGGGTTGTCGGGAAGAGGCCCTCGTCCTCATCAGCATGGGGACAAGGTGCTTTGGGGTGGGGTCGCAGGGCCCCTGCCCCAAAGCACCCACCCCCCATGTTGAGGGCATGCGGCCTGGTATGGTTCAGGAGGGGGGTTCGCTCGCTCGTCCCCACCCCCTTTCCTGACCTGCCAGGCTGTGTGCTTGGATAAGGGTCTGGAATGGATTCTGGGGGAAACCCAACACCGTTTTTTTCAGCATGGGGGTTCTCCTGAAAATCCATACCAGACCTAAGGTCCTGGTATGCTCTATGAGGGGGAACCCATACCATTTCCTTTTATTTTAATTTGGTGTGGAGTTCCCCTTCAAGATCCTCAGAGCACAAGTCTTATGCCAAAGTCGGACCAGTTAAGACTGCAAACTGACTTTGATCCGACTTCAGTGATATTCAATGGGCTGAAGTAGGATCAAAGTCGGACCAAAGTAGTGCAGGGAGCATTTTCAAAGTCGGACCGCCTTGTGTCGGACCAGTTAAGACGGCTCCCATACAGAAAAACTGATTTTCACATGTCATGCGACATGAACTCCCAGGCTGGGTTCACACTGGTCCGACAAACGCTCCTACATTGGGAGCTCATGTCGCATGATGTGTGAAAATCAATGTTTCCCTATGGGAGCCGTCTTAACTGGTCCGACACAAGTCGGTCCGACTTTGAAAATGCTCCCTGTACTACTTTGGTCCGACTTTGATCCTACTTCAGCCCATTGACTATCATTACATAGTTACATAGTAGGTGAGGTTTAAAAAAGACACAAGTCCATCAAGTCCAACCTATGTGTGATTATGTGTCAGTATTACGTTGTATATCCCTGTATGTTGCGGTCATTCAGGTGCTTATCTAATAGTTTCTTGAAGCTATCGATGCTCCCCGCGGAGACCACCGCCTGTGGAAGGGAATTCCTCATCCTTGCCGCTCTTACAGTAAAGAACCCTCTACGTAGTTTAAGGTTAAACCTCTTTTCTTCTAATTTTAAAGAGTGGCCCCGAGTCTTGTTAAACTCTCTTCTGCGAAAAAGTTTTATTTCTATTGTATTTCTATACCAGTACGGTATTTGTATATTGAAATCATATCCCCTCTCAAGCGTCTCTTCTCCAGAGAGAATAAGTTCTGTGCTCGCAACCTTTCCTCATAACTAAGATCCTCCAGACCCTTTATTAGCTTTGTTGCCCTTCTTTGTACTCGCTCCATTTCCAGTACATCCTTCCTGAGAACTGGTGCCCAGAACTGGACAGCATACTCCAGGTAAGGCCGGACCAGAGTCTTGTAGAGTGGGAGAATTATCCTTTTATCTCTGGAGTTGATCCCCTTTTTAATGCATGCCAATATTCTGTTTGCTTTGTTAGCAGCAGCTTGGCATTGCATGCCATTGCTGAGCCTATCATCTACTAGGACCCCCAGGTCATTTTCCATCCTAGATTCCTCCAGAGGTTCTCCCCCCAGTGTATAGATTGCATTCATATTTTTGCCACCCAAATGCATTATTTTACATTTTTCTACATTGAACCTCATTTGCCATGTAGTTGCCCACCCCATTCATTTGTTCAGATCTTTTTGCAAGGTTGCCACATCCTGCGGAGAAGTAATTGCCCTGCTTGGCTTAGTATCGTCTGCAAATACAGAGATTGAACATTGAAGTAGGATCAAAGTCGAATCCTTGTCCTAACCATCCAACTTTGGCATCCGACATTGTGTTATTTCCTGCCCCCTGCTGTAGCCCCTCCCATTGTGTGTTAGTACAATTGTCCTTTGACCAATCAAAACTATCTGAAAAGTCTGATCAAAGTAGTATCCTGTTCATGAAAGTCGGATGGATGTAGGACCAACTTAGGACCAATGTAGGACTGATGTCGCAGAGCAAAGTAGGATGAAAGTCGTACTACTGTTGTGTAGTATAGTGTGAACCCAGCCTCAATGTCGGAGCATTTGTCGTACCAGTGTGAACCCGGCCTCAGTGTTCTTTGTTGATAGGAGACAGTTGGCACTATTGGTTGTGGCCACAGCTCATAACATGTAAATAAAAGTGTGTAACCAGTGGGTAGCCCAGCTGCTGGTTACATATTATTGATGTTTACATATTGGCCCTGAATGAATGAGTCATTTTCGCGGCGGTTGTGCATGAACAAAATGACCAGCCTTTAGCCATCCATGAATTCATGAAAGGTCAGTCATTCTGCACATGATCAGCTGTCAATAAATGTCTCAATCATTCAGGGCCAACATGCAACCTTCATTGCTAGGATTCAGGTGGCTTGAGACATCTAGCATCCTTCATTGCTAGGATGCAGTTGGATTGAGCCATCTAGCATCCTAACCCCCAAAAATTTGCTTGGTACACATGTAAGCATTTAAACATTTTCATATGTAAGTACAACATTTTATGCAGGATCTTGCTACCTGTCTCTGGCAGTAAGATCCAGCAATAATAAGCATATATTAATTATGCCAGTGTGCATGAGCCATTACAGTATTCCTAGCTAGTAAATACCTGGCTGATCCTCCCTTTTCCCTGGTCTTCCCTATTCTGAGTGGCATTGCAAATTCAGGCGATCCTATGTCTTCTGCGTTGCCACTATCTGTGTCCATGCCCTGTGTCCATGTTGTTGTTTTTTTTTTTTTTTTTACCATGAAAACACAACAGTGCCAATCAGCTATTTGTGGTCCCAAGTAAAGCAAGGTGAATTCTTTCAGTTCCTACATATGGGGGTTTATTTACTAAAGGCAAATCCACTTTGCACTACAAGTGCAGTCACTGTAGATCTGAGCGGGACATGCAAGGAAAATAAAAAGCAGCATTTTTGCTTATACATGATTGGATGATAAAATCAGCAGATCTTCCCCTCATTTCAGATCTTCCCCTCAGATCTAAAGTGCCTGCACTTCCAAGTGCGCTTGCAGTGCACTTGTCAGTGCAAAGTGGAATTGCCTTTAGTAAATCAAACCCAATGCGTTTTACATGTTGTGCAATAGATCCACCCGCCAATCTCACAGGGCGTTGCAGAGCATGAAATAGAGGGTCACATGACCATACAAAAATAATATATATAAAAAAAAAAGGTATTTTGCAATATATGTATCAAGCTGTCTACTGTATATACTATACTTGTTTACATGGCTCAGTTTGCTGCTCATATACAGGAATAAGTTATAATGTATTTACATAGGCTTTAAATTCCTGCTTTGGCCTTCTACTAGTTGAAGTGTATATCAAATTGTTCATTGTAAGGGGAAATAAAATAAAAATGGAAAAGCAATTTGAAGGCAAAGAAACGAGAGTATGATAAACAAGAACATGTTAATTTCATTTTTTTACACAAGGTTTTATACAAAGCTAAGAAGAACTTTTAAAAAGGCTAAAATTGTGTTCCATTAGCTTTGTGGTTTTTGGCAATCATAGCACTTGTAAATCTACATGGGTCCAATCTCTGGGTACATGAGTCAGTTTTATAGGCCCAAAGCTCTGTGACTATCTTGCTGAATACAGCTTAAGGTCTAACTACAGTATATGTAAAACTTTATTTTTAGACTTTAGGTAAGCTTATCGGGGACCTCTGTATCTTCAGGCTGGCTTCCTTCCCTGCAATCTGCCCAGGAGGGCAAGGTCCCTACACCCACATACTGCAAGCCGCCCCTTGCTGTAAAGGCTTCACACTATTTATCGACTCACCCTACCTTCTGGGCACACCTCCATAGGGATTGGCTTAGTCCCATAAATAGTCAGGTTCCAGTCTCTGCCCTCCCTTTCACTATGTTCTAGAACAGTAGTCTTCAAACTTTTTAAACACAAAAAACCTGAATTGCTGTCCTTCAGACTTTAGGGGGGCCGGAGTGGGCAGTGGAAGGAGAAAATGCCCCAGCGCCAGTGGGAGCAAAAAAATGATATAGTGCCTGTAGTCAGTAGAAGGGGGAATAGTGCCATATCATTGGTATTAGTGGGAGAAAAAGTGCCGAATTGTTTATATCAGTGGGAGGAATCGTGTCTCATCTCCGGAGTCAGTGGGAGGAATAGTGGAATAGAGGAATAGAGGAGTCGTCCCAGCTCAGTCCAAGCAAATAGTAATGTACAGACTAATGTGACATCAGTGTGGGGCCTTGGCCCTGATAAACCTACATTTGCTCAGGTGGTGCGCTCTGCTGCTGGTAGCTCCCCTCCCAAGCGTGTTTTCCCCCTGCAGCCTACCACTTTGGGCACCCCGGGATCTGGTCTTGGGTCTCTGGCTTCTGCTGGGGGTCCAAGAAGAAATGTGGTCATTCTCAAATGGGAAGGTGGTGCAATCCCTCCAGCACGGCGTGCAGTGGTAGACATGATTTTGGAGATGGGTTTTGGGGCAAATGACCTGTATGCCCTAATACATGTAGCTGGGACATGGGAATATATTATTAGCTTCACCAGGCCAGAGGGTCTTGACCTGTTCTGGGAGCGATATGAGGCTCGGTGCAGGTCAAGACCTAAATGGGAAAGTCTGGTCCCAGTTGCAGTTTCTCAGAGGTCAACGGTGAAAAAGATCAAAATTATTCTGACTAATGAGAGCGTCCCAGCTCAGGATCTAGAGGTCTGGTTAAGGAACTATGGGGAGGTTTTGACTAAGCCCAGCAAAATCCTTGATGAGCGTAACATCTGGACTGGGGGTTGGTCAGTAACAGTTAGGTTGGCCAGGGATGGGAATGTTGTCCGTCACCTGCCCTCCTCAGCTTTTATAGGGAGGGATAGGATGACTATTTTCTACCCTGGTCAGCGGTAGCTGTGTCACCGCTGTGGAGAAAAGGGGCATTTGAGCTCTTCCTGTTCAGCCTTGATATGTTCAGTGTGTCGGGGTCAGGGTCATATGGCTAAGGACTGCACCGAGATGATCAGGTGCAACCTGTGCCTGCGCCTTGGCCACCCCTACAGCAGATGTCCTGAAGCCTGGCACAATATGGAGAAGGAGGTAATTGATGACATGTCAAGGCTGGACAGCATGGAGGGTGAGGCCCCTGGTGTACCATCCTCCTCTGCGGTGACTGACTCCCCTGGTCCTGCTCAGGATCCCTCCCCAGTTCCTGTAGCCACCCCTCCTGTGTCTGTAAGTATTCCTTCTGTATCTGTCTCTGTGTCCTCCCAGCCTACTGTACCCTCTCCTCTTGTGTCGGAACCTTCCAAGTCTGTGCCCCCCAAGTCAGTTACCCCCCAGGAATCTACCCCTCCTAAGTCTGATTCAAAGGGAGCACCCCCCCACCAGAAGTTGTAGCGGGTACTAAAAAGGTCGCTTCTTCCTCTCTAAAGGAGTCTTCTGTAAAGACTTCAAAGAAAAAAACAAGAGATGAGGGCATCTCTGAAGCGGACCTGCAGTACCTGGAGGAGAGAAGGAAGGTTGGAAAGCGGAAGAAGCAGGTGGTGAGGACGGAACAGGCTCCAGTGCCTGTCTCCAACCGTCATAGGTCCTCTAAGTGGGATATTTCTTCATCTGGAACTTCTTCGGAGCGAAGTTCCGATTTTGAGATGGAGTTTGAGGAGGCCTCAAGAAAGAGAGAGGCTTCTGGTGATGAGCAGCAGAGGGGAGCTAAGAAGCAATCCACCCAATAACCCAAATGGCGGTTCCCCCTCCGTTAAAAGTGGTGACAATAAATGTCGCCAGCATTAAGTCAGTAAGAGCTCAATCTATGGCCTTCTTTTTGTTCAGCCAATTAGACGCTGAAATTTTATTTTTGCAAGAGACTAGGCTCACCTCCTTGGCAGATATTCATATGGCCAAGAGAGAGTGGAGGTATGGTCCATCTTACTGGTCTCTTGCGGCCCGAGCCTTACAGCGGTGTGGCGGTGTTGTTTAAAACCGGCATGGTAACTGTCCGGCGGGTTATTGAGGTGGAGATTGGGAGATGTATGGTCTTAGACGTCCTTGTGGGAGGGCAGGACCTGCGCCTAATTAATGTCTATGGGCTGCACACAAAGTGGGACAGGAAGTGCCTTTTTACAAGGATCAAGCCATTTCTTTTTACATCCCGGCAAGTGGTCTTTGGAGGTGACTTTAATACAGTAACTAGGCCCAAGGACAGGAAGGACTTTAACCACTTCAGCCCCGGAAGGTTTTACCCCCTTCCTGACCAGAGCACTTTTTACAATTCGGCACTGCGTCGCTTTAACTGCTAATTGCGCGGTCATGCAATGCTGTACCCAAACGAAATTTGCGTCCTTTTCTTCCCACAAATAGAGCTTTCTTTTGATGGTATTTGATCACCTCTGCCGTTTTTATTTTTTGCGCTATACACGGAAAAAGACCGAAAATTTTGAAAAAAAATTATATTTTCTACTTTTTGTTCTAAAAAAAATCCAATAAACTCAATTTTAGTCATACATTTAGGCCAAAATGTATTCGGCCACATGTCTTTGTTAAAAAAAATGTTAATAAGTGTATATTTATTGGTTTGCGCAAAAGTTATAGCGCCTACAAACTAGGGTACATTTTCTGGAATTTACACAGCCTTTAATTTATGACTGCCTATGTCGTTTCTTGAGGTGCTAAAATGGCAGGGGAGTACAAAACCCCCACAAATGACCCCATTTTGGAAAGTAGACACCCCTAGGAAATTGCTGAGAGGCATGTTGAGCCCATTGAATATTCATTTTTTTTGTCCCAAGTGATTGAATAATGACAAAAAAAAAAAAAAATTACAAAAAGTTGTCACTAAATGATATATTGCTCACACAGGCCATGGGCCTATGTGGAATTGCACCCCAAAATACATTTAGCTGCTTCTCCTGAGTATGGGGATACCACATGTGTGGGACTTTTTGGGAGCCTAGCCGCGTACGGGGCCCCGAAAACCAATCACTGCCTTCAGGATTTCTAAGGGCGTACATTTTTGATTTTACTCCTCACTACCTATCACAGTTTTGAAGGCGATAAAATGCCCAGATGGCATAAAACCCCCCCAAATGACCCCATTTTGGAAAGTAGACACCCCAAGCTATTTGCTTTGAGGCATGTTGAGTCCATGGAATGTTTTATATTTTGACACAAGTTGCGGGAAAGTGACAAATTTTTTTTTTTTTTTTTTTACACAAAGTTGTCACTAAATGATATATTGCTCACACAGGCCATGGGCATATGTGGAATTGCACCCCAAAATACATTTAGCTACTTCTCCTGAGTACGGGGATACCACATGTGTGGGACTTTTTGGGAGCCTAGCCGCGTACGGGGCCCCGAAAACCAATCACCGCCTTCAGGATTTCTAAGGGTGTAAATTTTTGATTTCACTCTTCACTGCCTATCACAGTTTCGGAGGCCATGGAATGCCCAGGTGGCACAACCCCCCCCCAAATGACCCCATTTTGGAAAGTAGACACCCCAAGCTATTTGCTGAGAGGCATGGTGAGTATTTTGCAGCTCTCATTTGTTTTTGAAAATAAAGAAAGACGAGAAAAAACATTTTTTTTTTCAATTTTCAAAACTTTGTGACAAAAAGTGAGGTCTGCAAAATACTCACTATACCTCTCATCAAATAGCTTGGGGTGTCTACTTTCCAAAATGGGGTCATTTGGGGGGGTTTTTTGCCACCTGGGCATTCCATGGCCTCCGAAACTGTGATAGGCAATGAAGCGTGAAATCAAAAATTTACGGCCTTAGAAAGCCTGAAGGCAGTGCTTGGTTTTTGGGGTCCCGTACGCGGCTAGGCTCCCAAAAAGTCTCACACATGTGGTATCCCCGTACTCAGGAGAAGCAACAGAATGCATTTTGGGGTGTAATTTCACATATTCCCATGGCATGTTTGAGCAATATATCATTTAGTGACAACTTTGCGCAAAAAAAAATAAAAAAAGTAAAAAATTGTCTCTTTCCCGCAACTTGTGTCACAATATAAAATATTCCATGGACTCGACATGCCTCTCAGCAAATAGCTTGGGGTGTCTACTTTCCAAAATGGGGTCATTTGGGGGGGTTTTGAACTGTCCTGGCATTTTATGCACAACATTTAGAAGCTTATGTCACACATCACCCACTCTTCTAACCACTTGAAGACAAAGCCGTTTCTGACACTTTTTGATTACATAAAAAAATTATTTTTTTTTGCAAGAAAATTACTTTGAACCCCCAAACAATATATATTTTTTTTTAAAGCAAATGCCCTACAGATTAAAATGGTGGGTGTTTCATTTTTTTTTTTCACACAGTATTTGCGCAGCGATTTTTCAAACGCATTTTTTGGGGAAAAAACACACTTTTTTAAATTTTAATGCACTAAAACACACTATATTGCCCAAATGTTTGATGAAATAAAAAAGATGATCTTAGGCCGAGTACATGGATACCAAACATGACATGCTTTAAAATTGTGCACAAACGTGCAGTGGCGACAAACTAAATACATTTTTAAAAGCCTTTAAAAGCCTTTACAGGTTACCACTTTAGATTTACAGAGGAGGTCTACTGCTAAAATTACTGCCCTCGATCTGACGTTCGCGGTGATACCTCACATGCATGGTGCAATTGCTGTTTACATTTGACGCCAGACCAAAGCTTGCGTTCGCCTTAGCGCGAGAGCAGGGGGGACAGGGGTGCTTTTTTTTTTTTTTTTTTTCTTTATTATTATTATTATTTTTTTTTATCTTATTTTAAAACTGTTCCTTTCATTTTTTTTTTTTTTTTAAATCATTTTTACTGTTATCTCAGGGAATGTAAATATCCCCTATCATAGCAATAGGTAGTGACAGGTACTCTTTTTTGAAAAAATTGGGGTCTATTAGACCCTAGATTTCTCCTCTGCCCTCAAAGCATCTGACCACACCAAGATCGGTGTGATAAAATGCTTTCCCAATTTCCCAATGGCGCTGTTTACATCTGGCGAAATCTAAGTCATAAAATGCTCGTAGCTTCCGGTTTCTTAGGCCATAGAGATGATTGGAGCCACTCTGGTCTCTGATCAGCTCTATGGTCAGCTGGCTGAATCACCGGCTGCATTCTCAGGTTCCCTGTTGAGACAGGAGAGCCAGAGAAAAACACGGAAGACGTTGGGGGGGGGGGGCATTCCCTCCCACTGCTTGTAAAAGCAGTCTAGAGGCTAATTAGCTGCTAGGATTGCTTTTACATGAAAGCCGACCGCTGGCTAAAAAGAATGATACCAAGATGATACCTAAACCTGCAGGCATCATTCTGGTATAACCACTCAAAGTCGTGAATGGCGTACCTGAAGACAAAAAAAATGGTTAACAATAAAGCACAGTAAACGGTAAAGTATAAAAAATTGCATGCCTGAAAAGCAAACATGATAAAACATAATAACAATAAAACATTGCAGAATAGAATACAGTAAAAAAGAGCAGAACAATAGAGAGAATAGAGAGAGAAAGAACAATAAAACGACAACTATTTTTTTTATTTTATATTTTTGTTTGTGTTTTTTTTTTTTTTTTTTACACTTTTTTTTTTGTAACTAACTTTTATAACTGTAACCGGTTCCAGGTTCGGGTCTCTCAAAATGCGATGGCATCTTGGGAGACCCTGTGAAAGTGTGCCTAGTCTGTGCAATGCTGTACCCTACGCTAATACTCAGCTAGTGAATGGTAGCGTTCAAAACATTCACCAATGCAAAGACCAGGATTGTCAGGACAGGAGGGACAATAATAGCGGGTGTCACGCCTATATCCACGCTTGCTGCAGACACAACATCTTTTTTGGGGGGGTTCGTTGGGTAGGGGTACTCGGGAGGACATAAAGAAAATGCCTCTCATGCAGCCGACTGCATTTGGTTGGGGATGTGAATGGGGGAAGTACGGGCGCTGCAGAAGTGGTGGGTTCCCAATTAGGATTGGCGAATGCAGCAGGAAGTGCATTATGGGCACGACGGGCCTGTGTTTGTCTTTTTGGTGGCAGCGGGACACTATTTGTGCTTGCCACCTCACCAGCTTGAACTGCACTTATGGGACTCGCCACGTCACCACGTGTTACTGCAGTGCGGGTTTGACTACGACCGGGGTGTACTAGGCCGCTGGTGCTTGCCAGTTCACCAAAACGCTACAAAAAAAACTGTTAGCGATCGCAGGGATCAGGCCTGACTCTGCGAACGCTGCAGTTATGCGTTTAGTGTTTTTTAAGTGTCAGTGATCGATCGATACTGCACTTGGGTGGGCTGGGCTGGGCCGGGCGGAGGGGCAAAAAGCAGGTGCTAGCAGGTATCTGGGCTGATCCCGCAAACACTGCGTTTGTGGGAACCCTAAACTGCTGGAGACGCTAGTATAGATCTGATCGGATCAGATATTGATCCGTTCAGATACTATACCACTAAGGGAGGTGTACGGTGCGTGGGTGTTAGCGGTACTGGCGCTAACCTGACGCTGCCTGGGGCTGGTGCTTGCCAGTTCACCAAAACGCTACCAAGAAAACTGTTAGCGATCGCAGGGATCAGGCCTGACTCTGCGAACGCTGCAGTTATTTGTTTAGTGTTTTGTAAGTGACAGTGATCGATCGATACTGCACTTGGGTGGGCTGGGCTGGGCCGAGCAGAGGGGAAAAACGCAGGTGCTAGCGGGTATCTGGGCTGATCCCGCTAACACTGCGTTTTTGGGAACCCTAAACTGCTGGGGACGCTAGTATAGATCTGATTGGATCAGATATTGATCCATTCAGATACTATACCACTAAGGGAGGCGTATGCTGCGTGCGTGGGTGTTAGCGGTACTGGCGCTAATCTGACGCTGCCTGGGGCGACGCATATCACCGCTGGGCGATCAGGGGGCTAAACCTTTATTCGGTAATAAACGGCGGGTGCCCTGACACTATAAAAAATGAACTAACCAGCGTCACCCGTAACACTTATACGGTGATCAGTGGTGAAAGGGTTAACTAGGGGGCAATCAAGGGGTTAAAACATTTATTAGATAGTATATGGGGGTCCCTGACGCTATAAAACGCTGACGGCGAACCTAAATATTTACCTCCCTTACTAGCGTCACCAGCGACACTAATACAGCGATCAGAAAAATGATCGCTTAGTGACACTGGTGACAGGGGGTGATCAAGGGGTTAAAACTTGGTTAGGGGGGTACCCTAGACCTAAAGGGGGCTACCACTCACTGCCCTAACACTGTAACTGTCACAAACTGACACCAATCAGTAATCAGAAAAAAAAAATAAAAATACTGCTTGGTGTCAGTTTGTGACAGGGGGGGGTGGTTGGGGGGGATCGGGGTGTTTTATGTGCCTGGCATGTTCTACTGTGTGTGTGTGTAGTGTTTTGTGCACTTACATGTCTTCTCTCCTCGGCGCTGGAACGGAAACTGCCAAGCCGAGGAGAGATGACATCACATCCTCTGCCTGTGTGAAACTACACACAGGCAGGGGAGGATTCCGATTGGCTTGGAGCGATCGCGAGGGGGGGCCACGATCGGATGGTCTCCCCCTCGCCTCCCAACGCTCCCAGTCAAATGCCGACCGCCGCTGGCACCGGGGGGGGGGGTCCGATCGGACCCCCCCGCCCGCGGGAGGCAGATCACGTACAGGTACGTGATTCTGCCTGCCCGTGCCATTCTGCCGACGTATATCTACGTTAGGCGGTCGGCAAGTGGTTAAGGACAGGCTGGGATATGATAGCATTTTTTTAAATAGTATGGTTAGGGATGCTGGTCTTGTGGATGTGCACATTAAGCACCTCCCGGATGACACCGGGTACACCTTTCATCGAGTTAATAGTCAGAGTAGGATAGATAGGTTTTTTTTTTTAAGGAGACCTCTGCTCGGTGCAAGACCTGAATGGGAAGGTCTGGCCCCAGTTGCAGTTTCACAAAGGTCTACAGTGAAAAAAATCACAATTATCCTCACTAATGAGAGTGTTCCTGCTCGAGATTTAGAGGTCTGGTTAAAGAGTTATGGTGAGGTATTGACTAAGCTCAATAAAATACTTGATGAACGTAACATCTGGACTGGGGTTGGTCGGTTACAGTCAGATTGGCCAGGGATGGGAATGTTGTCCGTCACCTGCCCTCCTCAGCTTTTATAGGGAGGGATAGGATGACTATTTTCTACCCTGGTCAGCCGAAGCTGTGTCACCGCTGTGGAGAAAAGGGGCATTTCAGCTCCTCCTGTTCAGCCTTGATATGTTCAGTGTGTCGGGGTCAGGGTCATATGGCCAAGGACTGCACCGAGATGATCAGGTGCAACCTGTGCCTGCGCCTTGGCCACCCCTACAGCAGATGTCCTGAAGCCTGGCACAATATGGAGAAGGAGGTAATTGATGACATGTCAAGGCTGGACAGGATGGAGGGTGAGGCCCCTGGTGTACCATCCTCCTCTGCGGTGACCGACTCCCCTGGTCCTGTTCAGGATCCCTCTCCAGTTCCTGTGGCCACCCCTCCTGTGTCTGTAAGTATTCCTTCTGTATCTGTCTCTGTGTCCCCCCGCCTACTGTACCCTCTCCTCTTGTGTCAGAACCTTCCAAGTCTGTGCCCCCCGAGTCAGTTACCCCCCAGGAGTCTACCCCTCCTAAGTCTGATTCAAAGGGAGCACCCCCCCACCAGGAGTGGTAGCGGGTACTAAAAAGGTCGCTTCTTCCTCTGTAAAGAAGTCTTCTGTAAAGACATCAAAGACAAAAATAAGAGATGAGGGCATCTCTGAAGCTGACCTACAGTACCTGGAGGAGAGAAGGAAGGTTGGGAAGCAGAAGAAGCAGGCGGTGAGGATGGAACAGACTCCAGTGCTTGTCTCCAACCGTCATAGGTCCTCTACGTGGGATATTTCCTCATCTGGAGCTTCTTCGGAGCGAAGTTCCGATTCTGAAATGGAATTTGAGGCGGCCTCAAGAAAGAGAGAGGCTTCTGGTGATGAGCAGCAGAGGGGAGCTAAGAAGCAATCCACCCAATAACCCAAATGGCGGTTCCCACTCCGTTAAAAGTGGTGACAATAAATGTCGCCAGCATTAAGTCAGTAAGAGCTCGTTCTATGGCCTTCTTTTTGTTTAGCCAATTAGATGCTGAAATTTTATTTTTGCAAGAGACTAGGCTCACCTGCTTGGCAGATATTCATATGGCCAAGAGAGAGTGGAGGTATGGTCCATCTTACTGGTCTCTTGCGGCCGAGCCTTACGGCGGTGTGGCGGTGTTGTTTAAAACCGGCATGGTAACTGTCCGGCGGGTTATTGAGGTGGAGATTGGGAGATGTATGGTCTTAGACGTCCTTGTGGGAGGGCAGGACCTGCGCCTAATTAATGTCTATGGGCCGCACACAAAGTGGGACAGGAAATGCCTTTTTACAAGGATCAAGCCATTTCTTTTTACATCCCGGCAAGTGGTCTTTGGAGGTGACTTTAATACAGTAACTAGGCCCAAGGACAGGAAGGACTTCAAGGACAGGCTGGGATATGATAGCATTTTTTTAAACAGTATGGTTAGGGATGCTGGTCTTGTTGATGTGCACATTAAGCACCTCCCGGATGACATCGGGTTCACCTTTCATCGAGGTAGTAGTCAGAGTAGAATAGATAGTTTTTTTTTTTTTTTTTTTTTAAGGAGACCTCTGCTTTCTCACCCCCAGTGGTGCAGGCAGTAGAGTTCTCTGATCACTGTATGCTATCTGTGGTCCTGAATGCTTCAGACGCCCCTCAGAGGGGTAAGGGCATCTGGAAATTGAATTCGACCCTACTCAAGGAAGAACATGTTAGACAATCCTTTGAGGAATTCTTTCAGGCACAGGTGACATCCTGGACTTTTGTAGCAGCAAGGCTGAGTGGTGGGAGCTGACCAAAAAGAGAATCGCTGGATTCTTCAGGGGCCTAGCCAATAGAAAACAGTTTAATAAATACATGACCTACCAACGTTTACGGAGGAAGCTGGATATTCTTGTCTCGAGAGGAGGAGATCCTGGGGCAATCTCCGAAGTGAAACTCCTTCTCAGGAAGTGTCAATATGACCGGCATGCCTCTTTGGTTCTAGAGAGGGACTATGGGAAGTACCATTCGCCTGACCCTTACCAGAACTGCAAACAAGGTGTAGCTGTTAATATGGTCGTTGGCCTTAAGGACAGTACAGGTTCCTTGACAAAGTCCAGGTCAGGGATTCTGGAGGTCGTGAGGTCCTTTTTATGCTGACCTTCTTGGGAGGAAAGAGCTTGACCGTGACAAGATGGAAAGCTTTTTGGACTCTACTCCAGGTCTAAATGATGAAGATGTCCCATTGATTAATTTGACAGAGGAGATCACAGTGAAGAGGTGATGAGGGCAATTGAACAGCTTGCCATCAAAAAGTCACCTGGACCGGATGGCTTGGCAGCTGAGTTTTACAAAGCTTTTAAGTCTATTCTGGCCCCACATTTGGTAGAGGTTTTTAACAGTTGCCTTGCTGAAGATGTACTTCCCCCTTCCATGAGGCACTCAGCTGTGATTCTTCTTTCAAAGGGTAAAGATCCTTCGATGATTGAGAATTGGCGCCCCATCAGCCTTCTTAATGTCGATAGAAAGATACTGGCAAAGATATTTTTCTGGCGCCTATCGTCAGTAGCAGAGTCTTTGCTTTCTCGCCATCAGCACTGTTCGGTCCAGGGTAGGTGCACCTTCACAGCGGTTTTAGCTGTCCGGGAGGCCTTGGAGCGATGCAGGGCTGCAGGCTGGGGAAAGTATTTGCTGACATTGGATCAGGCAAAAGCTTTTGATCGTGTTAACCATGAGTACTTGTGGTTGCTCCTTAGTAAGTACAGTCTGCCGGGTGGTTTTGTCGATTGGTTAAAAGTCTTGTATAAGGGGGCAGAAGGCTATCCTCTTGTTAATGGTTGGGTTGGGCAGTCCTTTGAGGTTGGCTCTGGAGTGCTTCAAGGTTGTCCCCTGAGTCCCCTGCTCTATGTGTTTGCAATCGACACCTTCATCAGGAGACTAGAGAGCAGCATGTTGTGTGGGGTGCCAGTGGGGCTCCCGGGTGAGCCGTCCTTGAGGGTTGTTGCCTATGCGGACGATGTGTCGGTGATTGTCACCGGGGCGGATGAAGCAGAGGAAGTGGTCTCTCTGGCATCACGGTATTCTGAAGCATCAGGCTCCAAGATCAATCAGGAAAAGAGTGAAGTTTTCTGGATGGGAAAGGAAGGTGAGGGGTTTGATCTCCCGGACACCTTTCCAGTGCCCCAGGAAAGAATTAAGATTCTAGGCATTGAATTTGGACCCGGCGATTATGGCCTCAAAAACTGGGAAGGCAGACTGGAAATTGCCAATACTAAGGTGGTCAGCTGGAAGAGATGGAAGTTATCTATGAGGGAAAGGGTTGATCTGATTAAGACTTACCTGATTCCGATCTTCTTGTATGTCAGCTTTGTCTGCATCTTGCCAGTGTCTCTCTATGCTAGGGTCAGTAGTGTGTTCTTCCAGATGTTGTGGGGGAACAGACTGAACCCCATCAAGAGGAATGTCACCTATCTATCCAGGAGGGAGGGTGGCTTAGGTATGGTCAACCCAGTTCTATTCTTTTCACTGCTTTTTCTCAAGTTTAACATTGGTAATATGCTTGCAGTGGAACCTCCTGGATGGGTAGGCATATTTAGATCTTGGTTTAGGCCTTTTCTACGACTTTGGGAAGAAGGTGGCCAAGTGAAGAATCTCAGGGGTCATCGTGGTCAGCTACCAGCCTATGTCGCTCCCTGCCTGAAGTTGCTACGGCAGTGGCGATTGTCGGCTGATCTCAGATCGGTTCCGAGGAAAGTCCTTATGAGTCGAGTCTTGAGCGAAGTCTTTCATGACCCACTGGCCTTAAGGGATTGAACAGGCCCAGTTTTGAGGGCAGGGTTAAGACTTATTAATTTGGACAGAGTACCCCCTAAATTTAGGGATCTGGCCTGGTTGTGCTTCCATGGGAGACTCTATGTTCGGGGCAATTTGAAATTCCGCAGTGGGGTGGATCTTAGCTGTCCTCGGGAGGAGTGTGCAGGTGAGGAGGAGACTATGGACCATTTTCTGCTTCATTGCCCCTTTAACATAGAGGTGTACAAACAGGTGGGGCGGGCCCTCGGTGTCCCTTTCCTCTCCAGGCTGGGTTATGCTGAGTGGGTGTACGGAGCATTCAATACTGGTGGTGGTTTTTGTTTAGATACACTTTTTCTAGTTAGCCTAGTAGTCCGTTATTTCACTTGGAACGCACGGTGTCAGGTCAGCATTCGGCATAAAATCCTTCCTGTTCAGGTGGTGGTGTATGACATTCTGCATGAGGTGGAGAAGATTCGGGTACTTGAGAGAGACAAGCGGAGTCAGGGGGCTTGGTTGAAGGCGTGGAGGGCTTTCAAGCCTCCCTGACTGCCAGGAGTCTCTTTCCCGGGTGTGGCTGTCTGTCTCTTATCACCCTAGATTATTATTTTTTTTTGGGATTAATTTTTGATAAATGGCTGCGTACATAGGTGATGGGTTGTGCCTCTTAGGCCCTCTCTGCTGCTTTATGTAAATAATTTTGGTAGTGGATTATGTATATAATGTATATATTCTGAACATGGATGTGTATTCCTTGGATTTCTGTTGAAGTTTTGTACTATGGTTTTGTTTTTTACTTTTGTATAAAATTGGTTGCTTGATTCTTTTTAATAAAAGAGGAATAGTGTCTCATCACCGGTGTCAGTGGGAGGAATAGTGTCTCATCACCGGTGTCAGTGGGAGGAATAGTGTCTCATCACCGGTGTCAGTGGGAGGAATAGTGTCTCATCACCGGTGTCAGTGGGAGGAATAGTGTCTCATCACCGGTGTCAGTGGGAGGAATAGTGTCTCATCACCGGTGTCAGTGGGAGGAATAGTGTCTCATCACCGGTGTGAGTGGGAGGAATAGTGTCTCATCACCGGTGTCAGTGGGAGGAATAGTGTCTCATCACCGGTGTCAGTGGGAGGAATAGTGTCTCATCACCGGTGTCAGTGGAAGGAATAGTGTCTCATCACCGGTGTCAGTGGGAGGAATAGTGTCTCATCACCGGTGTCAGTGGGAGGAATAGTGTCTCATCACCGGTGTCAGTGGGAGGAATAGTGTCTCATCACCGGTGTCAGTGGGAGGAATAGTGTCTCATCACCGGTGTCAGTGGGAGGAATGGTGTCCCCTTCTTGGTGTCAGTGGGAGGAAGACAAGCAAAGAGCCACATTCGGCACGGGCCTCAGTTTGGAGACCACTGTTCTAGAAGACGGGGGAGTAGCAGAGCACCAGCCTGTGAAACCCTGAGCAGCTAAATTGTCTTGAAAAGGCAGTGGTGCCTGTCAACTCCACTTTTCATATCAAACTTACTGCAACACAAAGCATCACAGCTGTGGCATACTGTATGAACAAATTCATCTAGCTGTATGGTAAGTTTTGGGTGGGGCGATACAAATATGTCTCAACCACCTGTTTTTACTGCTCCCCTGACTTCCCATGTGAATGAGGCCTTAGAGAGTGAAAGTGCTCTGTCCCTGACTCACAATTGTTCCCTTACATTGTTATCGTGTCACACGGGCTGGGAGAGATCAGCAGCATTGAGATGCAACAAAAGATGAAAAAAGGTGAAAACAAACATTTTATAAAAAAAAGAAAAAAAAAAAAGAAAAGCTTTAGGTTTGGTTCACATATATGCGAATTGGATACTTTTTGAACTGCATCTGATTTGTATAACATGTGAACCAGACCAGCTTTCAAATGAGCCCGTTCATATATATGCGGGGCAGTTGCGGTGCAAAATAAAAAAAGGGTCCTGTGCGCTTCTCAAATTTACACCTGAACCGCTGAATGGAGACTGCACTGATGGCTCTGTACATAAACCCATAACGTCACTCCCGCGCATGCACGTGGAAGCCTCCGTGAGTGGCACAGTACAACTGAAGCAACGGCACATATGTGACATTGCTTCAGTTGGCTTAAGTGCGCATGTGCCGCATGACGTCGGCACGTGCAAATACAGGGATATCTCCTAAACCGTGCAGGTTTAGGAGATATCCAGTGTAGCTACAGGTAAGCCTAATTATAGGCTTGCCTGTAGTTTAAAGTGGTTGTAAAGGGTTTACAACCACTTTAAGGGCAGATAAAAAGCATATTTTTCCATAAGCAGTGTGAATAAAATGTCTGTTACTTGAAACAGTTTTGAAAAAATGTAATCTTTTTTCTAATGGTCTCAGAAAGAAGATCGTGGCGAAGCTGCTTGATAAATTTGAAAGATTTCTTGATACCTGGGAACCGTGGGCAATCTATTGTAATATCCCGTTCCTACCAGAAATGGAGCCTGGAGCGGACAGAAATATGCTGGGTCCGTGATACTACACCTCCTCCCCTCTACTCTTCCTTCTTTTAACACGTTTTCTCTCTTTTCTTTCAGGGACGGGCTAGTCCCTTTTACTCTCACAACTCATATTGATATGAAACATCTACTGAGGGATGTTCTGGTGGGACGGCTGTCGGGACCCCAGGGGTCCCCCGGGCGGTGCGGACCAGGTGGCCCTTCCATTGCAGACCCATTGCTCCATACAGTATGGTACTGAGGAACGAAATTACTTTTGTTGGGCTATTATTTTTTTTTTTGACAGTCTTATTTCAACATGCCTCAAACGGATCCAATGAGTACAATGTTAAAGTTGATATCGTTATAACTATGATTTCTGTATTGACTGTAGTGAGAGGTAGGGGTTAGAAAGCCCCTAGGATATGTATAATAGCGAACCTGTGGGAGGAGGGTGCGGCTCCCCTAGCTTTGACACAGCTAGTACCCAGTTGGGGTGTCTAGAGGGGGGCAGCTCTTCCACCACAGAGGATTAGTGGTTACTCCTCTCCTCACAGAAAGTAGAGTTATATCATTTTCTCTTTCTTTGTTTGTTTTTCCTTTTAAACTTCGTTCTCTTAAGAAAATTGTGGATTGACAGCCTATCATTGTATTCTTCAACAATCTGTATTGTATATTTCTGCAAAACTTAATAATAAAAAATCTTTAAAAGTAATGGTCTCAGAATATTAATGCCACTGTCTGGGTTATTTCAGACATAAAAACCAAAAAGAGGAAAAAAGAAAAACAATATATATAAAGGCTTTTATTTCAAAGAATATATAGTAGGGCCATCTGAGGTTTATGTATAGAAATGATAAATA
Organism: Aquarana catesbeiana; assembly: GCF_042186555.1. Taxonomy (NCBI): domain Eukaryota; kingdom Metazoa; phylum Chordata; class Amphibia; order Anura; family Ranidae; genus Aquarana; species Aquarana catesbeiana. Next base: position 342,567,410 of record NC_133324.1, on the reverse strand, counting down.
ATGAAATGGACAATCCTGAGTATCTCCTGCCACCTTGTGGTCAGAAAGGGGAATTGTTTTTATGTTTTTGTATGGAAGATGATGATTTTTAATCGCTGTGCCTTTAGCACAGTAATATGTGGCCGTGTCTTCCACTTTCACATTGTCTATTTGTAGATATGCCGTGTTTATGGACTCATCAGATGTCATTGTGAATCTTCCCTCATATGAAGAGGAATATTCTGTATCTCCACTCTCAGGATCAATCCTCCCAATCCATGTCAGTCCTCCCCCTGGAACCTGTTGAACCCAGTGCATATAGGTGTCAGCGATATCAAATCCAGATCCTTTACAGGACATCTTCACGCTCTCTCCAGGTTTTTTTACTTCTGAATTGGACTGGATAAGTGTTTCTGACATGACTCCTTCATAAGAGAAATGACAACATTATACATGAGAAATAAATGATCAGATCAGTATTATTTAACCCTTTCCTAACCTGACTTACCGAGCAGTGAGGACAGACAGGTGACATAATAAAAAAGAAACATGTTGTATGATTTGCTCTCTGATTGCTCTCAGTTCTGGACAGACGTCACCTTTATACTGAGACACTACGACCTCTCTGTTCAGATTTTCACCCCCCTACAGATCTGAGACCAGGAGGAGCGATCACATTTGCATAAAGTGTCTATAAAAAAGCTTCACATCATGAAAGGACTGGAGAGTATTTTCAATTATGTTTAATTATTCACATAAAGAGGATCCTTTCTATAGTATGTATTATATATTGTGACAACGCGATGCCCTGCTTCTACAGAAATGGATATAGGAATGACACAGGGTTTATACTAATGCAGAGTGCGGGGCTCCAGCATGTTTATCTGCTGGCTGACTGCATACTGTATATATACGGCGGAAAGGTGTCTCTCTTGTGCAGGATGACGTACCTAGTACACAATCCTGTACTTCTGTGTCTGGGGATCGCCCCTGATGTTAACCCCTTCCCAGCCAGTGTCAATAATACAGTGACAGTACATATTTTTAGCACTGATCACTGTATTAGTGTCACTGGTCCCCAAAAAGTGTCAAAAGTGTCAGTTATGCCGCGTACACGCGACCGGACTTTCCAGCAGAAAAGATCCGACGGAATCATTTCATCGGATATTCCGATCGTGTGTGGGCTTCATCCGACTTTTTCTTTCGAAAATTCTGATGGACCTAGAAATAGAACATGTTTTACATCTTTCCAACGTAATCAATTCCTATCGGGAAAATCGTTCGTCTGTATGCTATTCCGACGGACCAAAAAGAACGCAAGAGCAGCTATTGGCTACTGGCTATTTAACTTCCGTTTTCTAGTCCCGTTGTACGTCACCACGTTCTAAACGATCAGACTTTGGTGTGATCGTGTGTACGCAAGTCCATTTCAGCGGAACTCCGTCAGAAAGACTGTCAGAGTTTATTCTGACGAAAAAAACAGTCGCGTGTACGCGGCATTAGTGTACGATTTGTCCGCCGCAATATCACAGTTCCACTATAAGTCGCTGATTGCCGCCATTACTAGTAAAAAATAAAAAACAAATAAAAATTCCATAAATATATCCCAAAGTTTGTAGACGCTATAACTTTTGCACAAACCAATCAATATACGCTTATTGGGAGTTTTTTTTACCAAAAATATGTAGCAGAATACATATTGGTCTAAATTGATGAAGAAATTTGATTTTTTTTCCATTTTTTTATCAGATATGTTTAATAGCAGAAAGTAAAAAATATTGTTTTTTTTCTTTTTCAAAATTGTTGTTTATAGTGCAAAAATATAATAACCACAGAGGTGATCAAATACCACCAAAAAAAGCTCTATTTGTGGGAAAAAAAGGAACATACATTTTATTTGGGTACAGCGTCACACGACTGCGCAATTGTCAGTTAAAGTAACGCAGTCATAAAGGGGGGTACATCAGGTGGTTATTGTGAGTGGAGAAAACTGTTTTCAGATTTCTCTGGGGTTTTGAAATCCCAGATGGAGGCCTGGAGTTTGAAGGCTTCAAAGTGTCTTGGGTGGGACAAAGTGTTGAATCCTGTGTCCGGGTCTTGCTGGAGACCTGCAGCCTGTGTGAGTTCACAAGTGTGCAGATTAGTTATAGGTCAGGTCTGATCAGTGCTCAAGGATCCCAGAAAATAGAGAAATAGGAAATACTAATGAAGAAACCACCACCAGTTCCCCCAAAGCTTTGCTCTTCTGTTAGTATCTGACCATCACTACAAAGGGTCTTGAGGCTTACTTACAAACTTGTGGCTGTTATAATCGCCGTGTATTTTTACCCAAGGCTGGTCTTTGTATAATGTTCAGACATTGGTCACCTGGTTGTTTTTGTGATTATGTTTTCATAATTAGATTGTAAGCTCTAATGAGTAGGGCCCTCTGATTCCTCCTGTATTGAATTGTACTGTAACTGTACTGTCTGCCCTAATGTTGTAAAGTGGTGTACAAACTGTTGGTGCAATATAAATCCTGTATAATAATAATAATAAATAAGCACTAACCACTTGACCTCCAGAAGATTTACCTCCCTTCATGACCAGGACTTTTTTTGTGCGTTACTTTAACTGACAACTGCGCCTTCATGACTTTTTTCCCCCACAAATAGAGCTTTCTTTTGGTGGTAATTGATCACCTTTTGCGTTTTTTTTTTTATTTTTTGCCCTATAAAAAAAAAAAAGACCAACAATTTTGAAAAAAAAACAATATTTTTTTTCTTTTTGCTACAAAACATATCCAATAAAAAAATGTAAAAAATCAAATTTCTTCATAAATTTAGGCCAATATGTATTCTGCTACATATTTTTGGTAACAAAAATCCCAATAAGCGTATATTGATTGGTTCGTGCAAAAGTTATAGCGTCTACAAACTCTGGAATCATTTTATTGAGTTGAATCTTTTACTAGTAATGGCGGCAATCAGGGACTTATAGTGGGACTGCGATATTGCAGTGGCCAATCGGGCACTAACTGACACTTTTGACACTTTTTGGGGACCAGTGACACTAATACAGTGATCAGTACTAAAAATATGGACTGTCACTTAACTAATGACACTGGCTGGGAAGGGGTTAACATCAGGGGCGATCAAAGGGTTAACTATGTGCCTAAAAATGTGTTTTCTCACTGTGGGGGAGGTGCTTTTACTATGGGAAGGCATCGATCCATGTCCCTGCCTTGCAGGAACACAGGATCAATGCTTTACCTACAGACAGAACAGCAATCTGCCTTGTTTACAAGCAACAATCAAAGGGTTAACCATATGCCTACCCAGTGTTTTTTGTGTACTGTGTTAGGTGCTTTTACTAGGGGAAGAAATGGAATTTATTCCCAGCTTTGCAGGGACACAAATTCTATTCTTTCCCTCCTGTCAGAGCGGCGATCTGCTGGCGGACATCGGGTACTGTGCACTCACCGAACGGCTTCCGCTGTGTGTAATTACATCAGAAGCAAGCCGTCGGCGGCACGCATGCCCACCCCTACCCAGAAGAGTTGGATCACATATGTATATATATGTGATCTGGCACAGAGGTGCTGTCCTATAGCAGTTAAACTGCTATAGGGTGGACCTTAAGAGGTTAATAAAGTATTTTGTAATTTTTTTATATATACATATTCTTTGGGTTGGTGTCTGAAAAATCCTAAATAATTCCTACTGTAACCAGGAATGTGGCACCTTGACATAGATCAGACTAGATTCCTTTACTACAAAGGTCAAAATCACATTTGTGATAATCCCATGATCAGACAGGTTTTCTTGAATGTTATAACTCCAGGAACTACCTCTGGTTTCTTCATTAACCATTTGGTGATCGCCTGCCCACAATGTATTGCGGCAACTGTAGGCAAAGTGACGTCCCCGTACATTGCTGCCTACTTCCGGTTTAAAGGCGCGCTCACGTGCACCCCCCCCCCCCCCGGCTCCCACTGTGATTGTACACAGCCGGAGCCTGTCATCAAGTCCCGGCCAATGATGCACGACCTGGACCTGCTGATCGGCTGTGTACAATCACAACCCAGAGCTGTGTGTTGGTAAACAACACACAGCTCTGTAAAGAGGGAATGATCTGTCATCTCTGTGAAGTAGGGATGAAAAACTGAAAGATCTTTAGTAAAAAACAGCAAACTTTACAAACATTACACATAGTTAGGCACATATTTAACTCTTTGCTCACCCTAGATGTTAACTCCTTCCCAGTCAGTGTCATTAGTACAGTGACAGTGTATAGTATTATCACTTATCACTATATTAACCACTTGAGCACCGGACCATTATGCTGCCTAAGGACCAGAGGTCTTTTTCCAATTTGGCACTGTGTCGCTTTAACTGCTAATTGCGCGGTCATGCAATGCTGTACCCAAACGAAATTTGCGTCCTTTTCTTCCCACAAATAGAGCTTTCTTTTGATGGTATTTGATCACCTCTGCGGTTTTTATTTTTTGCGCTATACACGGAAAAAGACTGAAAATTTTGAAAAAAAATGATATTTTCTACTTTTTGTTATAAAAAAAATCCAATAAACTAAATTTTAGTCATACATTTAGGCCAAAATGTATTCGGCCACATGTCTTTGGTAAAAAAAATGTCAATAAGCGTATATTTATTGGTTTGCGCAAAAGTTATAGCGTCTACAAACTAGGGTACGTTTTCTGTAATTTACACAGCTTTTAGTTTTTTGACTGCCTATGTCATTTCTTGAGGTGCTAAAATGGCAGGGCAGTACAAACCCCCCCCAAATGACCCCATTTTGGAAAGTAGACACCCCAAGGAAATTGCTGAGAGGCATGTTGAACCCATTGAATATTTTTTTTTTGTCCCAAGTGATTGAATAATGACAAAAAAAAAAAATATTTACAAAAAGTTGTCACTAAATGACATATTGCTCACACAGGCCATGGGCCTATGTGGAATTGCACCCCAAAACACATTCAGCTGCTTCTCCTGAGTATGGGGATAGCACATGTGTGGGACTTTTTGGGAGCCTAGCCGCGTACGGGGCCCCGAAAACCAATCACCGCCTTCAGGATTTCTAAGGGTGTAAATTTTTGATTTCACTCTTCACTGCCTATCACAGTTTCGGAGGCCATGGAATGCCCAGGTGGCACAAAACCCCCCAAAATGACCCCATTTTGGAAAGTAGACACCCCAAGCTATTTGCTGAGAGGCATGGTGAGTATTTTGCAGCTCTCATTTGTTTTTGAAAATGAAGAAAGACAAGAAAAAACTTTTTTTTTTTCTTTTTTCAATTTTCAAAACTTTGTGACAAAAAGTGAGGTCTGCAAAATACTCACTATACCTCTCAGCAAATAGCTTGGGGTGTCTACTTTCCAAAATGGGGTCATTTGGGGGGGTTTTGTGCCACCTGGGCATTCCATGGCCTCCGAAACTGTGATAGGCAGTGAAGAGTGAAATCAAAAATTCACGCCCTTAGAAAGCCTGAAGGCGGTGCTTGGTTTTCGAGGTCCCGTACGCGGCTAGGCTCCCAAAAAGTCTCGCACATGTGGTATCCCTGTACTCAGGAGAAGCAGCAGAATGTATTTTGGGGTGTAATTTCACATATTTCCATGGCATGTTTGAGCAATATATCATTTAGTGACAACTTTGTGCAAAAAAAAAAAAAAAATGTGTCTCTTTCCCGCAACTTGTGTCGCAATATAAAATATTCCATGGACTCGACATGCCTCTCAGCAAATAGCTTGGGGTGTCTACTTTCCAAAATGGGGTCATTTGGGGGGGTTTTCAACTGTCCTGGCATTTTATGCACAACATTTAGATGCTTATGTCACACATCACCCACTCTTCTAACCACTTGAAGACAAAGCCCTTTCTGACACTTATTGTTTACATGAAAAAGTTTTTTTTTTTGCAAAAAAATTACTTTGAACCCCCAAACATTATATATTTTTTTAAAGCAAATGCCCTACAGATTAAAATGGTGGGTGTTTCATTTTTTTTTTTTCACACAGTATTTGCGCAGCGATTTTTCAAACGCATTTTTTGGGGAAAAAACACACTTTTTTAAATTTTAATGCACTAAAACACACTATATTGCCCAAATGTTTGATGAAATAAAAAAGATGATCTTAGGCCGAGTACATGGATACCAAACATGACATGCTTTAAAATTGCGCACAAACGTGCAGTGGCAACAAAATAAATACATTTTTAAAAGCCTTTAAAAGCCTTTACAGGTTACCACTTTAGATTTACAGAGGAGGTCTACTGCAAAAATTACTGCCCTCGATCTGGCCTTCGCGGTGATACCTCACATGCATGGTGCAATTGCTGTTTACGTTTGACGACAGACCGCCGCTTGCGTTCGCCTTAGCGCGAGAGCAGTGGGCGACAGGGGTGCTTTTTTTTTTTTTTTTTTTTTTTTTTTTTCTTTATTATTTTTTTGCTTTTTTTATCTTATTTTTAAACTGTTCCTTTCATATTTTTTTTTTTTTAATCATTTTTATTGTTATCTCGGGGAATGTAAATATCCCCTATGATAGCAATAGGTAGTGACAGGTACTCTTTTTTGAAAAAATTGGGGTCTATTAGACCCTAGATCTCTCCTCTGCCCTCAAAGCATCTGACCACACCAAGATCGGTGTAATAAAATGCTTCCCCAATTTCCCAATGGCGCTATTTACATCCGGCGAAATCTAAGTCATGAAATGCTCGTAGCTTCCGGTTTCTTAGGCCATAGAGATGTTTGGAGCCACTCTGGTCTCTGATCAGCTCTATGGTCAGCTGGCTGAATCACCGGCTGCATTCTCAGGTTCCCTGTTGAGACAGGAGAGCCAGAGAAAAACACGGAAGACGGTGGGGGGGTCATTCCCTCCCACGGCTTGTAAAAGCAGTCTAGAGGCTAATTAGCCACTAGGATTGCTTTTACATGAAAGCCGACCGCTGGCTGAAAAGAATGATACCAAGATGATACCTAAACCTGCAGGCATCATTCTGGTATAACCACTCAAAGTCGTGAATGGTGTACCTGAAGACAAAAAAATGGTTAACAATAAAGCACAGTAAACGGTAAAGTATAAAAAATTGCATACCTGAAAAGCAAACATGATAAAACATAACAACAATAAAACATTGCAGAATAGAATACAGTAAAAAAGAGCAGAACAATAGAGAGAGAGAATAGAGAGAGAGAGAACAATGAAACGACAACTATTTTTTTTTATTTTATATATTTTATTTTTTTTTACACTTTTTTTGTAACTAACTTTTATAACTGTAACCGGTTCCAGGTTCGGGTCTCTCAAAATGCGATGGCATCTTGGGAGACCCTGTGAAAGTGTGCCTAGTCTGTGCAATGCTGTACCCTACGCTAATACTCAACTAGTGAATGGTAGCGTTCAAAACATTCACCAATGCAAAGACCAGGATTGTCAGGACAGAAGGGACAATAATAGTGGGTGTCACGCCTATATCTGCACTTGCTGCAGACACGACATCTTTTTTGGGGGGTTCGTTGGGTAGGGGTACTCGGGAGGACATAAAAATGCCTCTCATGCAGCCGACTGCATTTGGTTGGGGATGTGAATGGGGGAAGTACGGGCACTGCAGAAGCGGTGGGTTCCCAATTAGGATTGGCGAATGCAGCAGGAAGGGCATTATGGGCACGACGGGCCTGTGTTTGTCTTTTTGGTGGCAGCGGGACACTACTTGTGCTTGCCACCTCACCAGCTTGAACTGCACTTATGGGACTCGCCACGTCACCAAGTGTTACTGCAGTGCTGGTTTGACTACGACCGGGGTGTACTAGGCCGCTGGTGCTTGCCAGTTCACCAAAACGCTACAAAAAAAACTGTTAGCGATCGCAGGGATCAGGCCTGACTCTGCGAACGCTGCAGTTATGCGTTAAGTGTTTTGTAAGTGACAGTGATCGATCGATACTGCACTTGGGTGGGCTGGGCCGGGCGGAGGGGCAAAATGCAGGTGCTAGCAGGTATCTGGGCTGATCCCGCTAACACTGCGTTTTTGGGAACCCTAAACTGCTGGGGACGCTAGTATAGATCTGATCGGATCAGATATTGATGCGATCAGATACTATACCACTAAGGGAGGTGTACGGTGCGTGCGTGGGTGTTAGCGGTACTGGCGCTAACCTGACGCTGCCTGGGGCTGGCGCTTGCCAGTTCACCAAAATGCTACCAAAAAAACTGTTAGCGATCGCAGGGATCAGGCCTGACTCTGCGAACGCTGCAGTTATGCGTTTAGTGTTTTGTAAGTGACAGTGATTGATACTGCACTTGGGTGGGCTGGGCTGGGCCGGGCGGAGGCGCAAAACGCAGGTGCTAGCGGGTATCTGGGCTGATCCCGCTAACACTGCGTTTTTGGGAACCCTAAACTGCTGGGGACGCTAGTATAGATCTGATCGGATCAGATACTATACCACTAAGGGAGGCGCATGCTGCGTGCGTGGGTGTTAGCGGTACTGGCGCTAATCTGACGTTGCTTGGGGCGACGCATATCACCGCCGGGCGATTAGGGGGCTAAACCTTTATTCGGTAATAAACGGCGGGTGCCCTGACACTATAAAAAATAAACAAACTAACCAGCGTCAACCGTAACGGTTATACGGTAATCAGTGGTGAAAGGGTTAACTAGGGGGCAATCAAGGGGTTAAAACATTTATTAGGTAGTATATGGGGGTCCCTGACGCTATAAAACGCTGACGGTGAGCCTAAATATTTACCTCCCTAACTAGCGTCACCAGCGACACTAATACAGCGATCAGAAAAATGATCGCTTAGCGACACTGGTGACGGGGGGTGATCAAGGGGTTAAAACCTTATTAGGGGGGGTTAGGGGGGTACCCTAGACCTACAGGGGGTTAACAGTAACTGTGCTAACACTGTAACTGTCACAAACTGACACCATGCAGTAATCAGAAAAAAAAAAAAAAAAAACTGCTGGTGTCAGTTTGTGACGGGGGGGGGGGGGGGGGGGGGGGGTGATTGGGGGGGGGGGGGGATCGGGGGGCGATCGGGGGGGGGATCGGGGTGTTTTGTATGCCTGGCATGTTCTACTGTGTGTGTGTGTGTTGTGCACTCGCATACCTGTCTTCTCTCCTCGGGCCGGAACGGAAACTACCGAGCCGAGGAGAGATGACATCACTTCCTTTGCTGCTGTTTAGCATACAGCAGCAAAGGAGTGTTCCCATTGGCCGGCGGCGATCGCGAGGGGGGGGCCACGAACGGATGGCCTCCCCTTCCACTCCGATCGACGGGGAACAAAACGGGACCGCCTCGGGCACCGGGGGGGGTCCGATCGGACCCCCCACCCGCGGGAGGCAAATCACGTACATGTACGTGATTTTGCCTGCCCGTGCCGCCTTGCCGACGTACATCAGCGTGAGGCGGTCCTTAAGTGGTTAATGTTGTTGTTTTTTTTTTTCAATATGTTGCTGTTTTTTTTGTTTTTTTTTTTTTTTTTTTATATCGCAAAAAAAAAAAAAGTCCAGAGGTAATCAAGAACCACAAGAAAGCTCTTTTGTGTTGAAAAAAAAAAAAAGATTTGTCTACAGCTTTGCATGACCACGCAATTACCAGTTAAACTAGCGCAGTGCTGAATAGCAAAAAATGCCTTGAAGGGGGTAAAACCTTCCAGAGTAAGTTAAGAAGAGAACATCACCTTGTGCTACAAGATTCAGATTGCTGTGGACTCAACACTTCTATTCACAGATTTTGATGTTTCATATTTATTTTTGTGTCACAAAGATTGTGCACCATTATTTTTTTTTTCTCTTTTTGTGTCACAAAGGTTGAGAACTGTTTTGGACTGATCACTACTACATCAGACTATGGGGGAGTCCTTCTCTTATCTACCCCCCAGATTCACTCAGGAAGAGCGATCTGAATTTGCATGTTCTGATCAGGAATATAAAGATCAGAGATCTGAAAGAAGACAACTTCAGAGATCAGGAGGCAGTCTACAAAGTTTACTATTAACCAAATGTTAAAGTATCAGTAAACTGAAAATATTTAATGTTTCATTGTTTCTAAAAACTATTTTTCTATCCGTGTGAACATGAAAGCAACAATGTCCCGTATTGCAGGTTACCAATCCTTAGATGTGTTGGCTACATTCATTTTCTTTCTTTTTTTAGGCTTTGTTTCTCTATTTTCACCTGGTGATCTGACCTGTTAGCCTGTTATTCTTCAATTTCCAGACCAAGCTGTCCAACAAAGTGTCAGTTAGAGAGTTGGGACAAACCACTGCTTACAACCGTCACATTTTATTAATGTATGTAAAACCTATATCCCAAAAGAAAAAAAAAAACATTCTGCAACGGTTTGTTTGTTTGTTTGTTTGTTGGAAGTGTTAGGCTGGGCCCATAGTTTTCTTTAATGCATCCTTTAGGCTAAACAAAGGAAATCAAACAGATTTCTCCTTCCACACTGAACAGCATGGATGGATGAATCTCCCGCTGAGGACTATTAGATTTCAATAGATTTCTAACAGAATGTCAAAGTACAGGAACAATGCCTGCATCTGATTGGATGCAGCCACTGTTCAGCCAAGGATTTTCCATCTGGATCCTTAGACAAAAGTCAATTGAAAAATCAACTTTTGTCAACCTGGGTATAGCCAACAGGGCCACCAGCAGAACAAAGTTTGGCCAATTATGTGTGAATTGGCCACACTTTGAAGCCTGTATGGCCAGTTTCTTTGTTTTATAGTAGGTAAGGTTGAATAAAAACAATAGTCCATCCAGTTCAACCTGTGTACATAGGCGTGCCCATGGGGTGTGCCGGGTGTGCCTGGGCACACCCTAATCCCCTGAGCAGTGTTTAGTTGCATGCCCTCTGTATCCTGACATCTGCCTGGGCTGATGTGCAATGTGTACCCCGCACCACCTGTGAGGCAGTATAACATTGCCGATCGCTTAGTGTGACACTGTCCTCCTGTATAATAACTGCATGCAGAGAGAGAGAGAGGACCTGTCAGAATTCATGTATGATGTCGGGGTGGGCGGGACCGAGCAGCTACCGAATACCAGCCAATGGGATGAGTCTGGCGGGGCCGCTACGTGTATGTAGCCCCGCCCCCTTTCTTAAGCTGCTCGGTCCTGCTCGGATGTCACACAGGCACAGCGAGCAGAGTGAAGCCGCCTCCCCCTCCAGTGTTTATGTGTACACAGGGGGAGGGGACCTGCTGTGCCTGTGCCACGCTGATCAGAGGTACTGAATGGGATGGGGGAGGGGGGTCTGTCTGTGCTGAAGGGGGGTTTATGCTGAATGGGGGGCTCCATTTGTGCTGAAGGAGGGGTGTGCTTAATAGGGGGTCCATCTGTGGTAAAGGGGGGGTTTGTGCTGAATGGGGGGCTCCATCTGTGCTGAAGGGGGGTCTGTCTGTGCTAAGGGGGGGTCTGTGCTGAAGTGGGGTATGTCTGAATGGGGGGGGTCTGTGCTGAATAGGGGGGGGTCTATGCTGAAGGGGGAGGTCCGTCTGTGCTGAAGGGGGGGTCTGTGCTGAGGGGGGTTGAATAATGTAAAGGGGTCCAGTGGAGCACAGTGGGGTGTTTTTACATTTTAATGTGGGGGGTGCCAGATATATGATCCGCCCAGGTGCCAAATGCTCTAGGTACGCCCCTGTAAACCCCCCCTCTCCTCTGTCAGTGCTTCCAACTAATGCCACCTGTCTATGCCAGTCAGTGCCGCCTGTCAGTTTGAGAGTGCCAATTAGTGCTTCCAATCAGTGCCACCTGTTAGTGCCAATGAGTGCCAGCGCCAACTGTCAGTGCCAAACAGTGCCAGCGCCGCCTGTCAGTGCCAAACAGTGCCAGCGCCGCCTGTCAGTGCCAAACAGTGCCAGCGCCGCCTGTCAGTGCCACCTGTCAGTGCCAAACAGTGCCAGCGCCACCTGTCAGTGCCAATTAGTACTTCCAATCAGTGCCACCTATCAGTGCCAATGAGTGCCAGTCAGTGCTTCCAAACAGTGCCACCTGTCAGTGCCAGCCAGTGCCGCCTGTCAGTGCCAATTAGTGCTTCCAATCAGTGCCAACTGTTAGTGCTAATGAGTGCCAAGTGCTTTCAATCAGTGCCACCTGTCAGTGTCAATGAGTGCCACCTATCAGTGCTTCCAATCAGTGCCACCTGTCAGTGCCAATCAATGCTTCCAATCAGTGCCACCTTTCGGTGCCAATCAGTATCAGTGCCGCCTGTCAGTGTCAATCAGTGCCACCTGGCAGTGCCAATCAGTGCCAGTGCTGACTGTCAGTGCCAATTAGTGCTTCCAATCAGTGCCACCTGTTAGTGCCAATCAGTACTTCCAATCAGTGTTACCTGTCAGTGCCAATCAGTGCCAATGCCACCTGTCAGTGCCAATCAGTGCGACCTGTCAGTGCCAGTCAGTTACACACCAGTGCAAATGAGTACCACCTGTCAGTGCCAATCAGTGCCGCTTATCAGTGCTGTTAATAAGTGCCCATCAGTGCACTGAGTGCAGGGATGGGGGTGATGAACTCAGCAGCCAGGCACATTGTCCAAGGGTGTGCCGGCCTGGTGGGGCACAAATGAAATCTGTTGATGTTTATTAATGCCACATGCTGATTTTAGTATAATAGGTAATCACCACACTACTATTTACAATAAAGTACTGGAGGTAAAATAAAAAAAGTGTAATTGAAAGGCCGGCCACTAAGCACTGTTATGTGTTCCCACACCACAAAATAAAAAAAAGAAAAGTGCAGTGCTAACTTACTGATCAATAACTTAACAATAATGGTGGAATCCTCTAATATATGGAAATCTCAATAAACTTCAATATTATCACAACACCGATCTCTGTGATACGCAACTTCACATATAATACACATCAAGCTGAGAATAAGACATACTGTATAAAAATAAACTTAGCAAGGATGGTGGAAACCCCTCCTATAGCTATTTACCATACAGATTAATCTCAAGTGAAAATTTTTTTAGTTGGGAGGTTCCCACCATTATAGCACTTTTGAATTTTTATTTTTTAGATCACTACACTTAATTTTAGATATTTTAGTTACTATTGTAATGTGAATTTTTGCACTTGAAGGTAATTTTCCAACACCCTTGCTAAGTCCATGTCTTTATGGACCTTGCTTTGTGCACTGGTGTGCACTCATGTTGGAACAGGAAGGGGCCATCCCCAAACTCCTCCCACAAAGTTGGGAGCATAAAATTGTGCAAAATGTCTTGGTATTCTGACGCCTTAAGAGTTCCCTTCACTGGAACTAAGGGGCCAAGCCCAACCCCTGAAAAACAACCCCACACTATAATCCCCCCTCCACCAAATGATTAGGACCAGTGCACAGAGCAGGGTCCATAAAGACATGGATGAGCGAGTTTGGGGTGGAGGAACTTGACTGGCCTGCACAGAGTCCTGACCTCAACCTGATAGAACACCTTTGGGGTGAATTAGTGAGGAGAATGCGAGCCAGGCCTTCTCATCCAACATTAGTGCCTGACCTCACAAATGCTCTTCTGGAAGAATGGTCAAACATTCCCATAGAGACACTCCTAAACCTTGTGGACGGCCTTCCCAGAAGAGTTGAAGCTGTTATAGCTGCAAAGGGCGGAGCCAACTCAATATTGAACCCTACGGACTAAGACTGGGATGTCATTATAGTTCATGTGCATGTAAAGGCAGGCGTCCCAATACTTTTGTCTGTTTGAGCTTTGGGGTGCACACCCTAATGCAATAGGCTGCGCACGCCTATGCCTGTGTAGGTGTATGTGTGTCAATGTCGATAATCATTTCCCATATCCCTGTATGTTGTGTTCACTAAGATGCATGTCCAAGAGTCCTTTAAAAATATCAATACTCCTTATTGACACCACTGATTGTGGAAGAGAGTTCAACATCCCTACCGCCCTGACAATGAAAAACCCCTACATAGCTTAAGGTTAAAGCGCTTCTCCTCCAATCTCATTGTGTGGCCCCGTCTCCTTTTACACTCCCTGAGACTGAAAAGTTTTCTTCTTATGCTGGGATCACTATTAAGATATTTGTATATTGCTATCATGTCCCCTCTCAAGCATCTCTTCTCCAGGGAGAATATATTTAGTGCTTGTAGTCGTTCCTCGTAATTGAAGTCCTCCAGTCCCCTTATTAATTTAGTTGCCCTTCTCTGGATTATCTCCAGCTCCAGCTCATCCTTCCTGAGGACTGGGGACCAGAACTGGACGGAATACTCCAGATGTGTCCGAACCAAAGTTTTATAAAGTGGCAGGATTATAGTTTAATCTCAGGAGTAAATCCCCTATTTTGTGCTAATAGTCTGCCAGCTTTGCTTGCTGCAGCTTGACATTTCATGCTATTGTCTGTTTTCTACCAGAACCCCCAGATCTTTCTCCATCCTTGATTCCCCCAGAGGTTCTCCTCCTAGTGAGTAGTTTGCGTTTATATTTTTAGCCCGCAAATGCATCACTTTACATTGCTCAACATTAAACGTAATTTGCCATGTAGTTTCCCACTCCATTATTTTATTCAGGTCTTCCTGTAAAATTTCTATATCCTGATGTGAAGTTATTTCCCTGCTTATTTTTGTATCATATGCAAAAACTGAAATTGAGCTATTTATACCAACCTATATATAATTTGTGAATATGAAGCGCACTACCCCCGTAGGAGCTGCTAAGTTATTCGTTTTCCCACTGACCATCCCAGACTCTCGGAGCTACTCTTACCTCTGACACTTCGGGTTCCATTATGTGTAACAGCACAGACTCAATCCCCTTTGACACAGCTGTAGTGTAATACCAGTGTGCACTAGAATTTAAAGACAACTTCACAATATAATATATATATACACCTTTTTGTCTTCACCTTTATCCTCCGACTTGCACCTGGTATGTGAATTCAAAGAAGGCAACACTCCACACAGAACTTTGTTCACTGTATTTGCTTTAAAGTAGAACACTACAATAGTTGTACTGTCAGATCAACGTAGCCTGACAGTCAACAGATTTCAGCTTACAAAGATGTTATACAAAAGTAAAGTGTTTGAAATAACTTGCTAGAAATGTGCCAAGGAAAATAGGATAAATGGCAGATGATTTCACTATGAGCACTGTCCTATCCTTTGCACGCTTTGCAACTATAAGGAAATCAAATGCTGATTTAATAAAGTATAGTACAATATTTAGGGAGCTCCCATTATCTGATATCACAGTAACACTTAATATGGCAATAAACACAAAGCCTTGTGTTTTATTAGACAGTCCTTCTTTTCTTCTCTCTTCTGCTAGCAATGAATAAAGTGAATTTGTAATCCAATAGTTAATGACTCCCGATAAGAACAAGCTGGATATTTAATCAAAGTTATGATACAGCAGTACTGCAGCTATCTCTGATGCCAATGACACAGTACCAAATCCCCAATGAAACACAGGCCCGGGGCCTAGTGTTAGCTCAGTCTAATCCTTTGACTTTGCTTGTGAGACTATGGATCCCAACAACTCTGTATTGTACAGATGAATGTGTAAAAGTGCATCAAGGAAACTTTTTGGGCAACAGCCCTCTCACCCAACCAGGACAGTGTTGTCAGAAAGTTCCGCTCTGGTGTACAGGGTCCTATCTTCGGCCGGCACCTCTGCGCTGCTCCGCTCCACACAATGAGACACTCTCAGATGGCTCCGACAGGCTCCTCTAGCTCCTTCCCAGTCTTGCCCCGCCGTCAGCTCAGCTCATAGGTGTGGTACAGTATTGCTGCTCGGATTGCTCTTCCCTGGAGGTAGGCCGCGCTGCGCTGGAGACCTCACACAGATCCTCCCAGGCTGGCCATGCATTTCCAAGAGACCTAAGATGGAGCTCTATTATAGTCTTCCCACAATGCAGTTCTGTTCTCCTGATGTTCATGGGAGTTAATGGGCATTATGGGTAGGTCAAGTTAATGTCCAATGTAAACAAACAAAACACTTCCATGTCAACTTCTTGAACAATGAAAAATAAAGATGCAGTCCTTTCATATTTTGGCCGCTGGATGGTGCCAGATGCTAAGCTATAACATAACATGAATTTATATAGCAAAACACGACCGCTACAAATAAAGTAAACTAGGGTGACCAGACGTCCCGATTTACGGGGACAGTCCCCGGATTGAGGACACTTTCCCCGGAGACCGCCTGTCCCCGGATCTGTCCCCGAATTGGAGGGGTGGCAGGGGGACCCAAGACCCGGCATCTCCCCCTGCACCTCTGGTTGTCAGTCTAGTATGCAGTGGGAGGAGGTGGCGATCGGCAGCTCTGTGGTGGCCATGGGATCTCCCTGGGGCTAGTAGTTCTCTTCCTGAGTCTATACAGTGGAGAGGGGAGGGGCCTCTGACCCGAGCATGTATCAGCAAGAGTGTACAAGCAGAGCGATTCACTTGTACACTGAAGAGTGAAACTGATACATGTCCGGGTCAGAGGCCCCTCCCCTCTCCACTGTATAGACTCAGGAAGAGAACTACTAGCCCCAGAGAGATCCCACCGCCACCACAGAGATGCTGATCGCCCCCTCCACCTCTCCCCACTGCATAGTGAACTGCAACAGAAGTGATCTGAGGTACAGGGGGAGATGCTGACCACAGACTGTCATCAACATTGATTGGTGAGCGACCAAGGGGTGAAAGTGTGGGGTGGGGGGAGGGGGGGGGTACAGAGATGTGATGGGGGTTGAAGGTGGAGTGGGTACAGAGCACAGATGTGTTAGGCCCCTTTCACACTGGCGGACTGATCGGGTCCCCCTGTCAGTTTTTCAGGCAGACCCCATCAGACCATCCATTGCCCTCTATGGAGCGGTAGATGTCAGCGGACTTGACACCCGCCACCATCCAACCCGGTCCACTAAAAACAGACAGATGGAAGATCCATTCCCTATCCGTCTGGCGGATCGGATTGGATGGTCCATTTCCATCCAAAAATCCCATAGAGAGCAGCGTGCTGTGTCCATGTCCGCTCTGCATCAGCGGACCGGACAAAGACTTGTCATCTGTTTTCTCAGCGGTAATTAGGGGAGAGATCCCCCACTGAGCAAACGCCTTCCGCTGTGTCAACTTTAATTTGATTCGCCGGGTGCCTGCCATCACACAAGTCCCGCCTCCTGTTTTTTTCCTTTGACAGACAGCACAGTTGTCCACTGCCGGGGCATGTGTGCTGTCTATCATAGGTAGGAGTCGTCCAGGAGGCGGGACTTGTTTGATCGTCCGGTGAAGCAAATTAAAGTTGACCATCCTCTCTGATCCCCCGCACACATGAGGCTGCATTTCTGGGCACAGGTGATGCTGCATTGCTGGGCACTGGTGAGTCTGCATTCCTGGGCACTGGTGAGGCTGAATTGCTGGGCACTGGTGAGGGTGCATTGCTGGGCACTGGTGAGGCTGCATTCCTGGGCACAGGTGAGGCTTCATTGCTGGGCACTGGTGAGGGTGCATTGCTGGGCACTGGTGAGGCTGCATTGCTGGGCACTGGTGAGGCTGCATTGCTGGGAACAGGTGAGGCTGCATTGCTGGGCACAGGTGAAGCTGCATTGCTGGGCACAGGTGAGGCTGCATTGCTGGGCACAGGTGAGGCTGCATTGCTGGGTACAGGTGAGGCTGTATACCTGGGCACAGGTGAGGCTGCATACCTGGGCACAGGTGAGTCTGCATTACTGGGCACTGGTGAGGCTGCATTTCTGGGTACAGGTGAGGCAGCATTTCTGGGTACAGGTGAGGCTGCAGTGCTGGGCACCGGTGAAGCTGCATTGCTGAGCACTGATGAGGCTGCATACCTGGGCACTGGTGAGGCAGAATTCCTGAGCACAGGTGAGGCTGCATTCCTGGGCACTGGTGAGGCTGCATTCCTGGGCACGGGTGAGGCTGCATTGCTGGGCACGGGTGAGGCTGCATTGCTGGGCACGGGTGAGGCTGCATTGCTGGGCACAGGTGAGGCTGCATTGCTGGGCACTGGTGAGTCTGCATAACTGGGCACTTGTGAGTCTGCATTACTGGGCACTGGTGAGGCTGCAGTTCTGGGTACAGGTGAGGCTGCATTGCTGGGCACTGGTAGAGGTTGCATTCCTGGGCACAGGTGAGGCTGCATTGCTGGGCACTGGTGAAGCTGCATTGCTGGGCACTGGTGAGGCTTCATAGATGGGCATTAGTGAGGCTGCATAGATGGGCACTGGTGAGGCTGTATTCCTGGGCACTGGTGAGGCTGCTTAGATGGGCACTGATGAGGCTGCATAACTCGGCACATGTGAGGCTGCATTCCCGGGTACAGGTGAGTCTGCATTGCTGAGCACTGATGAGGCTGCCTACCTGGGCACTGGTGAGGCAGCATTCCTGGGCACAGGTGAGGCTGCATTCCTGGGCACTGGTGAGGCTGCATTCCTGGGCACTGGTGAGGTTGCATTGCTGGGCACTGGTTATGTTGCATTGATGGGCACAGGTGAGGCTGTATACCTGGGCACTGGTGAGGCTAGATTCCTGGGTAGAGGTGAGTCTGCATTGCTGGGCACTGGTGAGGCTGCATAACTCGGCACATGTGAGGCTGCGTTCCTGGGTACAGGTGAGTCTGCATTGCTGAGCACTGATGAGGCTGCATACCTGGGCACTGGTGAGGCTGCATTCCTGGGCACTGGGGAGGCTGCATTGCTGGGCACTGGTGAGGCTGCATTGCTGGGCACTGGTGAGGCTGCATTCCTGGGCACTGGTGAGGCTGCATTGCTGGGCACAGGTGAGGCTGCATTGCTGGGCGCTGGTGAAGCTGCATTGCTGGGCACTGGTGAGGCTTCATAGATGGGCACTGATGAGGCTGCATAGATGGGCACTGGTGAGGCTGCATCACTGGGCACTGGTGAGGCTGCATCACTGGGCACTGGTAAGGCTGCAAACCTCGGCACATGTGAGGCTGCATTCCTGGGTACAGGTGAGTCTGCATTGCTGAGCACTGATGAGGCTGCATACCTGGGCACAGGTGAGGCTGCATTCCTGGGCACTGGTGAGGCTGCATTCCTGGGCACTGGTGAGGTTGCATTGCTGGGCACAGGTGAGGTTACATTGCTGGGCACAGGTGAGGCTGCATTGATGGACATAGGTGAGGCTGTATACCTGGGCACTGGTGAGGCTAGATTCCTGGGTAGAGGTGAGTCTGCATTGCTGGGCACTGGTGAGGCTGCATAACTCGGCACATGTGAGGCTGCATTCCTGGGTACAGGTGAGTCTGCATTGCTGAGCACTGATGAGGCTGAATACCTGGGCACAGGTGAGGCAGAATTCCTGGGCACTGGTGAGGCTGCATTGCTGGGCACTGGTGAGGCTGAATTCCTGGGCACTGGTGAGGTTGCATTGCTGGGCCCAGGTGAGGCTGCATTGATGGGCACAGGTGAGGCTGTATACCTGGGCACTGGTGAGGCTGGATTCCTGGGTAGAGGTGAGTCTGCATTGCTGGGCACTGGTAAAGGCAGCATACCTGGGCACTGGTGAGGCTGTATTCCTGGGCACTGGTGAGACTGTATTCCTGGGCACTGGTGAGGCTGCATAGATGGGCACTGGTGAGGCTGCATAGATGGGCACTGGTGAAACTGCATTCCTGGGCACTGGTGAGGCTGCATAGATGGGCACTGGTGAGGCTGCATAGATGGGCACTGGTGATGAGGCTGCATACCTGGGCACTGGTGAGGCTGCATTCCTGGGCACTGGGGAGGCTGCATTGCTGGGCACTGGTGAGGCTGCATTGCTGGGCACTGGTGAGGCTGCATTGCTGGGCACAGGTGAGGCTGCATTGCTGGGCACAGGTGAGGCTGCATTGCTGGGCGCTGGTGAAGCTGCATTCTTGGGCACTGGTGGGGCTGCTTAGATGGGCACTGATGAGGCTGCATAGATGGGCACTGGTGAGGCTGCATTCCTGGGCACTGGTGAGGCTGCATTCCTGGGCACTGGTAAGGCTGCAAACCTCGGCACATGTGAGGCTGCATTCCTGGGTACAGGTGAGTCTGCATTGCTGAGCACTGATGAGGCTGCATACCTGGGCACAGGTGAGGCTGCATTCCTGGGCACTGGTGAGGCTGCATTCTTGGGCACTGGTGAGGTTGCATTGCTGGGCACAGGTGAGGTTAAATTGCTGTGCACAGGTGAGGCTGCATTGATGGGCACATGTGAGGCTGTATACCTGGGCACTGGTGAGGCTAGATTCCTGGGTAGAGGTGAGTCTGCATTGCTGGGCACTGGTGAGGCTGCATAACTCGGCACATGTGAGGCTGCATTCCTGGGTACAGGTGAGTCTGCATTGCTGAGCACTGATGAGGCTGAATACCTGGGCACAGGTGAGGCAGCATTCCTGGGCACTGGTGAGGCTGCATTGCTGGGCACTGGTGAGGCTGAATTGTTACTGATGAGGCTGCATTCCTGGGCACTGGTGAGGCTGCATTCCTGGGCACTGGTAAGGCTGCAAACCTCGGCACATGTGAGGCTGCATTCCTGGGTACTGGTGAGGCTGCATTGCTGGGCACTGATGAGGCTGCATTGCTGGGCACTGATGAGGCTGCATAGATGGGCACTGGTGAGGCTGCATTCCTGGGCACTGGTGAGGCTGCATTCCTGGGCACTGGTAAGGCTGCAAACCTTGGCACATGTGAGGCTGCATTCCTGGGTACAAGTGAGTCTGCATTGCTGAGCACTGATGAGGCTGCATTCCTGTGCACAGGTGAGGCTGCATTCCTGGGCACTGGTGAAGCTGCATTCCTGGGCACTGGTGAGGTTGCATTGCTGGGCACAGGTGAGGCTGCATTGATGGGCACAGGTGAGGCTGTATACCTGGGCACTGGTGAGGCTGTATACCTGGGTAGAGGTGAGTCTGCATTGCTGGGCACTGGTGAGGCTGCATAACTCGGCACATGTGAGGCTGCATTCCTGGGTACAGGTGAGTCTGCATTGCTGAGCACTGATGAGGCTGAATACCTGGGCACAGGTGAGGCAGCATTCCTGGGCACTGGTGAGGCTGCATTGCTGGGCACTGGTGAGGCTGAATTCCTGGGCACTGGTGAGGTTGCATTGCTGGGACCAGGTGAGGCTGCATTGATGGGCACAGGTGAGGCTGTATACCTGATCACTGGTGAGGCTGGATTCCTGGGTAGAGGTGAGTCTGCATTGCTGGGCACTGGTAAAGGCAGCATACCTGGGCACTGGTGAGGCTGTATTCCTGGGTACTGGTGAGACTGTATTCCAGGGCACTGGTGAGGCTGTATAGATGGGCACTGGTGAGGCTGCATAGATGGGCACTGGTGAAACTGCATTCCTGGGCACTGGTGAGGCTGCTTAGATGGGCACTGGTGAGGCTGCATAGATGGGCACTGGTGAAGCTGCATTCCTGGGCACTGGTGAGGCTGCATAGATGGGCACTGGTGAAGCTGCATTCCTGGGCACTGGTGAAGCTGCATAGATGGGTACTTGTGTGACTGCATAGATGGGCACTGGTGTGACTGCATAGATGGGCACAGCTGAGCCCTGCATTCTTTATGTAATGCACTCCTGAACTCTGCACTCTGTTATTTCTCTGTCTTATCTTCATAACATTTGGTAGTCATATCTCAAAAAAATTTAAGCAGTTTTTTTTTTTTAAATCTTTATTTATGGACAAAATGTGAGAAATAACCTATATATGATACTATCATTCACTGCATATATCATTTGAGAAAAAAATATGCTTATAAAATAGTTTATCATTTGCCAATAATAAAAAAAAACAATGTCCCCGGATTTCATTTTAAAAATCTGGTCATCTTAAATTAAACAGAATTGGTCCCAAGACATAGCCTTGGTACCCCACTTACCACTCCAGACCATTCTGAGTACCCTTTATTTATCACCACCCTTTTGGGCCCACACCTGTAACCAGTTTTCTATCAAAGAACAAACCCTATGGTCCATTCCTACAGACTTCAGTTTGTAGATTAAGTGTTTACAGGGAACTGTATCGTATGCTTTTGCAAAATCCAGGTACAGCACATTTACAGGCCTTCCCCTATCTAGATGGTAGTTTAAGCTTGAGTTTGGATTCCATTTGTTATCCACGTATGTAAAATCGATTTAAATCTACTAGTCTATCCAAAACTACCCCACTACCTTCTTAACTGGTTGAATGTGTTGCTGTCCAAAAGTGGCTATGTTTCTCCTCCACAGACCAAAAAGGAAACTAAAAAAAAAGCTTAAATCCCATGTTCAGAGATTTTTTCCATCTATTTCATGTTATGTATATAAAAGTTTGTGCTAACACTAATTTGTGTATAGCATACAGGACAAATCCACTCTACTGGAGCCACCAGCCTCTGAGCAACAATGAGCTCTAAGTGGCAGGAGCTAGGAGGAAGGTGGCTTGAGCCACTTGGTGAGAAAGAAGCCACTTAGTGTTCTTTGTTGATAAGAGACAGTTGGCACTATTGGTTGTGGCCACAGCTCATGACCAGTGTAGTCCAGATTTTCCCCTCCATTTTAACTTATTAAAAGCCACCTATACTCCAACCCTTTTCCATCCTAAATAATGAGACCACA
The DNA here is from genome assembly GCF_042186555.1 of Aquarana catesbeiana. Classification (NCBI taxonomy): domain Eukaryota; kingdom Metazoa; phylum Chordata; class Amphibia; order Anura; family Ranidae; genus Aquarana; species Aquarana catesbeiana. The sequence goes on along the minus strand of NC_133324.1, from coordinate 342,544,889 downwards.
CCATACTTCTGGAGTATAAAATGGCCACGACAGCCTCTTTATTAAATCAACCGTATAAAATTACTCCAATATCAAATTTAAATATATAAATAACATATATATATATAACATGTATATATATATATAAAACCTTAGATAAAGCTCAACATATTTTAAACCAATCTGTTGGTCAGTGACGGAGCTACACCCCTTTTTACCACCCATCAACAACAGTACACTGCGAGCACCATGATTTAAACTGATAAGGCCTCCAGCTCTACCGCTCGGAGACAACCCCTGCCCGAGTGCAACATACCGGTATTCCGTTTCTGAATACACAGGAGGGGCCATACTATTGATGACCCCCCACCACTTTTTAACCTTTTATTCACCGCTACCGTCACCGACCAACCTCAAAAACCAGCTACAGCCCGAAAGGATGAAACCTTATCCTTAAGGGCCCCTCCACACCCGCAAAGCCCTTTGAATTCCTTCCTGCAATTCCATGGACCAAAGATCAGTCCCCACATCCGTGAGGTGAACCCCATCCTTTTTCAAATAGAGGCCTACGTTTATTTCCAACTCTCTATGCCGAATCACTATGCCCCCTTGTTGCACTAAAAATCTTCCAACTACCTTATTAACTCTTATACGTGCCTTGTTTATTTGCTCAAACGACCTGGCATTGCGCTATACCGTACGCGCCACAATGTCCGACCATAACAGCAATGTATGCGGAAACCTGGAACTGATGCGTAACGGATCTGCCTTCACATCCGCTATCAGTTCCCTGACTGTACTTACTCCAAAATCGTTACCCCCGGCGTGAATAACCAACACATCCCGAGGCCTATCGAGCCATGCGTGTCGCTCCACCTCTGGCACTACACTACCCCACCTCATACCTGGTTTTCCCAGCCACCTGATACAAGCCACCTTCCTGGATATGCCCAACTGCCTCCCATCGGGTCTCACATCCCCTCTCCTTGCCCCCCAGCAAACATACGAGTGTCCCAGTATCCAGACGAGGCATGGAGACACTCCATCTGAAACGAAAAAAAACAAGGAAAATTGACGCCAATACACTAAGACTACCACGCCTTATGCGTGCAACATCAGAACCTTTTTAATTTTTTTTTTTTTTATTCTACCACCAGTTGAGGACGAATGTAAGAACGGAATCTCTTCGATTCCCATCGCCCTATTCTCTTCACCGCCGCCTCATCCAACCCACATCTGGCAGCTTCTGTAGCCGCCCCAATGCGGAAGGAGTGTGAGGCATAAGCTTTTCCGTCCAAACCTACCTCATACAAGCATTTTCTAAAAACGGCCACAAATTGAAATCTTGATAAATGCGACCCGTCTGCATGACATAAAAATGGCCCCTCACTCAACGGTCTAACTTTGTGAAACGCACTAACAGTTTTTACAGGACATACTGCAGATCCCGGCAGGGCGAACAACCACACATCTATGCCCCTTCCGGATTGATCGGTTTTAGATCTCCTCAGCCGCAAGCCCACCCTATCAACGAGAGTGCTTACATCCTGAACCAATATACCTCCCGCTTCCCGTCTGGACGGACTAACCAACTCCCCTACCCGAAAAGCCCCAAAAAAGGCTAACGAAAAAGCCGCCGTAAACAGTAAACACTCATAACTTGATTTACACACCGACCTTAATTGCGCACAGATTGATACCAAGTTTTGAAAAGTGACAGGCCTGCGGTTATCCCTTCTATTGCGACCCTTTTGGTATCCTTTTAAGGCCTGCCTCACCCAAAATTCTTTTGTCCAATCCTCCTGTCCTTGTAGCTTAAAAAGGAATGACAATGCTGCCAACTTTTTTCCAATAGACGATACACCCACCCCATTCTCCATATTCCTTGCAACAAAATATAATACAATACCATGGATCTCACCTCCCCGCCAGCCTCACCAACCCCAGCATCCCGGATAAGTTCAGACCATTCTTTCCATACCTTTACATACGCCACCCAAGTGGACTCACTCACAGACCGTTGTATCCATCCCGCGACGACTCCAATGCCAGCTCCCAGATCCAATCCGGGCAAGGAATTCCTTCGAACTCTGCATCCGGAGCTAAAGCCCTGAACTTGTCCCACTGAAACCGAGACAGTGAATCAGCTAGTGTGTTATCAATCCCCGGTATGTGGACAGCATATATGAAAATATTCAATTGCAAGCACCGCAACACCAACTGCCGTAAAAGCCTTATGACGGGTTGGGAAGACGCTGACATGCGATTGACTACCTGCACCACTCCCATATTATCGCAATTCAATCGTAACTTTAGGTTCTGACAAGACTGTCCCCACAACTCTATAGCCAATACCACCGGAAACAATTCCAGTAATACCAGGTTGCAAATGAAACCTGCTTCCACCCAGGATTTTGGCCAAGGCTCCACACTCCATTGCCCTTGAAAATATGCCCCATAGCCAGTTGAGCCCACCGCGTCTGTAACCAACTCCACGTCGAAATTACTTACCGGGCCCTCCATCCACACCGACTTCCCATTGTACTCCATCAGAAAATGATACCATACCTTTAGGTCCTCACGATGCTCTTTTTTAAGCCTGACAAAATGGGCCGGTGCTTTCACCCCCGCTGTAGCCGCTGACAGCCGGCGGCAAAAAACTCTACCCATCGGTATTATCCTACAAGCAAAATGTAATTTTCCTAGCAATGATTGAAGTACCCTCAGCTGTACTTTCTTCATCCCATGTATTTCTCTGATTACCTTTTGCAGATCCCCTAATTTATCCTGCGGTAACCTGCATTCCATTGCCTCGGAATCAATCACAATCCCCAGGAAGCTAATCACTGACTTGGGGCCTTCCATTTTTTCTGCAGCCAGGGGCACACCAAATCGTTCCGCAATGTGTTGCAACGTTGACAATAATATCGCACACACATTGGATGAAGGGGGGCCTATGCATAGGAAGTCATCCAAATAATGGATCACGGAATCCAGCCCCGACACGTCCCTTACCACCCACTCCAAGAAGGAACTGAAAACCTCAAACATGGCGCAGGAAATCGAACAACCCATGGGCAAGCACTTGTCCACGTAAAATTGCTCTTGCCAGTGGCAACCCAGCAGCCAAAAACTATCCAGGTGAACCGGAAGTAGCCTAAAAGTCGCCTCTATATCTGATTTTGCCATCAATGCTCCTTTTCCATATCGCCGGACCCATCGGACTGCCGCGTCAAAAGAAGTGTACGACACCGTACATGCCTCAGGGTCAATGAAATCGTTAACCAAACCTCCTTTTGGGAATGATAAGTGGTGAATCAACCGAAACTTATTAGGTTCCTTCTTTGGTACCACACCCAGTGGAGACACCACAAATTCCTTGAACGGCTGTTCCCCAAATGGCCCACCCATGTGTCCCAAATTTACCTTTTTTGCCAATTTTTCCCCTACCACACCCGGGTGTTGCAATGTGGATCTCAGATTCCGAGCCACCGGAGGCACCACCTCCAATGAACACGGTATTTTAAACCCCTCAGTAAACCCCTTAAACAACAACCGCGCTGCCTCCCCATCTGGATACTTACTTAGGAAAGGCCGCATCCTTTCCACCATCACCGGCGTCGTCCCTCTTGTTAACAACGTCCCCGGCACGCTTTCCTTTTTTGAAACACCGAGCCAGGGCATGGGTTCCCCCACACCCTGAACACTCGTGCTTAAACTTGCAAGATCCTCCAAACCTACATGATCCCTCGTTATACTGCCAGCACACTCCCCATTTTCTGCCGGCCGGTAGTACTGAGGATTGGGTACCCCCGGCCCCCCCCTGAAATAACTGAGGCGGGGCCCAAGCTGACGCCATCAGTCTCATCCATAAGCTAATGTCCTTATGGTCCCAACGCAGCTCTGGACGCATCGCTCTGCGTTGACGAAACTGTTCGTCGTACCTCAACCAAGCCGCACCACCATAAACTCTGTGCGCTTCTCCTATAGCATCCATATAACAAAACAACCCGGAACAATGTTCCGGATTCCTTTCGCCAATGACGCTGGCCATGATAGCAAATGCCTGTAACCAATTTACAAACGTCCGCGGTATCAATCTATATCTCCTCTTCTCCTCATCCTCCTTCTTGGAATCGTTGGGCTTAACCCTATCCAGGTTAAACTTTTCCAATGGCAACAAGGAGAATATTTCGACGTATTCCCCTTTATAAATTTTTCCCTCACTTCCTGTTTCAGATGAGCTCCCAGCGGGCCCTCGAAACATATATCTCACATTTCGCTGCATCGGCTAACCTAACCACATCGGTCCTACCACTAGTTTCCGGGATCCCCTTCTCACTCGTCGTGTCTTTTCCTGTCACCAGCTCCAGCGTCTGTTCTCCGTGTCCCACTGTGGCCGCCTGTTCCACAGGCCCTTGCCCACCCCCTGAAATCACACTCCCCGCCGCCTGTACCACACCCTGGACACCCCCTTGCATGTCTCCTTGTGTATTGCCAAAACGACCCACCAGCACCCGTAAACCTTCCAACAACTCTTGTAGCTGTCCTGTGGACCCCGAATTGGCAGATACTGTACCCGCCACTTGGCGGTCTGGAGCCTGCCTAATTGCCCGTGGCGACAGTGCCGCCACCCCCGCTGTACTTGTTTCCACCACCCCCAACAAACCCTGCAATGCATTGGTGAATGATAAGTTGTCACTGGACTTACCGGGCTGACCAGGAGACCTCCCAACAGCCGCTGTACCGCCTTCCCTCAACGGTGCTTCCTGCCTTGGCTCCTCTGCGACATCCGACATTTCCTCCTCCGATTGTGCCCTGTGCGCTGGAAATGACGCCACAGGCGAGTCCTGTCTGGAGCCCCTGCTATCTTCATGCAATGGAGTTTGTCCCCTGTTGCGAGCTGATAGAGAACGCTGCTCTGACGTCCCTGCCACCGGGCCAGCCTGCGCACGAATCCATCCACCATCCTGTGACACCTCTGCGCTGCCGAGGGAGCTCCGCCCCCTCACAGCGTATCTCGACGCTCTGCGTCCCGCTTCTCCATCTCCATCCACCGCCACGCTCCCGCCATACTCCCCCCCACGCTCGTTTAGAGCTGCTGGGGTGACAGTCTGTCTTCTCCCTCTGATAACCGGGCGCAGGGAAGCGGCACCATTGCGGCCCGTGGCCCCGCCCGGTGAGCTCTGTACACGCTGTGGACCGCGCCCAGACCTCGCCGCTGCCTCCTTGCTGCCTCCTTGTATCCTCGTTTCGCCGGCGGGAGCGATCTCTCCTCCCCCGGACTCCTCACGGCTCTTTCCAGCCTACGTGCAGGTCCCGGTGAGTACCGCGCCGGAGGCCTCGATCTCTGCGCCGCCGGCTCCTCCGCCCTCACCGCTCCACTGGGCTCCCCGCCGAGCATCTCTGCCACCTGTCTCTGGAGCCACTCCGATCCCCTAACTTCCGCCGCCTGCTTCAAACAGGCTAACAATTTCTCCACACCGGCCATGTTGAGGAGCAGAGAGATTCTGCCTCCTCCTGTCTTTTCCCCTTACACACTGTCCGTTCTGGCACCTCCCCCTCCTTTTATCTGTCCACTCCCCCCAACTTTCCTTCTCTCTCCTCCCCCTACCTTTTCAAAAACTTAACCCTATGTGTCACTAGACACACTGTCATGCCCGGCCCTACACTAATTACATTTCTTTCCATGTTCCAGGCCTCACTTGACATGTAAATAGAAGTGTGTAATCAGTGGGTAGCCCAGCTGCTGGTTACATATTATTGATGTTTGATGCGGTTGTGCATGCACAAAATGACCAGCCTTTAGCCATCCATGAATTCATGAAAGGTCAGTCATTCTGCACATGATCAGTTGTCAATAAATGTCTCAATCATTCAGGGCCAACATGCAACCTTCATTGCTAGGATTCAGGTGGCTTGAGACATGTAGCGTCCTTCATTCCTAGGATGCAGTTGGATTGAGCCGTCTAGCATCCTAACCCCCGAAAGTGGCCATATGCTCTGTACACATGTACAGTAAGCATGTAAACACTTTCAAATGCAAGTACAACATGTTATGCAGGATCTTGCTACCAGTAAGATCCAGCAATGATAAGCATATATTAATTATGCCAGTGTGCATGAGCCATTACAGTATTCCTAGCTAGTAAATACCTGGCTGATCCTCCCTTTTCCCTGGTCTTCCCTATTCTGAGTGGCATTGCTAATGCAGGCGATCCTATGTCTTCTGCGTTGCCACTGTGTCCATGTTTTTTTTTTTTACCATGAAAACACAACAGTGCCAATCAGCTATTTGTGGCCCCAAGTAAAGCAAGGTGAATTCTTTCATGTGCAATAGATCCACCCACCAATCTCACAGGGTGTTGCAGAGCAAGGGCTGGAGGGTCACATGACCATACAAAAATAATATATTGCAAAATACCTTTTTTCATATATGTATCAAGCTGTCTACTGTATACACTATACTTGTTTACATGGCTCAGTTTGCTGCTCATATACAGGAATAAGTTATAATGGATTTACATACACCTTAAGTTCTTGCTTTAGCCTTCTGCTAGTTGAAGTGTATATCAAATTGTTCATTGTAAGGGGAAAAAAAATAAAAATGGAAAAGCAATTTGAAGGCAAAGAAACGAAAGTATGATAAACAAGAACATGTTAATTTCATTTTTTTACACAAGGTTTTATACAAAGCTAAGAAGAACTTTTAAAAAGGCTAACATTGTGTTCCATTAGCTTTGTGGTTTTTGGCAGTCTATTGCAGAGTATTGCAGGGTATTGCAGAGCATTGCAAGCTATTGCAGGGTATTGCACAGGGTATTGCCGAGTATTGCACAGGGTATTGCCGAGTATTGCACAGGGTATTGCAGGGTATTTCTGAGCATGGAGGGATGGCTGAGCATGGATGGATGGATTGTGGCTCTGTATCACAGAGCAGCGCTGTGGGCACTACAGATGCAGTCCACAGCGCTGCTGCCATCCGATCCCTCCCCCCTCTCCTCTCACACTGTACCGATCGGTATACAGAGGGGAGAGAGGAACATTTGACGGAGCGATCACATGGTAAACGGCCGCGCGAGAGCGGAATTCTGGGTGGATGTCATAGTACGCCCTCCAAGCGTTAAGCAACCGCCCTGTAGCTGTCATTCGGCTATGGACTGGTTGTTAAGTGGTTAAAAAGGCAGTGCTGCCCATCAACTCCACATTTCTGTTAAACTTACTGCAACACAAAGCATCACAGTCATGGCAACCTCATCTGGCTGTATGGTAAGCTTTGGGTGGGGCGGTAAAAATATGGCTCAGCCACCTGTTTTTACTGCTTCCCTGACTTCCCATGTTCCCTTACATTGTTAGCATGTCACACAGGGGCTGGGAGAGATCAGCAGCATTGAGATGCAACAAAGGATGAAAAAATTTAAAAAAGGAGAAAACAAGCATTTTATAAAAAAAAATAGAAAAGCTTTAGGTTTGGTTCACATATATGAGAATTGGATACATTTTGAACCGCATCTGATTCGTATAACATGTGAACCAGACCGGCTTTCAAAGGAGCCGATTCACATATATGCGGGGCAGTTGCGGTGCAAAATAAAAAAGGGTCTTGTGCATTTTTCAGTTCAGGTGCGATTTAAGTGTCAAATTCCCACCTGAACCGCTGAATGGAGACTGCACTGATGGCTCTGCACAGAAACCCATATATTTGCACCCAGTCTTAGCAAATGAAATGTCATCCAGTTAGGGTTTACATCTGTTTTATGGCAGATAAAAAGCATATTTTTCCATAAGCAGTGTGAATAAAATGTCTGCTACTTGTATGGAAGAGCCCTGGGGCCATCATAAAAAAAAACAGAATCCACTACTTGAAGCGATTTTGAAAAAATGAAATCTTTTTTTCTAATGGTCTCAGAATATTAATGCCACTGTCTGGGTTAAAACCAAAGAGAGAAAAAAATAAAAAAAATATATAAAGGCTTTTATTTCTGAGAATATATAATACGGCCATCTGAGGTTTATGTATAGAAATGATAAATAATGAAATGGACAATCCTGAGTATCTCCTGCCACCTTGTGGTCAGAAAGGGGAATTGTTTTGATGTTTTTGTATGGAAGATGATGATTTTTAATCGCTGTGTGTCTAGCACAGTAATATGTGGCCGTGTCTTCCACTTTCACATTGTTTATTTGTAGATATGCCGTGTTTATGGACTTATCAGATGTTATTGTGAATCTTCCCTCATATGAAGAGGAATATTCTGTATCTCCATCACCAGGATAAATCCACCCAATCCATGTCAGTCCTCTCCCTGGAACCTGTTGAACCCAGTGTATAACGAAGTCAGCGATATCAAATCCAGATCCTTTACAGGACATTTTCACGCTCTCTCCAGGTTTTTTTACTTCTGAATTGGACTGGATAAGTGTTTGTGACATGACTCCTTCATAAGAGAAATGACAACATTATACATGAGAAATAAATGATCAGATCAGTATTATTTAACCCTTTCCTAACCTGACTTACCGAGCAGTGAGGACAGACAGGTGACATAATAAAAAAGAAACATGTTGTATGATTTGCTCTCTGATTGCTCTCAGTTCTGGACAGACGTCACCTTTATACTGAGACACTACGACCTCTCTGTTCAGATTTTCACCCCCCTACAGATCTGAGACCAGGAGGAGCGATCACATTTGCATAAAGAGTCTATAAAAAAGCTTCACATCATGAAAGGACTGGAGAGTATTTTCAATTATGTTTAATTATTCACATAAAGCGGATCCTTTCTATAGTATGTATTATATATTGTGACAACGCGATGCCCTGCTTCTACAGAAATGGATATAGGAATGACACAGGGTTTATACTAATGCAGAGTGCGGGGCTCCAGCATGTTTATCTGCTTGCTGACTGCATACTGTATATATACGGCGGAAAGGTGTCTCTCTTGTGCAGGATGACGTACCTAGTACATGATCCTGTACTTCTGTGTCTGGGGTGTACATGTGTGCCGCCGGAGACCTGCTACCACTGTGATTAGACACAGCGAAAGCTGAACTGCAGGTACTGATCTGCAGACTTGATGTCCACCAGTACCTGCCGATCGCTAGGCAGAGAGCCAGAAGTAAACAAGGCAGATTGCTGTTCTGTCAGTAGGTAAGGCAGGAACATGGATCAATGTCTTCCCATAGTAAAAGCACCTCCCCCACAGTGAGAAAACACATTGATAGGCACACAGTTAACCCTTTGATCGCACCTGATGTTAACTCCTTCCCAGCCAGTGTCATTAGTACAGTGACAGTGCATATTTTTAGCACTGATCCCTGTATTAGTGTCACTGGTCCCCAAAAAGTGTCAAAAGTGTCAGTTAGTGTACGATTTGTCCGCCACAATATCACAGTCCCACTATAAGTCGCTGATCGCCACCATTACTAGTAAAAAATAAAAAACTAATCAAAATTCCATAAATGCTGTATTTATTGGAGTATAACATGCACATTCATTTTAAGAGGGAAGTTTCAGGGAAAAAAAAAAAAAATTTAAATAAGGAACTTTGAAGCAAAATAAGGGCCAGTGCAACCTCACAAGTGCCATCAATGCTGCCTCATCAGTCCACATCAATGCAGAAGCCTCACCATTGCAATCAATGCAGCAGCCTCACTATTGCCTTAATGTCGCAGCCTCACCATTGCCATCAATGCCACAGCCTCACTATTGCCATCAATGCAGCAGCCTCACCATTGCCATCAATGCAGCAGCCTCACCATTGCCATCAATGCAGCAGCCTCACCATTGCCATCAATGCAGCAGCCTCACCATTGCCATCAGTGCTGCCTGGTCGATGCCCTTCTGCAGCCTGGAGAGGACAGGGAGGGGGGCATGACGTGCACCGTCAGATTACATACAGTGAGAATCTCCTATAATAGACAGAACAGTGGTCCAATGGCGTCCCAGGAGACGGGACTTCCTATTACAGAGGCTGCCAAGTAAACAGGAGATTCTCACTGTATTTAATCTGACGGCGCTCGTCCCGCCCCCCTCCCTGTCCCCTCCGAGGCACCAAAAATTGAAGTACTGGAGTATGACACGCACATGTTATTTTCACCCAATTTTCATGGTGAAAAAGTATGTGTTATTCGCCAATAAATACAGTATCCCATAGTTTTTAGACGCTATAACTTTTGCGCAAACCAATCAATATATGCTTATTGGGAGTTGTTTTTTTTTTTTGTTTTTTTACCAAAAATGGTCTGGTCATAAAGGGGGGTACATCAGGTGGTTATTGTGAGTGGAGAAAACTGTTTTCAGATTTCTCTGGGGTTTTGAAATCCCAGATGGAGGCCTGGAGTTTGAAGGCTTCAAAGTGTCTTGGGTGGGACAAAGTGTTGAATCCTGTGTCCGGGTCTTGCTGGAGACCTGCAGCCTGTGTGAGTTCACAAGTGTGCAGATTAGTTATAGGTCAGGTCTGATCAGTGCTCAAGGATCCCAGAAAATAGAGAAATAGGAAATACTAATGAAGAAACCACCACCAGTTCCCCCAAAGCTGTGCTCTTCTATTAGTATCTGACCATCACTACAAAGGCTCTTGAGGCTTACCTACAAACTTGTGGCTGTTAGAATTGCCCATGTATTTTTACCCAAGGCTGGTCTTTGTATAATGTTCAGACATTGGTCACCTGGATGTTTTTGTGATAATGTTTTCATAATTAGATTGTAAGCTCTAATGAGTAGGGCCCTCTGATTCCTCCTGTATTGAATTGTACTGTAACTGTACTGTCTGCCCTAATGTTGTAAAGTGGTGTACAAACTGTTGGTGCAATATAAATCCTGTATAATAATAATAAATAAGCACTAACCACTTGACCTCCAGAAGATTTACCTCCCTTCATGACCAGCCTTTTTTTGTGATACGGCACTGCGTTACTTTAACTGACAATTGCGCCGTCATGACCTTTTTTTCCCCACAAATAGAGCTTTCTTTTGGTGGTATTTGATCACCTCTGTGTTTTTTTTTTGTTTTTTTTTGTTTTTGTTTTTTGCGCTATAAAAAAAAATGACAGATAATTTTGAAAAAAAAAAAAAAAAACAATATTTTTTACTTTCTGCTAGAAAACATATCCAATAAAAATGTAAAACAATCTAATTTCTTCATAAATTAAATCCAGACGAGCGGCGAGCTCGTACACTGTCCCCAGCAGGGACAGGCACCTCCCACTGCCAGCAGTGTACGAGCTCGCCGCTCGTCTGGATACACTGTACCCTCTGCTATTTCACTGTGTGAGCACCCCGTTTTTGTTATTGTTAAATAAAGCCTTAATACCTTTAAATACTACACTATATGGCATCTTTATCTCTCCGTTGGTCATGATGTTCCCCATGGATCTGAGGTTTAATGTATGACAGCCCAAGACTCGGGACCTCTCCTCACAGGAGACACCACAAGCGCTGATTGCTCTATGCTGTAGCCTCAGTGTAGTGAGGTAAGGGGCCACTATCTAACATTAGAGGATTGTTGCATGAAGAGGATTACGTTATACACTTCACATTCACCACTCTTCTAAGCAAGTGATGCTAAAATCCAGTTGCTGCCTGCACCATTTCACTGTTTGTCACCACCAATGAAGCATTGGAGTTGTTTGCTGCTGCACCAAGTCACCTTTACTGAACTGTAATATTGTTTTTATATAACTGTGAGCGCCCTCTGTTGGCGCTGGACACTTTACTGCACGCTGCACAGTTACTGTGATCACTTTGGACATTCACTGTAACATTGTACCTTTTGGCTTAATTCGCCTTTATGTGATCTATCTTGTAGTGATTTAATTTAGCTGCACGAATCACAGTTTTATTGAATTACAGCATTGCTTTCATATAATTGTGAGCACTTACTGTTGGCACTGGACACTTTATTCCTTCTGTCACAGACATTGTGTAATTATTTGGGCATTCATTGTCACATTGCACTTTTTGTTATAATTTATTTAATGGATTTATTTTTTTGACATTTATGTTTACATTGCATACACTTATGTTGATATTTAACATATAGTCCTATTTAGGACCATTTAGGTGAGCCTGACTTCTTCTAATTTTTTTTTTTTTATGTATATACTGTTTGAGCGCAGCACAGTGTTACACTTTCTGTTTGTTTGAGACTACTATCATATGCTTTAGTGAGGGCAGGAGATAAGTCCCCCACCTTAGGATATTGTAGTATGCCTGCACCTATATATTAGAGCCTATTTTAGGATTAGCGCAGCACCATTCCCACTTGTCAGTTTACGTCCATACCAGGGGCCAGGCTGGACCCCATTCGGTGCAAGCTGCTTTTCCCTTCTTACTATTTTTACTACCACTGCATGGTAGCCCAGGAATAACATACTTTATACCACATATGTATATATATGTGATCCGGCACAGAGGTGCTGTCCTAGAGCAGTTAAACTGCTATAGAGTGGACCTTAAGGGGTTAATAAAGTATTTTGTAATTTTTTTAATATATACATATTCTTTGGGTTGGTGTCTGAAAAATCCTAATTAATTCCTACAGTAACCAGGAATGTGGCACCTTGACATAGATCAGACTAGATTCCTTTACTGCAAAGGTCAAAATCACATTTGTGATAATCCCATGATCAGACAGGTTTTCTTGAATGTTATAACTCCAGGAACTACCTCTGGTTTCTTCATTAACCATTTGGTGATCGCCTGCCCACAATGTACTGCAGCAACTGTAGGCAAAGTGACGTCCCCGTACGTTGCTGCCTACTTCCGGTTTAAAGGCGCGCTCACGTGCACCCCCCCCCCCCGGCTCCCACTGTGATTGTACACAGCCGGAGCCTGTCAGCAAGTCCCGGCCAATGATGCACGACCGGGACATGCTGATCGGCTGTGTACAATCACAATCCAGAGCTGTGTTTTGCTAAACAACACACAGCTCTGTAAAGAGGGAATGATCTGTCATCTCTGCGAAGTAGGGATGAAAAACTGAAAGATCTTTAGTAAAAAACAGCACACTTTACAAACGTTACACATAGTTAGGCACATATTTAACTCTTTGATCACCCTAGATGTTAACCCCTTCCCAGTCAGTGTCATTAGTACAGTGACAGTGTATAGTATTATCACTGATCACTATATTAAAGCGGAGTTCCACACAAAAATTGAACCTCCGCTTTTCGGAACCCTCCCCCCCTCCGGTATCACATTTGGCACCTTTCAGGGGGGAGGGGGGTGCAGATACCTGTCTAAGACCGGTATTTGCACCCACTTCTGGCATAGACTCCCATGGGAGTCTACGCCTCTTCCTGTCCCTCCGCGCTGTCTCCTGGGAAACACACAGGTCCCAGGAGATAGCAGGGACCAGTTACGATGCGCAGCGCGACTCGCGCATGCGCAGTAGGGAACCGGGAAGTGAAGCCGCAACGCTTCACTTCCTGATTCCCTCACCTAGGATGGCGGGGGCAGCTGCCGAGAACCGAGCGGGCTCTCGGCGTCAGCTGCCGACATCGCTGGACCCTGGGACAGGTAAGTGGCCATTTATTAAAAGTCAGCAGCTGCAGTATTTGTAGCTGCTGGCTTTTAATATTTTTTTTTTTTAGGCGGTTTCGGTGGACTCTCTCTTTAATGTTGTTTCTTTTTTCAATATGTTGGTGTTTTTTTCATTTATATCACAAAAAATATAAAGCCCAGGGTTGATTAAATACCACAAGAAAGCTCTTTTTTGTGTGAAAAAAAAAAAAAAGATTTGTGTACAGCTTTGCATGACCGCGCAAATACCAGTTAAACTAGCGCAGTGCTGAATAGCAAAAAATGCCTGTTCATGAAGGGGGTAAAACCTTCCAGAGCTGAAGTGGTTAAGAAGAGAACATCACCTTGTGCTACAAGATTCAGATTGCCGTGGACTCAACACTTCTATTCACAGATTTTGATGTTTCGTATTTATTTTTGTGTCATAAAGATATTGCACCATATTCTTTTCAAAGGTTCAGGATTGTTTTGGACTGATCACTACGACATCAGATTTTGATGTCTCATATTTCTTTTTTTGGTTTAATTAATTATTATTCATTAATTATTGTCATGTTTTGATTAACGCTGCACTTGTTTATGTGTAATCAAAATGGGGAGATAATGCCACTTTTGATTTCCTTTGGAAAATATCCCTTCTACCACTGTGCTCATGACATCCACACCATTTTGGATTTCCTTAATTTTCCCTCCTGGTGACAGTAGCCCCACGATAAATCCTAAGGTTAGATCTTTCCAATGGTAACATAGATATGGATAAAAACATGATAGAGGTGCTAACCTTTCATCACTCTATTCAAAACTGAAAGAAAATGCTTTTTCTGGAGTTTTGGTAAACTTTATTATCTTTTAGAGTTTACATTATCGTTTAGGTTTATAATTACTTTTTTTAAAACCGAAATTGAAATAATGTAAACCTGAAGCATTGTTCCTAAACTGAGTTTGACATATTACATAAAAAGTTAATTTGCAGTGTAGCTACTTAATTTATACAATGCTATTAAGACTAGGGATGGGCGAACGGTTCGACCTGAGCATAAGTTTGGGCTGAACTTGTGTTGTTCGGACGTTTGGCGAACAGTCGAACAAACGGGTCGTTCGACCGTTTGTTCAGCCCCCCGAACCGACCACAATGCATTTCGGCGCTGAACAGTGCATTTCAAGCCCTGATTGGCTGAAGCAGTAAAAGCTTCAGCCAATCAGGGCATAGAACACTGTTAGAGTCATGATTGGACACTGTCATCATGACTTTATCCAATCATGGCTCATTCCCGCCCCACAGTATAAAAGTATTCTTTCAATGGCAGCCATTTTCAGTGTAATTTCGGCGTGGAGAGAGATAGAACAGGGCTCTGTTAAGTGCTATTAGTTAGTTAGTGTGCTATACTGTGCTATTTTGCTTCAAATGTCAGTGTAGAATATTAATTTAGTGTCAGTCTAGGGATAGTGTGAGTGTAGTGAGAAGGACATTTAATTTCATTTCAGCTTTGCATAGTGTGCAGCTAGAATAGGGACAGTTCAAATAGTTTCACTGTAGTGTAGTGAGACCGTGTCAGTAATCTTGACATTAGTGTATAGCTAGAGTAGGGACAGTTCAGATAGCGTCAGTGTAGTGACGGTTGAACGCCGTCTATTTGATTGCGTTACTGCCAGTTTAACGCCATTTACTTTCGTGTGCGTTACTGCCAGTTTAACGCCATATAGTTTTGTGTGTGTTACTGCCAGTTTAACGCCATATAGTTCTGTGTGCGTTACTGCCAGTTTAACGTCATATCGTTTTTGCGTTACCTCAAGTTTAAGGCCATTTACTTCTGTGTGCGTTACTGCCAATTTAACACCATATAGTTTTGTGTAGGTTACTGCCAGTTTAACACCATATAGTTCTGATTGCATTACTGCCAGTTTAACGCCATATAGTTTTGTGTGTGTTACTGCCAGTTTAACGCCATATAGTTTTGTGTGTGTTACTGCCAGTTTAACGCCATATAGTTCTGTGTGTGTTACTGCCAGTTTAATGCCATATAGTTTTGTGTGCATTTCTAAAAAAGTAAAAAATCTGTGCTAACCTATATAAGGAATGAGGTGCTGCTGCTCATAAATATCCTAAATACTAAAGCTCAGAACATGTGGATAAAAATAGAAAACAAGCGCGCATCCACTCTAGTGAAAAAAAAAAAAAATATATATACTATAAGAATATGACCAAGTGAGTGTCACAAATGCAATATCTCAAATGGAATACTCTGTGTGTGTTACTGCAAGTTTAATGCCATATAGTTCTGTGTGTGTTACTGCAAGTTTAATGCCATATAGTTCTGAGCGTCACTGTATGTTTGGTGCATTATATTGCAGTATATTATAGTGTATCTGTGGAGTGTCTATGTAGTGTGAGTACTCGAAATTAAAGTGCACCAAACACCGCTTTACATTAATTAAAGTTTATCTACATATAGATTTCCACCTCTTCTTTACATTTGCTTATAAGCAGATAAACCTGCCTCCTTGTCCACATTTATTCCTGACATAGCCCCAACACCCAAAGAGTAATGTTTCTGCATCTGTTTGACAGGTGCATATCATTGCAATTTTTTACAGCAAGGCCAATTCTTGCTTTCATCAAGAGTACCTCTATAGGGTTACAGTGGGAAGGTGCCACCGACACCCAAAGATCAATTTTTACGCACCCGTTACTACTATCCAAAGTCAAGATGACACCAGAATGTCTCCAAAAAATCTCTAATCTTGTTCCCAGTGCACTACATTGTGGTCTCATCATACACACTGGCTCCCCAGCTGTTGCTGAGCAAAATAAAGGCAGCTTACAAGGAAAATGTCATTTTTTTGGGGCTTTATAAATGCAATTATTGCTGCAGCAGATTCTAGACATGGTACAGATCTGCCACTTTACAGGTAGACTAAGGGGACTGCACAGGCACTATATTGGAAGAAATTTTCATTTCTAAAAAAAAATCACTGCTCATTTAAAAATTACGTCTTTCACAAACTTTTTTTTTATTGATACATGTCCCCCAGGGCAGGACCCGGACCTCTATAACCACTGTATGCCCAATTACTTGCATATAAGCCTTCAAAATGGGCACTTTTGATTTTTTCCGAGTTCTTTCACGCTGGGGCGCTGCGCTGGCAGGGCGCAAGCAGCATCTTTGGAGCGGTGGAGGAGCAGTGTATACACCGCTCCTCCACCGCCCCTGCCCATTGAAATGAATGGGCACCGCTGCCGAAGTGCCTGCAAAGTGCTTCGGCAGCGACTCTACATGGGCACATTTAACTCTTTCTTCGGCCACCAGCAGGAGTTAAAAGCACCCCGCTAGCGGCCGAATAGCACCGCTAAAACTAGCGGCGCTTTACCACTATCGCTGCCTGCGGCTCAGTGTGAAAGGGCTCTAAGTGTATAATGTTTTCAAATACATTGTTTAAGGCCTCATTCACATGTGTGGCGAGGCTCTGGTAAAACTAAGTAGTCGAGCTGTGGTTTTACCACACCCCCAACCGCCCGCCTGAATGCTGGCAAGCAGCCACTCATGGTTGAAACATGCTGAGCACATGCCATGTATAGCATTGCATCCACGGCAAAAAAGAAAACAGCAGGTGGCTCTCGTCAGGTGTTACCACTGACGAATGCAGCTAATGCAGGCCTATGGGGCTGCACTGCAACCACTCTGTACTGTTGTCAATGTACCTGACATTGTGTGGCATTTAAAGGGTTAAATCAGGTGGTAAGAAGGCTGCATATCTCCTCCTCAGCGCCTGTCAAATGCCCTCTGAAAAATGATCCAAAGTGAATCACTCTTCAGAGGGCACTACTCATCACTACACTT
The DNA here is from genome assembly GCF_042186555.1 of Aquarana catesbeiana. Lineage (NCBI taxonomy): Eukaryota > Metazoa > Chordata > Amphibia > Anura > Ranidae > Aquarana > Aquarana catesbeiana. Next base: position 342,527,543 of record NC_133324.1, on the reverse strand, counting down.
TTTAACATATATTTTATAAAGGAGAAGTATGTACTCCTATGACACACTAATGTCACTCAGCCGAGCCAGGCTTGGAAAAGATCTCCACCATATAGTCAGTATCTACCCAGAGGCCTGGACTGGCACCTGGCTCAGCCTCCCAGTGATTTGCTGAGAACCCATGCTGCCCCCTCCACAGCCCAGCCGTTTAGTGAGCAACTGAAGGGGCAGAGCAGAGAGCTGGTGACTGACAGTCCCGGCTCTCTGCTCACAGCGGAGGGGAGAACAGAGCGATCAGTGGTGTTTGATTTCTTAGTTCTCAGTGCACAGCCGGTGAGGGACAGATGCAGCATCGGGTCGATGCTGCGTTCACCTAGGTGAGCATAAGTTGTTTTTTTTTTTTTTTTTTATCCTGATGAGGACACAGTGAAACTGCACTTGCTAATGCCTAAACTTAGGCAGGGAGATACGGTCATGTGAAATCAACATAAAGGCAGATCTCCCAAAGTTAGAAGTGAGCAGCACTTGCACAGTTACCTCTCTGTAACCCGTGGCCAAGCTTGTTACACTGTTAACACTAAGGGTCCTTTCACACGGGACGGATCCATGATGATCTGCCTCGTGAACATCCGCTTGCTCTGTAATACACGTACCTAAATGCTGCGCACCTGGGGAAGTGGTGTTCTGTAATGAGTATGAGTCTAGAGTGCTTAGGCCTCTTTCACATGAACGATCCGGATCATTCAGGTCCGCCTGTCAGTTTTTTAGGCGGACCTGAATGGACCCTCCATAGACCTCTATGGAACGTCGGATGTCAGTGGTGACATGTCCGATGACATCCGACCCACTCCGATCCTAAAAAGTGTAATGGAGGAAAAACCAGGAAAAACGGACCTGTCATCTGCCTGCTCAGCAGGGATCCATGGACCTGTCAGAGTGCCGTTCTCCCCTATGGGGGATCGGATGAGGTCTATGGAGGGTCCGTTCAGGTCCGCCTAAAAAACTGACAGGCGGACCTGAACGGATCGTTCATGTGAAAGAGGTCTAAGCACTCTAGACTCATACTCATTACAGAACACCACTTCCCCAGGTGCGCAGCATTTAGGTACGTGTATCACAGAGCCTGTACAGGTCTCCACCAACACAGCAATTAACCTCACTCCCAGTGACATGTCCGACCGTTGCTACTGGATACAGGAAACACACATCACTGTAACTACATGCTTGTTTTCTTCCCAGGGCCCCTCTACATCTCTTTCTCCTAGGCTAGACACCTAGGTATGCTGTGCTGCGGATCTGGTTCCAGTATGTAGGGAGCCGGCTGTTAGTGAAGTTATCAAGCATAACACCCTTTTACTACCAGAGTAAAGTTACCCTTGCCAGTCACCTGTTCCGTGGCTGGTTGGCTGTCTGTAGCAAATGATATAAATACAGTTGTGCTTAGCAAGAGCAATATAGCCTACACTAGACAGCATCCTACATAGTGAACTCTATGTACTTTATCTATCTAACTCTCTAGCCCACTGATGTAAGCCCAGTTATTTGGATATGCTGTGCATGTACCCCTTTACAGAGACTTCAGACCAGGCAGATTAAGCACTGTGCTTAGAAGCAGCATACGGTTGCAGTGTAGCCACGCTCCAATGCGTTTCGTCACTTCTGACTTCATCAGAGGGGGTGGCGACACGGCATGGCAACCAAGCTAAAATATCCTTCTCCTTCCTAATTAGCCAATGGGCATTCGATTTAGCTCAGCACAAAATCAAGTGTATATAATTACATACGATGTTGTCCGTGTGTGTCATTAACCTCTTGATAACTACATAATCAAGCTAACCTATTGCACAAACACTAGAATGTCACATAAACGTTTCATGCGTTCTGTCAGCGTGACCAACTGCTGGAGTGAAACCACACCAGAGGTATACCGCAGCATAATCCATATGCGCAACTAACCCCATAATTGTTAAACATGGGTTTAGCTTAATAAGTAACCATCTAATTAAAATGAATCCAACATAACATCAAGAGCATATATTCACATACGATATTTTCTAAATGTTTCATTAGCTCCTAATACTATCCTAGTAGTTAAATTATAATATTGCACAGTTGTTCTTAACTGCTTGCCGGTGCAGCTCTCGTTGCGGGAGGGCGTCATATGACGCCCTCGCTTTCCTGGCCCACCAGGGGGCGCGCACGCACCGACGACAGCAATCACGCGCCGAGATTTTTTCTACAAAAATCTCTGGACTTTTGTTTATCTCATAATTATTTTTGGTATTATAATGAGTTTTACAGTCAAAATAATGGCGTTGCCATGGGAGCCAAGTTTGCTCCCAGTCTTGCTAATATATTTATGGCAGAATGGAAGACAAATTTGTTTTTTGTAGAGCTAAATCAGAGCTTCTGTTTTACAGAAGATTCATAGATGATTTATTATTTATTTGGGAAGGATCTGAGTAATCTTTACACCAGTTTATGGATCAGCTTAATAGCAACAAGAATAATATTAAGTTAGATTATCAATTTAGTGATTTCAGTAGTTATTTTTTAGATTTGTTCATATTTAAAGAAAAAGATTACTTGGCTACTAAGGTTTACTTTAAGCCTACGGAGAGAAACAGTTATCTATCGATAAGTAGTGGACACCATCCTACCTGGCTGCGCAATATATCCCAAGAGGACAACTAACACATATTAGAAGAAATTACACATTTGATAGCGATTTTGTGGAACAATCTGGCCATATAAAAAATAAATTTGTCCAAAAGGGATATTTGGATGACCAGATTTAATGTGAAATCAGGCAGGCAGACAGGCAGGCAGGCAAGTGATTCAGTGATCTGCAGTGCATTAAATATATATACAGTCTCCAACATATATATATATCCACTGCATTCCAGTCTAGCCAAGCCTATATCTGACTGCAGGCCATTCCTGGTGTACGTTTTCAAATACACTTGCAGGCAGGCAGGTGATTCAGTGTTCTGCAGTGCATAAAGATATATATACAGTCTCCTACATATATATCCACTGCATTCTAGTCTAGCCAAGCCTATACCTAAATACAGGCCATTCCTGGTGTACGTATTCAAAGACACTTTCAGGCTGGCAGGCCAGGCAGGTGATTCAGTGATCTGCAGTGCATAAAGATATATATAGAGTCTCCTACATATATATCCACTGCATTCTACTCTAGCCAAGCCTATACCTGACTACAGGCCATTCCTGGTGTTTGTTTTCAATGACACTTTCAGGCAGGCAGGCAGGTGATTCAGTGATCTGCGTGCATAAAGATATATATACAGTCTCCTACATATTTATCCACTGCATTCTAGTCTAGCCAAGTCTATACCTGACTATAGGCCATTCCTGGTGTACGTTTTCAACAACACTTTCAGGCAGGCAGGCAGGTGATTCAGTGATCTGCAGTGCATAAAGATATATACAGTCTCCTACATATATATCCACTGCATTCTAGTCTAGCCAAGCCTATACCTGACTGCAGGCCATTCCTGGTGTAATTTTTCTAGTAAACTTCAGGCGGTGTTTTGCTAATCCAATTTTACAGCATGTCTGGAAGACCACCAAGGAAAGGCAGATGCTCACAGTCCACTAAAAGGGGGCAAGCACGCTCTGTGTCTACAGCCATCAGTGCTGGTTGTGGACACGGTGCATCCTCAGCACATGGCCGTGGGGCACGCTTGTCCTTTTTTTCGACAGCTGGCTGTGTTGAGCCACAACATGCAGAAGAGTTGGTAGAGTGGATCACAAAGCCGTCCTTCTCATCCTCTGTCACCCAGGCTAAGAGAAGTTTGGCTGCCCATGCAGCTGCCAAAGCGGCCTATTCCATCGGCTCAATGGCATCAGTCACTCCTTCCCTAGCCCCACCATCATGTCCTGAGGAATCCCCTGAACTGTTCAACCACCGTGTCGGGTATATGCTGCAGGAGGATGCGCAGTGTTTTGAAGGCTCCGATGATGGTACCCAGGTTGAGGATGAAGGCAGTAATGTGAGCCAAGAGAGAGGGGGTGCCCAAGAAGGACAAGAAACTGGCAGTCATGTTCCCCCAGCTGCAGCATACTGCCAGGTTTGCTCCAGTGGCAAGGAGGGAGGGGATGATGAGGTCACTGACTCTACGTAGGTGCCTGATAGAAGAGAGGAGGAGGAGGAGGAGGCACATCTCCAACGAGGCAGGATGCCCTCCAGGGGCCAGCTTAAGGATAGACAACCGACTGCATCACACCGCAGAGCTCCGCATTTGCAGGGCGCTGCTGACTCCGTGCGTTTTTTCAAAAGTTCTTTGGTGTGGGCCTTTTTGGAGACGTGTGCAGCAAATTGCACCGTTGCTGTTTGCAACATATGTCTGAAGCGTGTCAAGCGTGGCCAAAACAGCAGCCGCTTGGGCACCACATGCTTGACCATACATATGTCAAGCTCCCATGCAGTCCGTTGGCAACAGTACTTAAAAGACCCACACCAAAGAACAAGGTGGATCTCTCCTTGCTTCTCATCAGCTGGGATCTCCAAACCCACTATACCTTCAGTCCTCTGAGACCTGCACTGAGAGGAATGAAATTGTAGAATTAGGTGTCCCAAGCACTTGCTAAAGCATTGAAAGAAATTCGGTCCCAGCCATCCACATACTCAGCGGCTGAATGCTAGTTTGGCTGAATTGCTAGCACTTCAACTGCTGCCTTTTCAGCTGGTAGACTCTGCCCCCTTTCGAGAATTTGTGGAATGTGCGGTACCTCAGTGGCATGTTCCCAAACGCCATTTTTTTTCTCGGAAGGCTATTCCGGCTCCCTACCAGCATGTGGAAGGCAATGTCTTGGCCTTGTTGGACAGGGCGGTCAGCGGTAAGGTGCATATTACCGCTGACTCATGGTCCAGCAGGCATGGACAGGGACGTTACCTTTCTTTCACGGTGCACTGAGTAACTCTGCTGGCAGCCAGGAAGGATGCAGGACAAGGTGCAGTAATGTTGGAGCTTGTTCCACCACCACGCCTCCAAAATGCTGGTAGTGGTGATTCTGTCACACCTCTCTCCTCCACCCCCTCCTCTTCTTCATCCTCTTTGGCCTCTTCCTGTGCAGATTTGTCCTCGGAACCAGTGGTGCTCCGTAGGCATTCTAGGGGCTATGCAAGCACTCAGGCAAAAAGATGCCATGCGGTTCTTGAGTTTGTATGCTTAGGGGACAGGAGCCACACTGGGGCAGAGATTCTGGCAGCTCTGCAGGAGCAGGTCCAGAGGTGGTTGACGACACGCCAGCTTCAGGCAGGATGGGTGGTTTGTGATAATGGCACCAACCTCCTCTCCGCCCTCCGACAGGGACACTTGACCCATGTTCCCTGTTTGGCTCACATGCTTAATTTGGTGATGCAGCGGTTCTTGTGCAGGTACCCAGGCTTACAGGATCTCCTGAGGCAGGCCAGGAATGTCTGTGGGCATTTCCGCAGGTCATATAATGCCAGTGCTCGGCTGGCTGACCTTCAAAAGGAATGCAACCTGCCCAAGAACCGCCTCATCTGTGACATGCCCACCAGGTGGAACTCAACGTTGGCAATGCTGCAGCGGCTGCACATGCAGCAGAGGGCCATCAATGAGTACCTGTGCGAGTATGGCAAAAGGACAGGGTCAGGGGAGCTTGGCTTTTTTTCACTATGCCAGTGGCTAATGATCAAGGATGCATGCATTGTCCTGTCACCATTTGAGGGGGCCACGAGGATGGTGAGCAGTGACAGTGCATGCATCAGTGATACTGTCCCTCTTGTCTTCCTGTTGGAGCACACGCTGCGTGGAATAATGGACAGGGCACTTGAGGCAGAACAGCGGGAGGAAGAGGACTTCCTTACCTCTCAAGGCCCCCTTTATCCAGACAGTATTCCTGCAGGCCCGCCTATCACACAGGAAGAGGAGGAGGATGAGGATCGTGTCAGCATGGAGGTGGAGCCCAGTACTCAGCAGTCTTCAAGGGATCGTTCTCAGTCCCCAGAAACCCATGGACTTGTATGTGGCTGGGAGGAGGTGGCTGCGGATCATGTTGTCCTTAGTGACCCAGAGGACTCTGGACCGAATGCCTTAGCAAACCTACACTGCATGGCCTCCCTGATCCTGCAAAGCCTGCGAAAGGACCCTCGGATTCGTGGTATCAAGGAGAGGGATCAGTAGTGGCTGGCAACCCTTCTTGATCCACGTTACAAGGGTAAGGTTGCGGAACTTATTCAGCCTTCGCAGAGGGAGCAGAGGATGAAACATCTTCGGGAGGCCTTGCAGAAAGGTTTGTGCAATGCCTTTCCAGAGCCTGGGAGGTTACAAATTCCTGGTCCTCCTGGACAACGTGTTGCTGAGGCTTCGGTCAGTCACAGAAGGAGCGGTGGAGAAGGTGGCCATCTGACCGATGCATTCAGACAATTTTTTAGTCCGCAGCGCCAAGGTCTGATCGGTTCCAGCAACCATCGCCAGCGTCTGATTTTCATGGTGCAGGAATACCTTGGGGCAAGACTAGACTTGGAAATCAGTCTTGGATCACCAGCTACCAAGCACCTGATGCTGATGTAACTGATTAATTTTTTTATGAATTTGAGATCCCTTGAAGACTGCCTATGCTGACGCTGAGTGACTATCCTGTTATGCTGAGTGACTATCCTATCCCTCCTCAATGTTCATGTTGATAGCTTCTAAGAACATTTTTGGTTCTGGGCACCACCACCAGTGCCTAAAGCCCAATTTTTTTGCCCCTGTTTAACAGGGGCGTGTAATTACAATTTTTGCTGTAATGTTTTGCAGCAGGGCTCGTTCCTGCACTCAACTAGAGTATCTGTGAGGGGCTGTAGTGTTGTGGCACTAGCACCAGTGCCTAAGGCCCAATTTTTCTGCCCCTGTTTAACGGGGGCATGTTATTACAATTTTTGCTGTAATATTTCGCAACAGGGCCCGTTCCTGTGCTCAACAAGAGTATCTGTGAGGTTTTACAGTGTTGTGTCTCCACCACCACCACTGTCGCCTAAGGCCCAATTTTTCTGCCCCTGTTTAACAGGGCACGTAATTACAATTTTTGATCTAATATTTCACAGCAGGGCTCGTTCGTGCGCTCCACAACAGAATCTGTGAGGGGTTACAGTGTTGTGGCACCACCACCAATGCCTAAGACCCAATTTTTCTGCCCCTGTGTAACAGGGGTGTGTAATTACAATTTTTGATCTAATATTTCACAGCAGGGCCCGTTCCTGCGCTCAACAACAGAATCTGTGAGGGGTTACAGTGTTGTGGCACCACCACCACCAAAGGCCCAGTTTTTCTGCCGCTGTTCAACAGGGGCATGTAATTACAATTCTTGATATAATATTTCACAGCAGGGCCCGTTCCAGTGCCCACCAAGAGTAACTGTGAGGGCTTACAATGTTCTGGTACCACCAACACCTAAGACCCAACTTTCTGCAGAGTATATAGGGCAGGCCATATAGTATATACAGGAGGTCCCCTACTTTCAAACATCCGACTTACAAACGACTCCTACTTACAAACGGAGGGAGACAACAGGATGTGAGAGAAAATCTACCCCTAGGAAAGGGAAATTCTCTCCTGTAAGAGTTAATATGGGAAAAAGGTGTCTCCACTGATGCTTTATCACCAATCCTTGTTCCCCTAAAAACCCCAAATTTTTAAAATCCAATTGTCATTGGGACAGAAAGTGAGGTGAAATCTTCTGAACAGGGGCACAGACAGCAAAACAAATGTTACAGAGGTGATGATAACCCTTCCCCAGGGCCGTCTTTACTATTGACTGGGCCCTGGGCAAAAAAATTCTTGGGCCCCCCCCATGCAAATTGTCTCTCCACCCCAACATTCGAAAAAACAAAACAAACACATAAACTTATGTATTGCATTGTATTCTACTTGTACTGTCTGCCCTCATGTTGTAAAGCGCTGCACAAACTGTTGGCGCTATATAAATCTTGTATAATAATAATAATGATGGGGGGAAGAGATAGAGAAGTCCAGGATGATGGGTGGGGGGGAGATATGGGAGTCCAGGATGATTGGGGGGGGGAGAGATGGGGGGGTTCAAGATAATGGGGGAAGGGGGGAGATAGGAGTCCAGGATGACACACGGGGATTGGGGGGGGGTGTACTTTGAGGTGTTTGTATCATACAGGGCACAGAAAAAAATCAGCACAAGGGGCAGTACTTGCATATCCTCCTCCCTCCCGCAAAGTAACTATCTATTGGTCACCTCTGCACATTACTTTGCTTACCTCTGCTTCCTCATCCACAGCTCACTTCTGTATTCCCTGTCTATCTCTGTCCCCCCCATGCACAGCTCACCTCTGTACCCCTCTATCCACAGCTCACCTCTGTATCCCCTGTCTACCTCTGCCCCCCCCATCCACAGCTCACTTCTGTATCCCCCATCCACCTCTGTACCCCTCTATCCACAGCTCACCTCTGTATCCCCTGTCTACCTCTGCCCCCCCCCATCCACAGCTCACTTCTGTATCCCCCATCCACCTCTGTACCCCCCCCATGTCCTTCTCTATATCTTTCCGTCCACCTTTGTACCCCACATCCACCTCTGTGTTCAGCTCTGTACCCCCATCCACGTTCACTTCTATATCTTTCCGTCCACCTCTGTACCCCCCCCATGTCCACCTTTGTACCCCCTATCCACCTCTGTAGTACCCTCATCCATGTTCACCTCTGTACCCCCCCACCGCCTCTGTTCACCTCCGTACCCCCATGTCCATCTCTGTACCCCCCATGTCCATCTCTGTACCCACCATGTCCACCTCTGTACCCCTTCTACCTCTGTACCCCCCATGTCCATTTCTGTACCCCCATGTCCATCTCTGTACCCCCCATGTCCATCTCTGTACCCCCCATGTCCATCTCTGTACCCCCCATGTCCACCTCTGTACCCCCCATGTCCACCTCTGTACCCCCAATGTCCATCTCTGTACCCCCCCCATGTCCACCTTTTTACCCCCATGTCCACCTCTATAACCCCCATGTCCACCTCTGTACCCCCCATGTCCACCTCTGTACCCCCCATGTCCACCTCTGTACCCCCCATGTCCATCTCTGTACCCCCATGTCCACCTTTGTAACCCCCATGTCCACCTCTGTACCCCCCCATGTCCATCTCTGTACCCCCTTATGTCCACCTCTGTAACCCCCATGTCCACCTCTGTAACCCCCATGTCCATCTCTGTAACCCCCATGTCCACCTCTGTAACCCCCATGTCCACCTCTGTAACCCCCATGTCCACCTCTGTACCCCCCCATGTCCACCCCTGTACCCCCATGTCCACCTCTGTAACCCCCATGTCCATCTCTGTAACCCCCATGTCCACCTCTGTAACCCCCATGTCCACCTCTGTACCCCCCATGTCCATCTCTGTACCCCCCCATGTCCACCCCTGTACCCCCATGTCCATCTCTGTACCCCCATGTCCACCTCTGTACCCCCCCCATGTCCACCTCTGTACCCCCCATGTCCATCTCTGTACCCCCCCCATGTCCACCCCTGTACCCCCATGTCCATCTCTGTACCCCCATGTCCACCTCTGTACCCCCATGTCCACCTCTGTACCCCCCATGTCCATCTCTGTACCCCCCATGTCCACCTCTGTAACCCCCATGTCCACCTCTGTACCCCCCATGTCCATCTCTGTAACCCCCATGTCCATCTCTGTACCCCCCATGTCCACCTCTGTAACCCCCATGTCCACCTCTGTACCCCCCATGTCCATCTCTGTACCCCCCATGTCCATCTCTGTACCCCCCATGTCCACCTCTGTAACCCCCATGTCCACCTCTGTACCCCCCATGTCCACCTCTGTAACCCCCATGTCCACCTCTGTACCCCCCATGTCCACCTCTGTAACCCCCATGTCCACCTCTGTACCCCCCATGTCCACCTCTGTACCCCCCATGTCCATCTCTGTACCCCCCCCATGTCCACCTCTGTACCCCCCCATGTCCATCTCTGTACCCCCCCCATGTCCACCTCTGTACCCCCCCCATGTCCACCTCTGTACCTACCATGTCTTCTCACTTCTGTACCCCCCATGTCCACCTCTGTACCAGCAATTCTCTGCAGTCTGAACAAATGAATCCTCTTCCCCTTGTCTTCACCTTGTTCTTTCTTACCTGATCACACGGCGGTGCAACGAACACAGTCCCAGCCTATCAGACCCAGCACACAGCCAGAAAACTTCACTCGGCTGTGTGCTAAACAGGTCTGCCAGGCGGGGGTGGGGGCGGGAGGAACACAGAGCGCCACTCTCGCTCTGTCATTGACTAGGGTCCGCAGCTCCTGACAGAGGGAGAAGCGGGACGAGCGGGCTCAAACACATGAAGCCCGCAGCTGTCCCGCTCTCCTGTATAATGAATGTAGCCGCTTGGGAGAGCAGGGGGATCGGCTCCCCCCGCTACTCCGCAAAAACTGCGGGCAGCGCAGGGCTTAAGTGGCAGCTGCTATGGGCCCCACAGCAATGACAGGGCCCAGGGCAGCTGCCCCTTTTGCCCTGCGTTAAAGACGGCCCTGCCCTTCCCTATGTTATCCAAAAAGCTTAAAAATAGATTTTTTGGCTGGAGCTATACTTAAGAACAAAACTTCAGTCCCTATCTTGTTTGTAACCTGGGGACCGCCTGTATACTGCTGTTCAGAGTATATGGGGCCTGGGGGCCCCACGCCTTTTCTTTTCTTAATTTGGGTGCGGGGTTCCCCTTAATATCCATACAAGACCCAAAGGGCCTGGTAATGGGCTGGGGGGTTACCCATGCCATTTTTCTCAATAATTTTCATCCATATTGCCGGGACACGACATTACAGCCGCAAGCAGTTTTAAATGACTTTTATTCCTTTAGAAATGTCATTTTGTGCAGGGACTGTTCTAAACACGGGAAATACGCACCACTTTACAGGCATACTATAGAACACCCCCCAGGTACGATATTTAAAGGAATATTTCACTTTTATTTTTTCACTTTAAGCATCATTAAAATCACTGCTCCCAAAAAAAGTCTGTTTTTAAAACTTTCTTTTGCATTGATACATGTCCCCTGGGGCAGGACCTGGGTCCCCAAACCCTTTTTAGGACAATAACTTGCATATCAGCCTTTAAAATTCACACTTTTGATTTCTCACGTTCAAGTCCCATAGACTGTAACGGTGTTCGAATGTTCGCACAAACTTTCGGTCCATTCGCATGCGAACCGAACCGGGGGGGTGTTCAGCTCATCCCTATCTCTGACTAAGCGCCCAATTAAGGGCCAACAATGGATCCTCATGCTGTATAATCATGTACAATGACGACACATCAGCCATTACTAGGTAATTGGTCCTATCCTCATGTAATTTGATGTTTTTTAATGCTAATATTAAATCTTTAGTGTATTTTAAATAAGCTCTAGTTCTCAATACACTTGGTTGTAAAAATGTATCTAGATATTCACCTAATCTTAAAGAGATTATCATTAGATGGGCAGATAACGGAGGAGGTGTTGTTATTTTGGATAAGGAATGTTATCGTTCACAGACATCCTGTCAGATGAATATACATATAATAAACTTAGAAGGGATCCTACTCTGGCATATAAAGATCAATTGAAACATCTGGTAGACTATGAGGAAGTGGTTGGGTAGTCCTCAATGTAATACGGCACCTCATCCCAATATTTAGAAAATCATGTAAAGAAGAGAGGGGTGCAAGGATTATAGCGGTGCCAAAAATACACAATTAAGCTTAGATAAAAAACATGAACATTTTATTAGCAAAATTTATAAAAAAGACAAAGAAAAAATTGAAAATCACATAGACAGGGTGTGCATGACAGACTCAGACAATTAAAAACATTTGTAGCGACATTTTATGGGAATCGGCCAGGAGAGTGTAGCAGCCAATTCCGTAGACAGGTATTTAAGAGTCCTACATGTTTCGCCAGATATGGCTTCCTCAGGGACAGATGTTTATATCTTAGAGCGCTACTATACAATCTATAAAGAGAAATTTGACAGTCAATACCATGTATACCAAATTTAACCTCAGATTAAATAAAAAAAAAAAATAAATAAACAAATATAAGGAACATGAATGAACAATTTATTATGTTTGCGAGCTGTCAGACATGGACCCACAAGCACATGCCAGAAATGCAGCAGCGAGCGCCGCATCGCACTCAGGAAGGCAAACCACCCCTCACCCACCAGCCGAGCCAGACCAACCACAAGATGGAAAAAAGGACTACCTGTAAGTCACCAGGGATGGGCACAGAAAACTCCTAGAGCCGCCCAGTAAGCCCAGGGTACAATAAACGGCTGCAGGGGGCAATGAGGAGGACCAGGCAGAAATTTTCTACAAAAGAAAAGGCAAGTACAGTGGTTTTAATGGACCCCAAATCAATTAGGGCACATAAATCTACAGGCACATGATAGGACTAACATAGTCTCTGGATAATACTCACAGTTTTTATTTAAGGAAGTTGTATACAGGACATGGGAACACACTGGGTTTGTAACGTAGCGCCTGCCACATATCACAAAATAGAGTCTAGATAGAAAATATCTAGAAATGATGGAGATGAGAAAGAGGAGGAAAGGAAAAAATATGTATATAAAAATATATATATATATATACTCCCAACAAAAATGTGTTGGAAAAATGTGAACAGGCTATATAGTATTCACAGTGATTAATGGTAAGGGCTTTTATGGGAAAAGAGGTGAGTGTACTGCACTTACCAGTAGGGACAAGGCAGTGGATTAGTTGGATGGCTGGTGCTGGGATTACATCTGGTTGCACCTCCCTATTCAATGTGCTAAGGAGATAGATAAGACACATAAGACACTAAGCCTATATACATTTGCTGTCCAGAAAGGGGCATACCATTTAGCCCATATAAAAATTGTATTAATCCACATACCGAGGGGAGATATAGAGAGCATGTCCATGTCCTGTGAATCCCTGGCGCTGTTAGGGCCTGGGATGCCGGCGCTCTTATGCCCCCCAACATACGTGCGGTGTCTGATGTCACCGCACGTGTGAGTGGACAGAAGAGCCACTGCGCATGCGCAGCTCGCCGCAGCCTCCGGGCCTACAAGGTCCAGGAGGCTTAGCGGTAGTGTCAGTTGTGACATGTATCAACACGTTACAGACACTTGCGCTGTACTGAAAGGCCGGTGACAGCCGTACAGTACACTGGAGGTGGAAAGATCCTGCTGTCACCAGATGTTAGTGGCTGGGGGTGGGCAGATGCAAATTGCAATGCCCTTGGGTGTCCATACAGCCAGAGTATCCCTGTGGGCTTGGGTGGCAGCATCAGGAGGGATCTGCACCACCCACCTGGACCCTTACAATAGCCAAAAACAAGGGACACTCAACCAGCCCGGCAGAGAAGTGAGAGAAGAGGGGTCCGCCACCCGAGGGCACACGAGACCCAGCGGGAGCATCCCGGGAATAGTGGAAGCGGGTGGAAACAAGCTAGGGACCTATAGGGGGCCCCCCAAAAAAAGTGTAGCCCGCACACCATGGGCGAGAAATGAGGAAAGAAAGGGGGGGGAGGGGAAGGGAAAAGGAAAAGAAAAGGGGCCAAGTCTGCAGCGTGTATCCTATATAGACAGGTATGACAGCTCGCAAATTACAAAGTTACATAAATATAAAAATAACAATGTACCATATAACATAGAAGGAATGAACCTTAGAGAGATATAGATATGCAGATAGCAGAAAGGGAAATTGACAATAATGTAAGCAATATAGTTGGTATACAAATGAGAAAATTATAAAAAACTATCATAACTCAGTAAATACCAGCTATATCCTGATCGGCCCGGGCCGACCCTCAATGTGGGGGGTGCTTGTAGTGGGAGGGGCATAATACAGAAATATCCATGTGGATACCTTCTCAAGGCAAATATTTAGAGAAATGACTTGAAACTGATATATTCATTGAGCCCTGGGTATCTAGTGGCATCCAGGGTGTGTATCCATTTTGTCTCTAGTTGGAGTAATTTTTGATTGATATCGCCTCCTCTGGCGTGTACAGGGACATGCTCAAGAGCTGTGAAACCCACAACCTGAGGATCATAGTTGTGGTGATCTGCTATGTGTCGATTGATCGAAGTGGATGTGTTATGTTTATGCAGAGGTTTGATGTGATCGCGAATCCGTACATTAAATGAGCGTTTGGTTTTCCTAACATAGTACCTGCCACAAATACAGGTGGCCAGATATACTATGCCTATAGATTGACAGGTAACTTTGTGTTTAATTTTGTGGATTTGACCATTTGGAAGCGGAGTTTCACGTGCATCATAGATGAAATCGCACATGTCGCAATTACCACAGGGAAATGTGCCAAAAGTTGTCAATGTAAGATTTTCTTATTTAATCTGAGGTTAAATTTGGTATACATGGTATTGACTGTCAAATTTCTCTTTATAGATTGTATAGTAGCGCTCTAAGATATAAACATCTGTCCCTGAGGAAGCCATATCTGGCAAAACATGTAGGACTCTTAAATACCTGTCTACGGAATTGGCCGCTACACTCTCCTGGCCGATTCCCGTAAAATGTCGCTACAAATGTTTTTAATTGTCTGAGTCTGTCATGCACACCCTGTCTATGTGATTTTCAATTTTTTCTTTGTCTTTTTTATAAATTTTGCTAATAAAATGTTCATGTTTTTTATCTAAGCTTAATTGTGTATTTTTGGCACCGCTATAATCTTTGCACCCCTCTCTTCTTTACATGATTTTCTAAATATTGGGATGAGGTGCCGTATTACATTGAGGACTACCCAACCACTTCCTCTCTGTCTTTGATTTCTAATCTGGAATTTTTGGTGTTTAAATACACATCTTTCCGGTTGGGGTGTCCTCTATTCTATACTTTATACCAGTGCCAAAATATATTTATGAAATATTTGCTGTGTTACTTGTATGTATATTTTTTATCGTTCTTTGCAACTAAGGTATCCTGTCACATTGAGTAGTATCTGCATTTTTTCTCTGAAGTGTATTGCTATTTCCTTTGAAACCATGGCTGACTTCTGTGGGGAAGCCTGGGAGGATTTAATGACCAAAATACAAACGTCCCATACAGCTTCAAACATCTCTGACACAGAGCTTGACAAATCCTTTATTAGGTTTCAACGATTACTAGAAAAGAAAGTCCGTATTTATTGGCACAAGGTGTATTTTGAAAAATACGTTGAACATCAAATTGTCCCTTGGGGACTCAGAATACAAATCTTCCCCAATATTAAAAAAAACACTAATCCCCTAAAAAAGGCTTGGGATGATAACTTGCAAGCATGCTCTTTTAATATGATGAGCATGCTATGTCAAGAATATGAGAAGGAATTGGTCTTACTTGACACTTCAATCAATGAATGGCTTTCGGATCGTACTGCCGACATGTCTTCCCCGAGGTTTACCCAGAGGGAAAAGGACCTCAGGGCCCACCTCGAGGAATACACAGTAGAGGTAATTAACACTAAGGAAAATAAATTTTTACGTGACAAACTCGCTCATACTAATGACCAAGCCTATAGATGGGACGGGAATGTCCCTAAAAAACCCACTACTAAACCTAGCTCGGAGAATGTACCTAGAAATAACAATGAAGTACCTAATGTTTTCTCCACTTCGTTTTCTTCCAGTTCATCTACCACATATCGCGATCTTTCACAGGACAGGATCCCCAAAAAAAGGAAGGGAGAATTACCCACCACCTCCACGGACTCTATTCGACGCACCTTTGGTACCACTAGTACTACCAAGCCTATGGTAGCTCGACCAAAAACCACCAGCACCTCTACTCCACTCACACGAGCACTACCACGTCCACCACTCACTACCACTCGCCCTGCGCACTCGGCACTCACCACAGCGACTTCTGCACCTTTCGCTCTCCCTGCTCCTCTGGGAAGACGGGTAAGTGAACCGAATCTAACCACTATGTTTCCTATTGCGTCACAATCCACAGATCCTAAGTTAGCTCCCATTTTTTTATCCCAGGCACTGGACTCTGTGCAGAGTCCCACACTTCAGCACTCAGAAGCCCCCAGTCACAACGAACCCATGACTTAGATGTTGTGAATCTTTCGTCATTCCCCTTAACTAAAGAACAGATTAAGATACTCCAACTAGGTCTTACTTTATGTCCCTCTGTGGAGTTTAACAAATTCCAATTCATTAAGGACGTCCACCTATTTGCAAGAAAACTAATGTACAAGGTCATCTTTGATAAACCTCCAAAAGCTCAAGCCATAGAGCCATCATTGGAGAACAATGCCCCTACACTGGCTGAAATTCAAGCCATTGAGGATTTACTTATTCTTTTGGAAGAGGGTGGAACCGAGGACGAATGCCAGCTGCACTGGGACGGTGATGGCATTGTGGCCTCCGGTGTTTCCTCCCCCCCCATCTTCGTTTAAACCTAAATCCAAATCCTTCCCTAATCTCTCAGCGAACCCCAATATTTGGGTGTTCGTGGAATAGATTACGAATACCATCAAACATTATGATTTTTCTACCTCATATCCATCCAATTTATCCTTTGCCCAAAAACAAGCTATCAGATCGCTACAGAACCACCCTGGGCTGGTAATAAAACCAGCGGACAAAGGTGGGAATGTGGTTGTTATGGATGTTGCGGCATATGAGTCTATGTGCCGCAACATCCTGGACAATAAAGATTGGTACCGACCTATTTCACGATCACTTATTGACAACTTTGCTACTGAATACTATGAACTTATCTTTTCGGCTTACCAAAAAGGGATTATAGATGTTAACACTTGGAAATTCTTAAATGTAAAAGACCCCAGAATACCTACTTTCTACGCCCTACCAAAACTCCACAAATCTCTTAAATGCCCTCCTGGCCGTCCCATCGTGTCAGGATGTCTAAGTCTCACTGAAAACGCAAGTGCCTTGGTGGACAAATACCTGAATCCACACGTTGTGGCTCTTCCCTCTTATGTCAAAGACACTATACATCTGCTCCGTATTTTGAAAGATCTACGCCTTCCATCAGATGTTTGGATGGTGGCATTAGACGTAGAGAGCTTGTACAACGCTATACCCCATGATAACGGTATTAGAGTAATTTCTAATTTACTACAGGAAAGAGGCCCCAAATTTGAGGCCTACAGGTAGTTTGTCATCGACCTCTTAAGTTTTATTTTGACAAGAAATCATTTTATGTTCGGCTCTTCCCACTTCCTCCAGGTACAAGGTGTAGCTATGGGCACCAAGTATGCACCATCCTACGCCAATTTGTACCTGGGGGGGTGGGAAAGGGAACTCTTTGGAAATTCTGACCTCGCTGATTTCCTGTGCCACGTGGTATCGTGGCACAGGCATATCGACGATGTGATCTTTTTCTGGTCTGGTACTCGTGAACATCTCTTGAAATTTGTTGACACCCTTGGGACTAACTCATACAATCTTAAATTTACGATGGAGTGCAGCCAGAGAAGGATTACTTTTCTAGATCTGGAGATTCAACTGGATCCGAATGGTAATCTTTCCTCAGCTTTGTATTGCAAAGAAACATCTGGAAACACCATCCTTCATGCCAAAAGTGCTCATCCAAAACCACTTTTGAATAGCATTCCATATAGCCAATACCTCCGCATTAAACGTAATTGCTCGCATGATAAGGACTTCTTTGCAGCCTCTCGGGATTTATATGAGAGACTAAAAAGAAGAGGATATAGCCACAGATTGTTGAAACAAGCCTTCAACAAAGTGAAAAAACTCGACAGGAAAAAATTAATCTACTCCAATAAAAACACAGACGACCTCCAATCTGTCCGTGTGATAACTGAATTTTCACAACACCATAGTGAGGTCAGAGACATTCTTAACAAGTTATGGCCTCTTTTCACTGCTGATAATACTATTAACCACTTCAGCCCCGGAAGGATTTACCCCCTTCCTGACCAGAGCACTTTTTACAATTTGGCACTGCGTCGCTTTAACTGCTAATTGCGCGGTCATGCAATGCTGTAACCAAACGAAATTTGCGTCCTTTTCTTCCCACAAATAGAGCTTTCTTTTGATGGTATTTGATCACCTCTGCCGTTTTTATTTTTTGCGCTATACACGGAAAAAGACCGAAAATTTTGAAAAAAAATGATATTTTCTAATTTTTGTTCTAAAAAAAATCCAATAAACTCAATTTTAGTCATACATTTAGGCCAAAATGTATTTGGCCACATGTCTTTGGTAAAAAAAATGTCAATAAGTGTATATTTATTGGTTTGCGCAAAAGTTATAGCGCCTACAAACTAGGGTACATTTTCTGGAATTTACACAGTCTTTAATTTATGACTGCCTATGTCATTTCTTGAGGTGCTAAAATGACAGGGCAGTACAAAACCCCCACAAATGACCCCATTTTGGAAAGTAGACACCCCAAGGAAATTGCTGAGAGGCATGTTGAGCCCATTGAATATTCATTTTTTTTGTCCCAAGTGATTGAATAATGAAAAAAAAAAAAAAAAAAAAACAAAATTACAAAAAGTTGTCACTAAATGATATATTGCTCACACAGGCCATGGGCCTATGTGGAATTGCACCCCAAAATACATTTAGCTGCTTCTCCTGAGTATGGGGATACCACATGTGTGGGACTTTTTGGGAGCCTAGCCGCATACGGGGCCCCGAAAACCAATCACTGCCTTCAGGATTTCTAAGGGCGTACATTTTTGATTTTACTCCTCACTACCTATCACAGTTTTGAAGGCCATAAAATGCCCAGATGGCACAAACCCCCCCCAAATGACCCCATTTTGGAAAGTAGACACCCCAAGCTATTTGCTGAGAGGCATGTTGAGTCCATGGAATATTTTATATTTTGACACAAGTTGCGGGAAAGTGACAATTTATTTATTTATTTTTTTTTTTTTTGCACAAAGTTGTCACTAAATGATATATTGCTCACACAGGTCATGGGCATATGTGGAATTGCACCCCAAAATACATTCTGCTGCTTCTCTTGAGTACGGGGATACCACATGTGTGGGACTTTTTAGGAGCCTAGCCGCGTACGGGACCCCGAAAACCAATCACCGCCTTCAGGATTTCTAAGGGTGTACATTTTTGATTTCACTCTTCACTGCCTATCACAGTTTCGGAGGCCATGGAATGCCCAGGTGGCACAAAACCCCCCCAAATGACCCCATTTTGGAAAGTAGACACCCCAAGCTATTTGCTGAGAGGCATGGTGAGTATTTTGCAGCTCTCATTTGTTTTTGAAAATGAAGAAAGACAAAAAAAAAAATTTTTTTTTTCTTTTTTTAATTTTCAAAACTTTGTGACAAAAAGTGAGGTCTGCAAAATACTCACTATACCTCTCAGCAAATAGCTTGGGGTGTCTACTTTCCAAAATGGGGTCATTTGGGGGGGGGTTTGTGCCACCTGGGCATTCCATGGCCTCCGAGACTGTGATAGGCAGTGAAGAGTGAAATCAAAAATTTACGCCCTTAGAAAGCCTGAAGGCGGTGCTTGGTTTTCGGGGTCCCATACGTGGCTAGGCTCCCAAAAAGTCTCACACATGTGGTATCCCCGTACTCAGGAGAAGCAACAGAATGTATTTTGGGGTGTAATTTCACATATTCCCATGGCATGTTTGAGCAATATATCATTTAGTGACAACTTTGTGCAAAAAAAAAAAAAAATAATAATAATTTGTCTCTTTCCCGCAACTTGTGTCACAATATAAAATATTCCATGGACTCGACATGCCTCTCAGCAAATAGCTTGGGGTGTCTACTTTCCAAAATGGGGTCATTTGGGGGGGTTTGAACTGTCCTGGCATTTTATGCACAACATTTAGAAGCTTATGTCACACATCACCCACTCTTCTAACCACTTGAAGACAAAGCCCTTTCTGACACTTTTTGATTACATGAAAAAATTATTTTTTTTTGCAAGAAAATTACTTTGAACCCCCACACATTATATATTTTTTTAAAGCAAATGCCCTACAGATTAAAATGGTGGGTGTTTAATTTTTTTTTTTCACACAGTATTTGCGCAGCGATTTTTCAAACGCATTTTTTGGGGAAAAAACACACTTTTTTACATTTTAATGCACTAAAACACACTATATTGCCCAAATGTTTGATGAAATAAAAAAGATGATCTTAGGCCGAGTACATGGATACCAAACATGACATGCTTTACAACTGTGCACAAACGTGCAGTGACAACAAAATAAATACATTTTTAAAAGCCTTTAAAAGCCTTTACAGGTTACCACTTTAGATTTACAGAGGAGGTCTACTGCTAAAATTACTGCCCTCGATCTGACCGTCGCGGTGATACCTCACATGCATGGTGCAATTGCTGTTTACATTTGACGCCAGACCGACGCTTGCGTTCGCCTTAGCGCGAGAGCAGGGGGGACAGGGGTGCTTTTTTTTTTTTTTTTTTTTTTCTTTATTATTTTTTTGCTTTTTTATCTTATTTTAAAACTGTTCCTTTCATTTTTTTTTTTTTTAATCATTTTTATTGTTATCTCAGGGAATGTAAATATCCCCTATGATAGCAATAGGTAGTGACAGGTACTCTTTTTTGAAAAAATTGGGGTCTATTAGACCCTAGATTTCTCCTCTGCCCTCAAAGCATCTGACCACACCAAGATCGGTGTGATAAAATGCTTCCCCAATTTCCCAATGGCGCTATTTACATCCGGCGAAATCTAAGTCATAAAATGCTCGTAGCTTCCGGTTTCTTAGGCCATAGAGATGTTTGGAGCCACTCTGGTCTCTGATCAGGTCTATGGTCAGCTGGCTGAATCACCGGCTGCATTCTCAGGTTCCCTGTTGAGACAGGAGAGCCAGAGAAAAACACGGAAGACGGTGGGGGGGGGGGGGCATTCTCTCCCACTGCTTGTAAAAGCAGTCTAGAGGCTAATTAGCCGCTAGGATTGCTTCTACATGAAAGCCGACCGCTGGCTGAAAAGAATGATACCAAGATGATACCTAAACCTGCAAGCATCATTCTGGTATAACCACTCAAAGTCGTGAATGCTGTACTCAGACAAAAATATGGTTAACAATAAAGCACAGTAAACGGTAAAGTATAAAAAATTGCAGACCTGAAAAGCAAACATGATAAAACATAATAACAATAAAACATTGCAGAATAGAATACAGTAAAAAAGAGCAGAACAATAGAGAGAATAGAGAGAGAGAGAATAGAGAGAGAACAATAAAACGACAACTATTATTTTTTATTTTATATTTTTGTTTGTGTTTTTTTTTTTTTTTTTTCACTTTTTTTGTAACTGTAACTTTTATAACTGTAACCGGTTCCAGGTTCGGGTCTCTCAAAATGCGATGGCATCTTGGGAGACCCTGTGAAAGTGTGTCCTAGTCTGTGCAATGCTGTACCCTACGCTAATACTCAGCTAGTGAATGGTAGCGTTCAAAACATTCACCAATGCAAAGACCAGGATTGTCAGGACAGGAGGGACAATAATAGCGGGTGTCATGCCTATATCCGCGCTTGCTGCAGACACAACATCTTTTTGGGGGGGGTTCGTTGGGTAGGGGTACTCGGGAGGACATAAAAATGCCTCTCATGCAGCCGACTGCATTTGGTTGGGGATGTGAATGGGGGAAGTACGGGCGCTGCAGAAGCGGTAGGTTCCCAATTAGGATTGGCGAATGCAGCAGGAAGGGCATTATGGGCACGACGGGCCTGTGTTTGTCTTTTTGGTGGCAGCGGGACACTACTTGTGCTTGCCACCTCACCAGCTTGAACTGCACTTATGGGACTCGCCACGTCACCAAGTGTTACTGCAGTGCTGGTTTGACTACGACCGGGGTGTACTAGGCCGCTGGCGCTTGCCAGTTCACCAAAACGCTACCAAAAAAACTGTTAACGATCGCAGGGATCAGGCCTGACTCTGCGAACGCTGCAGTTATGCATTTAGTGTTTTGTAAGTGACAGTGATCGATCGATACTGCACTTGGGTGGGCTGGGCTGGGCCGGGCGGAGGGGCAAAACGCAGGTGCTAGCAGGTATCTGGGCTGATCCCGCTAACACTGCGTTTTTGGGAACCCTAAACTGCTGGGGACGCCAGTATAGATCTGATCGGATCAGATATTGATCAGTTCAGATACTATACCACTAAGGGAGGTGTACAGTGCGTGCGTGGGTGTTAGCGCTACTGGCACTAACCTGACGCTGCCTGGGGCTGGTGCTTGCCAGTTCACCAAAACGCTACAAAAAAAACTGTTAGCGATCGCAGGGATCAGGCCTGACTCTGCGAACGCTGCAGTTATGCGTTTAGTGTTTTGTAAGTGACAGTGATCGATCGATACTGCACTTGGGTGGGCTGGGCTGGGCCGGGCGGAGGGGTAAAACGCAGTTGCTAGCAGGTATCTGGGCTGATCCCGCTAACACTGCGTTTGTGGGAACCCTAAACTGCTGGGGACGCTAGTATAGATCTGATCGGATCAGATATTGATGCGTTCAGATACTATACCACTAAGGGAGGTGTACGGTGCGTGGGTGTTAGCGGTACTGGCACTAACCTGACGCTGCCTGGGGCTGGTGCTTGCCATTTCACCAAAATGCTACCAAAAAAACTGTTAGCGATCGCAGGGATCAGGCCTGACTCAGCGAACGCTGCAGTTATGCGTTTAGTGTTTTGTAAGTGACAGTGATCGATCGATACTGCACTTGGGTGGGCTGGGCCGAGCTGGGCGGAGGGGCAAAACGCAGGTGCTAGCAGGTATCTGGGCTGATCCCGCTAACACTGTGTTTTTGGGAACCCTAAACTGCTGGGGACGCCAGTATAGATCTGATCGGATCAGATATTGATGCGATCAGATACTATACCACTAAGGGAGGCGTATGCTGCGTGCGTGGGTGTTAGCGGTACTGGCGCTAATCTGACCCTGCCTGGGGCGACGCATATCACCGCCGGGCGATCAGGGGGCTAAATCTTTATTCGGTAATAAACGGCGGGTTCCCTGACACTATAAAAAATAAACAAACTAACCAGCGTCACCCGTAACGGTTATACAGTGATCAGTGGTGAAAGGGTTAACTAGGGGGCAATCAAGGGGTTAAAACATTTATTAGATAGTATATGGGGGTCCCTGTCGCTATAAAACTCTGACGGCGAACCTAAATATTTACGTCCCTAACTAGCATCACCAGCGACACTAATACAGCGATCAGAAAAATGATCGCTTAGCGACACTGGTGACAGGGGGTGATCAAGGGGTTAAAACTTTATTAGGGGGGGTTAGGGGGGTACCCTAGACCTACAGGGGGCCTAACACTCACTGCCCTGACACTGTAACTGTCACAAACTGACACCAATACAGTAATCAGAAAAAAAAAAAAAAAAAAAAAAAACTGCTGGTGTCAGTTTGTGACAGGGGGGGGGGGGGTGATTGGGGGGGGATCGGGGGGCGATCGGGGGGGGGATCGGGGTGTTTAGTGTGCCTGGCATGTTCTACTGTGTGTGTAGTGTTGGTGCACTTACATTGCAGTCTTCTCTCCTCGGCCCGGAACGGAAAATACCGAGCCGAGGAGAGATGACATCATTTCCTCTGCCTCTGTGTACAATACAGAGGCAGGGAAATGATCCCATTGGCTGAGAGCGATCGCGAGGGGGGGGCCACGAATGGATGGCCTCCCCCTCACCTCCGATCGCCGGGGGAGATTTGCCGACCGCCGCAGGCACCGGGGGGGGGTCCGATCGGACCCCCCACCCGCGGGCAGGCAAGGACGTACATATACGTCCTTTTGCCTGCCCGTGCCGCTCTGTCGACGTATATAGTACTATGGGTGGGAAAACCAAACGCTCATTTAATGTACGGATTCGCGATCACATCAAACCTCTGCATAAACATAACACATCCACTTCGATCAATCGACACATAGCAGATCACCACAACTATGATCCTCAGGTTGTGGGTTTCACAGCTCTTGAGCATGTCCCTGTACACGCCAGAGGAGGCGATATCGATCAAAAATTACTCCAACTAGAGACAAAATGGATACACACCCTGGATGCCACTAGATACCCAGGGCTCAATGAATATATCAGTTTCAAGTCATTTCTCTAAATATTTGCCTTGAGAAGGTATCCACATGGATATTTCTGTATTATGCCCCTCCCACTACAAGCACCCCCCACGTTGAGGGTAGGCCCGGGCCGATCAGGATATAGCTGGTATTTACTGAGTTATGATAGTTTTTTATAATTTTCTCATTTGTATACCAACTATATTGCTTACATTATTGTCAATTTCCCTTTCTGCTATCTGCATATCTATATCTCTCTAAGGTTCATTCCTTCTATGTTATATGGTACATTGTTATGTTTATATCTATGTAACTTTGTAATTTGCGAGCTGTCATACCTGTCTATATAGGATACACGCTGCAGACTTGGCCTCTTTTCTTTTCCTTTTCCCTTCCCCTTCCCCCCTCCCCTCCCTTTCTTTCCTCATTTCTCGCCCATGGTGTGCGGGCTACACTTTTTTTGGGGGGCCCCCTATAGGTCCCTAGCTTGTTTCCACCCGCTTCCACTATTCCCGGGATGCTCCCGCTGGGTCTCGTGTGCCCTCGGGTGGCAGACCCCCCTTCTCTCACTTCTCTGCCGGGCTGGTTGAGTGTCCCTTGCTTTTGGCTATTGTAAGGGTCCAGGAGGGTGGTGCAGATCCCTCCTGATGCTGCCACCCAAGCCCACAGGGATACTCTGGCTGTATGGACACCCAAGGGCATTGCAATTTGCATCTGCCTGCCCCCAGCCACTAACATCTGGTGATCGCAGGATCTTTCCACCTCCAGAGTACTGTACGGCTGTCACCGGCCTTTCAGTACAGCGCAAGTGTCTGTAACGTGTTGATACACGTCACAACTGACACTACCGCTAAGCCTCCTGGACCTTGTAGGCCCGGAGGCTGCGGCGAGCTGCGCATGCGCAGTGGCTCTCCTGTCCACTCACGTGTGTTGGGGGGCATAAGAGCGCCGGCATCCCAGGCCCTAACAGCGCCAGGGATTCACAGGACATGGACATGCTCTCTATATCTCCCCTCGGTATGTGGATTAATACAATTTTTCTATGAGCTAAATGGTATGCCCCTTTCTGGACAGCAAATGTATATAGGCTTAGTGTCTTATGTGTCTTATCTATCTCCTTAGCACATTGAATAGGGAGGTGCAACTAGATGTAATCCCAGTACCAGCCATCCAACTAATCCACTGCCTTGTCCCTACTGGTAAGTGCAGTACACTCACCTCTTTTCCCATAAAAGCCCTTACCATTAATCACTGTGAATACTATATAGCCTGTTCACATTTTTCCAACACATTTTTGTTGGGAGTATATATATATATTTTTTTTTTTTTTATATACATATTTTTTCCTTTCCTCCTCTTTCTCATCTCCATCATTTCTAGATATTTTCTATCTAGACTCTATTTTGTGATATGTGGCAGGCGCTACGTTACAAACCCAGTGTGTTCCCATGTCCTGTATACAACTTCCTTAAATAAAAACTGTGAGTATTTTCCAGAGACTATGTTAGTCCTATCATGTGCCTGTAGATTTATGTGCCCTAATTGATTTGGGGTCCATTAAAACCACTGTACTTGCCTTTTCTTTTGTAGAAAATTTCTGCCTGGTCCTCCTCATTGCCCCCTGCAGCCGTTTATTGTACCCTGGGCTCACTGGGCGACTCTAGGAGTTTTCTGTGCCCATCCCTGGTGACTTACAGGTAGTCCTTTTTTCCATCTTGTGGTTGGTCTGGCTCGGCTGGTGGGTGAGGGGTGGTTTGCCTACCCGAGTGCGATGCGGCGCTCGCTGCTGCATTTCTGGCATGTGCTCGTGGGTCCATGTCTGACAGCTCGCAAACATAATAAATTGTTCATTCATGTTCCTTATATTTGTTTATTTATTATTTTTTTTTATTTAATCTGAGGTTAAATTTGGTATACATGGTATTGACTGTCAAATTTCTCTTTATAGATTGTATAGTAGCGCTCTAAGATATAAACATCTGTCCCTGAGGAAGCCATATCTGGCGAAACATGTAGGACTCTTAAATACCTGTCTACGGAATTGGCCGCTACACTCTCCTGGCCGATTCCCATAAAATGTCGCTACAAATGTTTTTAATTGTCTGAGTCTGTCATGCACACCCTGTCTATGTGTTTTTCAATTTTTTCTTTGTCTTTTTTATAAATTTTGCTAATAAAATGTTCATGTTTTTTATCTAAGCTTAATTGTGTATTTTTGGCACCGCTATAATCCTTGCACCCCTCTCTTCTTTACATGATTATCTGGTAGACTATGGCTTTAAAACTCATGTGTTAAATAAAAAAGAGGTAAAATATCTGGTACCCAGTGTATGTAGATGTCATGTACCCGGGTGTCATTGAACTGGGATGTTCCTGGTTCCACAGCTGCAGCCTTACCTGTTGTGCCACAGGGGGAGCTCTGGAGTTGTTGTATTGTTCTCCCAGTCTGATGCATTGCCTTGGACTCACCAGCCCCACCTGCTGCCAGCTGCAGACAATGTACAATTAAGCAGCCCATAAATAGCAACACTTGGTGGTGATACTGAGGACTGCAGAGGTTTTTTGATAGATTTCTGGTTTCTCTCCAGACTGTATTTGGCAAGCCATATAGAGCTTCTGCAGCTGAGTGCTCACTTTTGGACATACAGCAAGGTACCAGGACTGTGGCTCAGTATGCTATTGAGTTCCGTACCCTGGCCGCTGAGACTAATTGGGACTGGGTGCAGCTTTCCATAAAGCTCTTACAGATTGCATTAGGACAAATTGGTCTATAAGGATTCCCCCGAAGACCTTGAAAAATTCATAGAGCTGGATGTCCGATATCATGAAAGGTGCCAGGAGAAACTTAGAACTCTCAAGCTTCCTAGGACAGTTTACCGTTTGGCCCCTAACTTCAAAACACCACCTGAAATTTCAGTTGAGTCCAAGACACCTGTGGAACCGATGGAAGTCAGCCGTCTCCACCTAACAGAGTCAGAGAAACACAGGAGACGTGCATTGGGCCAATGTTTGTACTGTGGATTTAAAGGACATTTGTTATCTGTTTGCCCTTCCCGTCCAGTAAAAGGCAGAGTCTAACCAGTATCAGAGGAGCTGGGTTAGACCTTACAAGTACTTCCTCCAAGACCAAGACTACTGTACCCACAATCTTCCATTTAACCTCTAAACTTGTCTCCTGTGAGGCTTTTGTGGATTCTGGAGCAGCTGGCATATTCCTGGATTACACTTTTGCTAAGGAAAACAACATCCCATTTGAATGGACAACCACTGGGAGATGGCCTTGTAAAGTTTGAGACTACAACAATCACCCTTCAGGTAGGCAAACTCCACAAAGAGAAAATCGTCCTGTCTCTTATTGATTCTCCACTTCTGCCTGTTATCCTTGGTTACCCATGGTTACAACAACACAACCCTTCTTTTGATTGGGTAAATGGAGAAACTAACCTCTTGGGAGCCTTCCTGTTATCTGAACTGTTTGTCTCAACCCAAAAGACTTTCTGGTTGTCTGTTGGTTTCCGTTGCCATCCCTCCTACCTTGCCTTGTGAATACCATGGATTTGCAGATGTATTTTGCAAGCAAAAGTCAGAAGTTTTACCTCCACATTGTTACTTTGACTGTGCAATTAATCTGATTCCTGGAGCACCTCTTCCCAAAGGAAGGACCTATCCCCATCACTGCCTGAACAAATGTCCATGGAGGAATACGTCAAGGACAACTTGGAGAGAGGTTTTATACGACCCTCTTCTTCTCCAGTAGGGGCATGTTTTTTCTTTGTTGAAAAGAAAGATGGGGGTCTTCGACCATGCATAGACTATCGAGGGTTAAATCAGATCACCGAAAAAGACTCCTACCCTTTGCCTCTTATTCTAGAATTGTTTGATGTGCTTAAGGGAGCTGTTCTCTTCACTAAGCTGGACCTCCGAGGGGCTTATAATCTGATTCAAATTAAAGAGGGAGACGAGTGGAAGACAGCATTTAACACCCGCAATGGACATTTTGAGTATCTAGTTATGCTATTTGGACTCTGTAACGCTGTCTTCCAACGTTTCATGAATTACATTTTTCATGATTTCAGCAACAGTTTTGTGATTATCTACTTGGACGACATTTTAATCTTTTCCAAGACTCACCTAGAGCACATCTCAAATGTAAAGCAAGTATTACAGCGACTGAGAGAAAACCACCTTTACGCAAAGATTGAGAAATGCAGTTTTCATCAAAACCGCATACCTTTCCTTGGATACATCAAGTGCTGTCGGTTTCCAAATGGACCCACAAAAACTTTCTGCTGTCTTGCAATGGCCCCAACCGACCACTTTGAGGGGGCTCCAAAGCTTTCTAGGATTTGCTAATTACTACAGGTGCTTCATCAAAGGTTTTGCCTCTATTGCTGCTCCCTTTACTGCTATGGCTAGGAAAGGTACAAACTGCAAAGTGTGGCCCTCAGAAGCAAAATCCACTTTCCAGCAATTGAAAGGCACGTTCAGCAAGGCTCCAGTATCCAAACCCTGATCTCCAGTACATAGTTGAGGTTGATGCCTCCGAAGTAGTTTACAAATGCCGTGCTGTCCCAGAGAAAACCTAAGTCCGGTAGAATCCAACCAGTGGCGTTCTTCTCTAAAACGTTTTCTCCAGCGGAGATGAATTATGATGTTTTGAATCGAGAACTACTGGAGGTCAAATTGGCATTGTCTGAATGGCGACATCTTCTGGAAGGGGCTCCCAAGCTTTTTTCTATCCTGACTGACCATAAAAACCTGCTGTATCTTCAGACTGCTAAATGTTTGAATTCACGTCAAGCTTGAAGGGCTCTGTTCTTCTCCAGTTTTAATTTTGTTCTTCTTATGTCCCTGGGCATAAGAACAAGAAAGTAATGCTCTTTTCAGACAGTTCAACTTACACCTTACCCAAGATTCATAAGAACTGCTACCTGTCCTCCGGCCCGTCCCATTGTTGATGGGATAGGGTCAGTATCAGCCAAATGAGGTGAATATCTAAGTTTTTACAACCAAGTGTATTGAGAACTAGAGCTTATTTAAAAGACACTAAAGATTTAATATTAGCATTAAAAGACATCAAATTACGTGAGGATAGGACCACTTACCTAGTAACGGCTGATGTGTTGTCATTGTACATGATTATACAGCATGAGGATGCATTGTTGGCCCTTAATTGGGCGCTTAGTCAGAGAGATGAATTACCACATGCACAAATTAATTTTTTTTAACAAAAGTTTCTGGAGTTTTGTTTATCTTATAATTATTTTTGGTATCGCAATGAGTTCTACAGTCAAAATAATTGCGTTGCCATGGGAGCTAATTGTGCTCCCAGTCTTGCCAATATATTTATGGCAGAGTGGGAAGACAAATTTGTTTTTTGTAGACCTAAATCAGAGCTTCTGTTTTACAGAAGATTCATAGATGATTTATTATTTATTTGGGCAAGCTCTGAGCAATCTTTACAACAGTTTATGGATCAGCCTAATTAGATTATCAATTTAGTAACATTAGTATTCATTTTTTAGATTTGATCATATTTAAAGTAAAAGACTATTTGGCTACTACGGTTTACTTTAAGCCTACGGATACAAACAGTTATCTATCGATAAGTAGTGGACACCATCCTACCTGGCTGCGCAGTATCCCAAGAGGACAACTAACATGTATTCAAAGAAATTGTACATTTGATAGCGATTTTGTGGAACAATCTGGCCATATAAAAAATGTATTTGTTCAAAAGGGATATTCGAATGACCAGATTGAATGCGAAATCCAAAGAATGTTTTCTATGCCGAGTGATCAATGCCTACAATATAAAGAGATTGAAAATATATTTTCAATATTTTCAAAATATATTTTTTAAACATTGGCATATTTTGAGGATGGACCGGTCACTTAAACCGGTATTGCCTGAGAAACCGTCATTCATTTATAGGAAGGCCCCTAGTTTTGGGGATAGCATGGTACATAAGATACTTGACCCACCCACCAGGCCAACATTTTGGCCTGGTCGGAAGGGCTTTTTGCCTGTGGCAAAATGTAAGGCATGTTATCATGCTAGGCAAAATGTTAAAAGACGTTCATCCTTTCATTCCAA